>NC_092700.1:20462673-20792673 GCF_964275005.1 Diadema setosum | reverse complement strand
CTTTCCAGCTGTAAAAGATTTGTCAGAACAATCTATTCCAAGCGCGGCAACATCGAGCAATACTCAACTGCTTTCATATTCTGAAGGTAACTGTTATATTGTTCAATTCATTTCAATCCGATTCCATTCAATTTACTGAATTTACAAGACTTATCAAGATAACATCGTATCTATCGTGATTGAACGACGAGGAAACCATTATAACGGCAGTGACTTTAAGATTGGCAATCCCTTTATAATGACATATGAAATACAAATTGGTATGAAAGTAGACACAGTGATACAACTGTTAAAAAAATCACTCAATACCTAAAACGAAAATCAGTACAACACAAACAGACAGTTACGATTTATTGCCCCCAAACCTTGAAAAAGATATCACTACCCATAAGTTTCAAAAAGGTGCTGATTAGATTTTGACTTTAAGAGATTTAACTCGTAATATGTTTGAGATAAGATTACAATGAATTTATCACTTCTTACCTTTAAATTGCATTTAGTTTATACGTTTACTTTGATTCGGCATAATGGCAAAAGAGTCTTTAATAACGTTAGTTGAGATTTCCATTAATAGAATACGTCTAAAGTAGTGGTTACATATACATGACAGAATTTGATTTTTGTTTGAATTTGAAGAAACCTTTCCTTTGAAAATAGAACAAGCGTGAGGGAGATAATGAGAATCGGTGTTCATTTGAATGTATTGTATATGCGTATACATATTGGAAGACTATGTTTGCTGGAATATTTCCACTGTATTTCATTGTAACACAAAAGAAACGCGTCATCATCTGAAATTGCATTTGCTCACTTAGAAACGTTACAGATATTTGAGTCAAATTATTCAAATGGATGAATGCCATGTCACTGCAGTGATTCCTTTTTTATCCCCTTAACTCCGTATTCCCTTGATAATGTGTCGAATGTACAGAGATGTGACACAACGGTAATTCATACCGCAGATATTGTTACCTGATTTCAACAGATACTAAACAGTTTGTATTTCACAATATCAATGCACAGGTTGTCGGAGCGCGACAGTAAAGGATTGTTTATCACAAGGAAATGAGTGTCCCTCGAACAAGATTGTGAGACTCAGATGCAGAGGTGAGACTGAATGATATAGCATGTATCTATGATGACCGGCGCCAGGTTTTCAAAAGTTGGTTGGTGGGGGGGGGGGGGGGGGAAGGGCATTTCAGACTTCTTGTGCCACTCCCGGGTTTCATCAGCTAACAAGCAAAAAACAAAAACAAAAACAAAAACAAACAACAAACAAAAGTAAAAACAAACAAAAACAAAAAAGTCTTTAACGCAACTTCTGTACTTTTGTGGGGTGCCACTTCATGGTCTCTTCAATGCAGCTGAGATCCCCCCCCCCAAAAAAAAAAATAAATAAATAAAAATTTCTTGGCGTAAAAACGAAGCCTTTCGGCGCTAGCCCTTCACGTTTGTTTGTTTTGTTTTGTTTTTGTCTACTTCTTTCTAGTGCTACTTACCCACTTCCGGGGGAAAAAAAAAAAAACAAAGAAGGAAGGGGGCAATGTGGTTACACTGAGGCGCCAGAAGTATATGTCGGGCGACCAGTTTTTAGAAACTATGTGTTTTGCTGGCCCGATCGGGCCTTTAAAATCTTATCATGGTTTACATGTTTGTTTGTTTGTTTGTTTGTTTGTTTGTTTGTGTGTGTGTGTTTGTGTGTGTGTGTGTTTCTCGTCCTGAATGGATGGGAATAACACGCGGCTACGTGATTGATAACTGATCGCATTACAACAGCTACTATCTGCCGCGACCGGGGTTGCCAGAAATTGCCGCTAGTCTTCATCGCCAAACACAGTCTATAATACGGCCAAATGTGGCCAAACTATTTCCTCAACGTCAAATTTCAAGGCTAAATTCTTTGTTTTCCTTATTAGAATTAGGAATAGTCCTGTGTTGAATATGATGATGTCATGAATATGTGGTATCCTGGAAAATTCTAATCATGCACCAATTCAATATTGAATACACTAACTTTTAAACTTAATTAACATAATTATGTGACCGTGCATCACACAACGAACAAAAAGTCGCACACACTGATTTTGCGTGAGGACTGAAAATAAGTGAAATGGGGAAACCTAGACGATCTTGACTTTTTCATATTTTCTGAAAGAGCAAGTCCTCTATTACATTGTGCTAAAATTTGGTATCATACAACGGACGGGAAAGTGTGTTTTTTAGCAGTTTATCTCGAATATTTTTGGTAGAATAGTGTGATTAGGTGTCCCATTTTCATTCCTGAAAAACATTTTACACACTCTTCACTTTCAGCTCTAATAACTTTTGAAAGAATAGTGATACTGCTTTGAAAGTTGGCATTAATTATGGACAGAATATGTTAATGAGGCATATTTAATTTCAGTTTAATTTGATAATCCTGTCATTGCTGATACTCGGATGGTTTAATTCCTGTTTTTTGTCCCATTCATCGCACAGCCAGCACGGTTTGGTAAAGATTTAGCGCTTGAATAGAAACTGTACTTCAGAGCCTCTTTTCTCAGTTCACACTTTTCCTGAGTTTGTGCTTTCTTTCAAATATTTAGATAAGTTAGAAGAGTCCATTTGATTTGAGTTATACATCATTTCAAAGCTTAAAATCTACTCTCTCATAACATGGTCTTAACTAAAAATTCCTGTCTGGCGACTTTTTGTTTGTTTTGTGGTGCAGGATCACATATAGTCATGATATGTGACATATTCTACTGTTCTTTTCATATGTTTAACTTTATCGAAAAAAGGACACATGTGACAGTACAGACGAATTCGATCATACTTGTACCACACGTGATTTAAATTTCTGACCTCGTTTTATATAATTTATTATTGAACTATTATACATCTCGCTATAATTAGCACTTGAATAACAGTTAATTCACAAGTTTAAATCGAATCAAGACTGGCGTCTGATGATTCTGTTGTAATGACTCTCACCCTCTTACCTTTCGTTATTACTAAGATATGGCCGTCTTACACCAATGTCTTGGCAATGTTGAATGCCCGTTCGTCTTGAGACTTGATCATTCTGTTAAAAGGTTATGCTTCATGGATGTTATACACATACATTACAAATTGTGACCGTGCACCTCAAAACGAACATAAAGTTGCACACACTGATTTTGCGTGAGGACTGAAAATAAGTGAAATGGGTCAACCTAGCCGAACTTGACTTTTTTATACTATTTGAAAGAACGGGTCTTCTTTTACATTATGGCAAAATTTGGTACCATAAAACGGGCAGGAAAGTGTGTGTGTGTGTTTTTTTTTTAGTTTATCTCGAACATTTTTGGTAGAATAGTGTGATTAGGTGTGTCTTTAAAATTCCTTTTTTATTTCTGAAAAACCTTGTCCACACTCTTCACTTTCAACTCTAATAACTTTTGAAAGGATAGTGCTACTGCTTTGAAAGTTGGCATTAATTATGGACAGAATGCGTTAATGAGGCATGCTTAATTTCAGTTTAATTTGATAATCCCTTCATTGTTGTTACTCTGGTAGATTACTTCCTGTTTTTTTGTCCCATTCATCGCACAGCCAGCACGGTTTGGTAAAGATTAAGCGCTTGAATAGACACTGTGCTTTAGAACCTCTTTTCTCAGTTCACACTTTTCCTGAGTTTGTGCTTTCTTTCCAATATTTAGATAGGTTAGGAGAGTCCATTTGATTTGAGTTATACGTCATTTTAAAGCTTAAAGTCTGCTCTTTCAGAATATGGTCTTAAATTAAAAATTCATGTCAGGTGACTTGTTTGTTTTGAGGTGCAGGCTCACAATTGTACATGTGACATGTCTATTGTTTTAAAAATAACTGAATGAACGTATTTCTAAGTTAAAGTTTGAATGTATTAATACTATTTCGGCAACCGAAAATAAAGAGACTAATATTGAGACTTGAAATGTCAAAGGGAAATATCACAAGGGTTGATCAATATTACTTTTCAGCATCTAGGAAACTGCTTTCAGAATTTAACTTTCTCGTTATACGTTATATGCACGTAGAACCTGGATTTCGTGGGTGCTTCTCGGACCATCGTCACATTTTTCGGGCAGTGCATGTTTCCGGCTTTAAAGTTGATTCTGGCGAAGAGTGTATGACTACCTGTAGACAGGAACCCGAAGACCGTGATATCGCTGTCAGTGATGAAAGGACGTGCATTTGTTATGGATCAGAAGAATATACCAATTTCACTTCTAGCGTAAACTCTGCACCTTCTTGGACACGTCCTCAACGCAAGGCAAAATCCGGTCAGGAATTCCACTGTTTGTTTGAACGTGAGTATAGACAGCAAGACACTATTGCCTATTGTTATTATTCTCTCTAAACAACATTATCTTTGATAATGTTGATAACATGTAAGCAGTATTAGTACTGATTTTCAGACTTTGCCCACCCCCCCCCCCCTCATTTACTTATCGATGTTTGTGGGATACAGCACTGCACTAAGTACTTCAACAGACAGTACAAGTTGGCCTCAATGTATAAGTTAAATGTTATTAATATATGTTGCGGATTCTGCAGCCCCACCTTCTAGTTATGGGATAAAATCAATGTTAATTCGTCATTTCTGTTCAGAATTTGCAAGAAGTAATAGCTGACAAGAATGAAAAAAGAAGTTGTGATTTTGCAGCCATCTATTTAAGCAACTTAAATGATCTTCCACTAAGAATTTTACATGGGATTTGATTTCTTTTCTTCCACTCATTACACTCACATTTTGTAGGTAAAAAAAAGTCAAGCTCCAAACATTTACTGTAATATATATTTTTTGTTTCAATTAACACTCTCACTTTTATTTTACATAAGAGAGACACACACAACCTTGTCACTTTGGCACCTCCACTGGCACATGACACGATTTGCATCCCGGTATAGCTTCCTTGGAGCTGCGAATGGGATTACTGCAACAAGTAACAAGTAACACCTTACTACGAAATTCTTTTTTTTTTTTTTAAATTGTCGGTCGGAATTTCTGATCATACAGATCATGGATCAGAATTTTCACTGGGGGCAATATCATCACAAAATTTGTGTAAAAAAAAAGTCTTAATTGTGGTGATGTTGTCGCCATTTCTTTGAGTCGGCGGTTATCTATTTTCAGGCTGTTTTTTTTTTTTTTCAGTACAGATTACTTGAAATTGCGACTTTTCTCCTTTATCATGTTTATCAAAAGTTTCTGTCGGGTTTTGTAAGCATCCTGGCCGTGTGTCTGATGGTTATTGGGACTATAATAACACGAGCTTTGGATCTAAGATGACTCTTACTTGTGGAGAAGGTTTCGTGCTAACTGGCAGTGCGACACTGCAGTGTGATGTCAGATTAACTGGATGGTCGACTTACTTCCCGGTTTGGAACGCGTCAGTCCCGTCTTGCCGGGCTCTCGAAAAAACAACAAAAAACGGTAATACAAATTCGTCTTACAGTATGTCATATTGTAAACAGATTGACCTGACCGTCTATAAACTTATGAATGAGTGTAGAGAAATGAGAAAGTTTTGCATTTTGATGTAAGTTGGGGGGGGGGGGGTCATGATCAACTCTTACTGAATGGTCTCCTAACTTGACTCTGCCTTTTCACAACAGATATCCTACCTCCCCAGAACTTAATGACTGACTGACTGACTGATTCATTACTACATTCATTACTATCACTATGCATTACTATCTGATTGAGTTCAATAATAACCACCATATTTAATATATCATCTAGTAGCTGTCAAATTATCAAGGAGATGGGTAAATGGTCAATCTTACTAAGTCATGGCCATGATTTCCTTCACTCATATGAAATGCGCGCCTTCAATGAGGTAGTATCACTATGCTGCGTAGCAAGACGTGATATTTGTATGATTCCTCACAACGAAGTGAGACTTAACTGCTTTTTAATGTGTATCTGACATGTCTGAATAACGTATTCTTTTCAACACTATTCTATCCCTTGAATTTCGTGTGTCCCTTTGCAACACAAAATTTCGATTCCTTTCATAAGCTGGTATATTGTAAAGGTAAGTAATTAAGAACTGGACTCAAAATTTTATAAGACTTACGATGAAAGGTGAAACAATACTACATAATATCCAATACTAGATAATGTCTGAAAGAAATCAAACTGCTATTCTCTGTAGAAATGGAGGTGAAATAATTATGATGAAGTTAAGTTGATTCGTTTTTCTTTTCTTTTTTCATTATGTTGTATATTACCGAATGGTTTCATGCACGAGTGCTCGGAGACATTCTTCTACCACGCAAACTTTCGTTAAAGTTTACCATAAGGATACACCTACGACCTTTAACCACAAAGTACAAAAGCGAAATTGAAAAATATTACATTGTCATCTTTGGTATCCATCTGTCAAACTCCCCAAGGGCGGAACTATTTGCTTTCAAGTAAAAAGAGCTGATCTTGGAAAATGCTTGATAAAAACTGTACATATTTAAAAAAATTCGACTGTCCGAGAGACGTATAATGTCTGTATCTTGTTGCACCAATTGCTTTGGTACACGTTTAAGTATTTGTGAGTGTTTTACAAACAGATAATGAGAGGCAGGATGCCGAAATGAGCACAACACTATCACGCGTTACTGACACCACGTCAAGATTGTCAAGTGAGTACTGCAAGCTGCCTACACATTAAAAAACAAAAACAAAGACATGTTCTGATTTCTCTAGGAAACAAACGAGTGAAACCGTCGCAGTGTTAATCAACCTTTAAATGATTGATAAAAGAAAGTCTGTAATTAAGTGTGCCATTCACATCCGTCATTAAGTGAGTCACCATGTGTACATTCTGGCAACTTGACAGGTATAGCATGTATAAAGCTATGGTCATAGGCCCTTAATTCTCTGCGGCTGGGCAGTGAGATTGTTGCCAATTTCAGCTGGGCAACGCTTACTTTTAAGGACTTGCCGCTGGAGTTCTCATGGTCAGTTGAAATTTTAAGCTGCCCTATTTTCACTGAATTTTAAGGGTTACCAAGCAAGCTGCATAATATTCGGCCGCTCTTAGTTGTGACCTTAGCCCTAAGGAGGTGTAATATCCGCAGTTTGCTTTTTACGTATCATATAGGCATGGAGAATCTGGACTATTAGCAAGAAAAAGTTGAAATGTAATTGCAATGTTTTTAGTGTGCCATTGTATGATAATTTACATGCTGCTGTCTTTGGTTTAAATGAATAAGCGCATGGCAGTCCACTAAAGAACAGACAACATTACCAGAAACAGATATTATGATTTCTTTGGATGAGCTTCTTGTCATAAGCATAAATTATACATGTATAAATAACGAATCCTTTCCACGTTACTTATTCACTTTCTTCACGTTTTCTCTTTAAAAATGCTGCAAAATCTCTGTATTTTTTTTGTATCATTCAGTTCTTTTTACATGTGATAATGGTTTATTTTCTTCTAAGATTTTTCGGAGTCTGGCCATCTTGGAATAAATACCGTAGTCCTCTACACTTTGGGTACCATTCTGTTTGTCGTTCTCACGTTGCTTGGAATCCTTTTTGTGGCTTGGTACAAACATCACAAGAAAAGGTGAGATTTTGCATAATCCAGTATCTTTAATCATTAGTGTCTGTGAATGCGATGGTGTGTGTGTGTTTGTGGGGGGGGGGGGGGGGCGATAGCAGCTAGAAGATAAGCTCCTGTTTACATTTGCTAACCATTGTTCTCGTTTATATTTTTATATTATAATATATGAAATACTTTCAAATTTAGAACGCATTCATACGTTCACACTAACCAGCAAACACATAACGTTTTCAGAACGTTTCCTTAACGTTTTTTATTGAGGTTACGTGTAAAATGGACGCTTTTAAAACGTAAAAAAAAAAAAACATCAAAGTTGGGACTTAGCAAAGGACAGGTTTTTTGGAAAACGTTTGGAAAATGTCAATGGACGTTTGAAAACGTTTTTTATTATGTCTGCTACCTCATCGTATTTGATGAACGTCCACAAATGTTTTTATTAGGTCTGCTATATTGACAGAGAAAAACGGGTGGCTGACTGTCAGGAAGGATCTCTATTTCATGGACTAATTTCGTCTTGATTGGAAGACTGTCAGTACCATGATTTGATGACACGACATCTGTTGGTGCCTGGAGAATCCACTCTGGTGTTTTTATAGAATATAATTTCTTGCTAAGTCCTGCTCGCTGATATCGCCAGTTTCACTCAGCAATCTTGTGTAGTCCCACATACTGAAGTTCAAGCTGCAATAGTCTCCGACTTGCCAAGGTACACTACATTATACTACCGACTACTGCATATGCCTACACTACTCAAGTCATTCCACCAAATTTCCGAGCGAACAATCCAGCTGTGCAGGACATGCATGTCAGCTACCAGATCAACAAAGAACCTTATTAAAGATGCGCTGAAGGATGAAGACGTGTTGACAGCTATCACGGAGGCAGTTGCACAGGCGATGGTAACCAAATTCCAGCACCTCTTTGAAAGAGTGGAGAAACAAGAGGGGCTGATCCTTGATCTTGAGCAAAAGGTCAAAGCTGTTCAGCAGGAAACTGCCAAGCTAAAATCTGATGCTGAGAAAGACCAACAGCTGATCAGGAATCTCCAATCCCAGCTCAACCAACAGGAGCATTATTCCCGTAGAAACTGTATGAGATTCTTTGGAGTCCCCGAAACCAGCGACAAGAGCACAGACACCGTTGTATGCCGCATTACTAAGCAACAACTCGACGTCGACCTGAAACCTGAAGATATTGACAGCAGTCACCGTATCTATCGCGATCGAGATGCCCAACCAACACGCCGTGGAACAGCTAGACCAAGGGCAATCATCGTGAAGCTGACATCATACAAGCATCGTCAACAGCTGCTGAGGAATCGCAGAAAACTCAAGGGTACCGGTGTGAGCATCTGTGAGGACCTCACAGACATCAACAGGAAGCTCCTTCAAGATGCCTTTCTTGCAACCAAAAAAGAGACAGCCACATTCTCGCTGCGTGGTCAGTAGACGGAAAAATCCTGGTCTCTGTCAAAACATCTGGAGGAAAGACGATGCGAAGGCAAATCCACAACAAGAGCGATCTGGATAAAATGTAACTCAGAGCTCTGAGCTTTTACAGGTAGAATTCCTTGTAAATTTACACATACTGTCACCACACCGGATTTTATAGTATTACAGCTGCAATATGATATGTACTAATTCTATCATTTTAGCTTCTTTTATATTAAAATATTAGATTTGTTACTGTTTTAATGTCTTTTAAGTCTGTACATGAATGTGTTATTTGTAATCGGCAAATTGATTTTAATCTGGATAATAGCAATATGCAATGCCAAAACTGTTATGGTAACTTCAACCAGCATATTCAAAGTGAATATTTAGAACATGATTCTAGATATTATCTTCCAGTGGACTTTGATAATCTTGTGGATGATTTAGATACGACTAATTATTTATCGATATGTCATTTTAATTGTAGAAGTATAAAGAAGTATTTTAATTATATGGACACTTTTTTACAAACTTTCAGACACAGGTTTTCACTCATTGCTGTATAAGAAACTTGGCTTAAGCTACAAGAATACTCATCTTGCCTACTATCATATTATATATTTATAGATAATAGACGTAATGATAAACGTGGTGGAGGAGTGGGTTTTTACATATGTGGTGAATTAAAATTTAAAAGAAGACAAGATTTGGAATTATTTGATGAAAACATTGAAACACTTTGTATTGAGATATGCTGTCATAATGAAAATATTATTGTAATGGTTGTATATAGGCCACCTGCTGCTTTTATTTCCCAGTTTCTGAATGCCCTAGAATTGCCTTTTCATAAGATTATGAGGAAAAAGAAAAACTGCTTTGTGGCTGGTGATTTCAACATTAATTTACTTTCATCTATGTCGTTTTCTGATTCCTTTATTGATATGTTTTTGTCATATTCACTTTCTCCGGTAATCTCAAAACCCACTACAATAACAGCACAGTCATCAACACTCCTCGATAATATTTTCATTAATAAGTTTGAGAATATTGTTGTCTCAGGGATATTCACATGTGATATAAGTGACCATTTACCGATATTTGCTGTTATAAGATGCAATCGTAAGAGTAATATAGATCACAATAGATTTCAACGTGTCTTTGATGACTCCTCCATACAGTATTTTTGTAATATGCTTCGAACTCGTAACTGGGAACACGTTGTAAACAGAAGTGGTGTGGATGAACAATTTGAAGCCGTTCTTGCCAAGTATATCTCTTGTTTTATAATTAGTGTTTTCCATTGCAGAAGTGTGTACACAGATTGAAAAAGAAGGATAAACCATGGTTTAATAGTACACTACGGTAAACGTGTAAAAAGAAGTATTTATTGTATCGTATCTTAAGAATCGTAGTGTTAATAATGTACAGAAATTTAAACAATATCGGAATATGGTAAATAAGGAAATACGTAAGAGAAAACGTGAATATTATCATCGGAAATTTAACAACGTGCGTGGGAAAGCATTGTCTATCATAAATGACGTCACGAATAAACAAAGACAGAGTAACTGTATAGATTCATTATAAATCAATGGTCATCTTATTGATGATAAAGAGTCTATCGCACAACATTTTAATGAATATTTTTGCACTATAGGTAGCAATATTATTTCTGATGTTTATGATTCATCTGAATCTATTCATACTTATCTGCACAAACCTGTACAAAGCCAATCCATTTTTTTAAAGCCTATCACAACTGCTGATATATTAACCATTGTAAGTGATCTGAAAATAAACAAAAGTCCTGGTGACGATGATATCCATGTCAATGTATTTAAGAAATCAATTTGTTTTGTAATGGAACCTTTATGTGCAATATTCAATTCATCTTTGGAAAATGGTATTGCGAAGGTAATTCCAGTTTTTAAAAAAGGGGATAAGCACCAATTACAAAACTATAGACCTATATCGCTGTTGTCAATTTTCACCAAATTGTTTGAAAAATTAGTCTATGCTAGATTGATATCTTTCATTGATAAGAATAATATTTTATATCATCAGCAGTTTGGATTTCGACATGGTTATTCCACTTATACGGCATAACTCAAATCAATGGAAAAGATATCAAATGCATTTGAAAATTGTGAGTTTGTGGTTGGATTTTTTTTTACAGATTTAACAAAGGCATTTGATTGTATAGATCATTGTATACTTATTACTAAATTGGAATATTATGGAATGAGAGGGAGTGCTCTGAATTGGTTTCAGAGTTGTTTATCAGATCGTTCACAATATACAATTGTAAATGATATAAAATCAGATTTGTGTTATGTAAAAACAGGCATTCCACAAGGCTCTCTACTGGGTCCCCTCCTTTTTTTTTGTTATTTGTCAATGATCTGCAATTTGTAAGTCCTACTTTGTTTTCTATATTAGTTGCAGATGACACAAACTCATTTTTCTCTGGTCGGGATGTTCATGATGTCAATCATATGGTTAACACAGAAATGAAGAAAGTATATTCTTGGTTTGTTGCAAATCACCTGGTATTAAATGTAGAAAAGAAAAACATGTTATATAATCTTTAAAACAAAGAATAAAGTAATAGATAAAAGAGTTTTACAAATATATTTATAGGTAATGGTAAAATTAAACAAGTGAACAATATTAAATTTCTTGGTGTGATAATTGATGATGGTTTAACATGGAAAGACCATATAAATGATGTCTGTATTAAAATAAGCAGAACTGTAGGTGTTATGAGTTATTTGAAATATGCACTTCCTTAAAAGATTCTTTTAACCATATATCACACAATGATTTCCCCCCATTTAACGTATTATGCAACAGTATGGGTCACACTTCATTGTACTTATCAAACCGTGTGTTATTATTACAAAAGCGTGCAATAAGAATAGTCTGTGACGTAAGTCCTTTTGAGCACACTGCAACATTATTCAAGAAAATGAAAGTTTTAAAAATTGATCAAATAGAGCAATTACATGTGGCCATATTTATATTTTCATATTTCAAAGGCGTTTTACCTGCAACTTTCCATAAGTTATTCGTTCAAAATAGTGCAGTCCATAGTTATAACACAAGATGTGCTAATAACATAATGTTTACCTTTTTTTCCAATATAAGTTTTCAAAGACTACAATCAGATATATTGGAGCTCAGTCCTGGAATGAGTTACCTGCTATTATCAAAGAATGTCCTTCATTATCATCTTTTAAACGTAGATATAGAATGTTTTTAATCCAAAGTGCAGCTGAATAATTATTGGGATATTTGCCTTTCTGTTTTGTTTTGTTTTGTCTTTTGTGTGTATTTTGTCCTTTTTTGCAATTTTATGTATAATTTCTAATGGTATAGATTTATACTAAAAATTTATATCTTTGATTGCAATTTGTAGCCTCATTTGTAAGGGAATCGGCCTTGATAAGTCTTATTTGGTCTTTTTCTGATTCCCACACATGCTAATTATAGCTGTTTGCATCATTCCTTTTGTTTCTTATGTTTGCATCATTCCTTTTGTTTCTTATGTCTCCTTTTGTTTCTTATGTAAACCTTATATGCCCGACGATCATCTTATGCATCGATTGAACATCACCATTCGTAAATTGGACATCTTTTTTTTCCGTGCAAGTCTTTAAGGTTTTAAATGTCGTCTTGCTTTCATCTATGACGTGTACTACATCGCCCAATGTTATCCTCTTTTACACCTTGCGGTATAAAGGATAGTTACTTTTCTTTTGTTGTTATGTTTTCCTTGCTAATTCATGTTTTGGTATTTTGGTATTATACCGAAATAATCTGATTGACTGATTGACTGGGTAGTCTTCTTCCCTGGCGCACTGTCACTGCGACAATTTCCCTCGGCACTGTCTTTTTAAAGTACATCGTATAAACATTAGGTTTATTTGTTTCATACCTGTGAGCTTGTTAGGGCTATAACCGATTTTTTATTTTCATTTTTTATTACTCCAAATGCTTGTGATTGAACTATACTTCCTTCAAGATGGCATTCCGCAGTTACAGCTACAGTACCTTTATTTACCGGTGTCTGTGTGTAGAGATAGTTGCTTTTTTTTAACTTTCTACCCACATTCCAATATTGCAGATAATATACATCACTCAGTTAATTTCTGTGATTCAGATAGTTTGAGACGAAATGCAGGTAACCAACTGGGTTCTTTATCTTCTCCACTCTATTTAATTAACTACCTAATGAGAGTTATGAATAATTGAAAAGTATTGTTTCACACCCATCGTTCAAGCTAAAGCCAATTCGAATGTCATGATATTCTACATGTATATTGCTACTCTTCATCATAAGGCATGACATTGAATACGTAAATATAGCAGGATGACTGTATAATGTGTCACCTACAGTATTCAAGCAATTCAAGTCAAATTTAGTATGTATTATGATTTAGAAGTGTAGTTTTGCAAGACACCAATGAGTTAGTATAACGGAAATGTGTTGCCATGGTAACCACTCATCTTTGTATTTAAATAGACCATTTAAGGTATGAAGGTTAAATTCGGTGTATTTGGTATTAACGTCATTGCCCTCATGACATCACCTACTATAAAGCAACACTCGGGACGGGGATATAAATCGTCTTCACTGATAATTTTAATTATCTGTGTGGTTTTTTTTTTTTCTCTCTACCCACGTTTCACTACTGCTCCGCAGTTATTATATAACATCTTGTTAATTCCATGGTCTGTAAGTCACAGACTTGAGTATTGTATCACAGTGCTTACATTACATTCCAGTGTATTCCACTGCATTTGTACCCTCCAGACATTCATCAATTTTAGCGAGTGGCGGCAGTTCCTTCTATGTCGAGTGTGTATATAGTTTATATTCATAGCTTCTACTCCTACCATTATGTAACATGTATTCCTTGTTTCGTTTATTTTTTTCGTGTGTTTGTCTAGTATTGTATTGTGAGTTGAAAATGTCGATGCGCCGCTCTCTTGCATTCCGTATATCACCTACATTTCTGCCCCTGCTTCTTCTGCACTTCTCTCTGGGTCTTTGCCTCGTACACTTGAATGTACCTTTGTTCTTACCACCAGCGAATATTGTAATTTCATTTATTTATGATGGATAGTACGTCACAGGTTGTGAATTTTCCTTTTCACTCTCTAAACAATGAAGATTTTTTTTTTTGATATGTTTAATCATGGCTCGGTATCTCATGCAATGAATGAATCCGACAGTAAATGTTTCCAAGCAAATTATGATCTTAATTCTCATATTAAAAGTGTAGCTTTTGGTGAAGATAATAATGAACAATATCTTAGTTCTGAATATTTTACAATTAATCAATTCAAAGCTCTAACTGAATTATCTCAAAGTTTTTCCTTGATGCAACTCAATATAAGGAGTTTGAATCGTAATTTCGATAATTTTTGCTGTTTTATGAATGACATTCATAAATCATCTTTCTCTGTAATTGGACTGAGTGAAACATGGATCAGTCCGACTTCTATCCCTACGTTCTCTC
The DNA here is from genome assembly GCF_964275005.1 of Diadema setosum. Classification (NCBI taxonomy): domain Eukaryota; kingdom Metazoa; phylum Echinodermata; class Echinoidea; order Diadematoida; family Diadematidae; genus Diadema; species Diadema setosum. Next base: position 20,778,144 of record NC_092700.1, on the reverse strand, counting down.
TTCCCGGTTATGATTTCATAGAAAACAGTCGCCAGCACAAGAAAGGCGGAGGAGTTGCCCTATACGTAAAGAAAGACCTTAATTACATTATTCACAGTGGATTGAACTGCATGAGTGAAGCTGTAGAATCCCTCTTTATTGAAGTTAACGTGCCTTGTTCTAGGAATATACTTGTATTAGTCATTTATCGACCCCCTAATTCTGAGATGCACGTTTTTTTTTTAGTTATTTGCAATCATTACTGCAAAGTCCGATTTTCAACAATAAAGATTGTTATATTATGGGAGATTTTAACATAGATTTATCTAAGTTTCAGACATTAAACTCAGCTCAGAATTTATTAGATATTATGATGTCCTCATCCTTTTTACCCCTTATAACAAAGCCAACTCGAGTAACTGATCACTCAGCAACTCTAATTGACAACATATTTTGCAATATTAACCCCTTACCCTTTTCTGGCATTGTTTTATCAGATTTGTCCGACCATTACCCCATATTTACCCATAATCCTTATAATCGCAAACGTAATCTGAATTCCTCTGCAATGTATTTTCGAAAAATTACCCCCGATAATGTAGCTAGGTTGCAAAATGGCCTTAATGAAGTAGATTGGTCTGAGGTATATGATGCTGAGGACCCAAATAATGCTTATGATTTATTCATGAGAAAATTGAATTCACTTTTATGTATGTTCCTTTAGTTAAGAAAAATAATAGCAATTATAAAAAATCCCCGAGACTTCCGTGGATATCGAAATCTTTGCTGCGGTCAATTAACCGAAAAAATAATTTGTATTATGCTGATAAAATTAAACACACTGAGGAATCTCGTCATAAGTATATTTCATATAAGAATGTTCTTACTCAAATTTTGCGTTGTGCAAAGCGAAAATATTTCAGTGACCAGATATATTATTTTAAACATGATATCCAAAATACTTGGAAAGTTATTGATTCTGCCATTAATAGAAACAAACCAACATCCCGTATTACTACAATCAAACATAATGATCTTATTATTGTTGACCCAAGGTCTATAGCTGATGTTTTTAATCAATATTTTTCACAAATAGGAAATAGTTTTGCTAGAAAGATTCCCAAGTCCCAAAAGTTATTTGTCGATTTTTTACATACGCCCAATTCTAGCTCCTGTTTTTTTGCTCCCACTCACCGGAATGAACTACATGATATAGTTCAGAATTTAAAGAGTAAAAAAAGTGTTGGTTATGATAATATTGATAATGTTCTTTTAAAACACATTATAAACTGCATTGTGGATCCTTTGGTTCATGTGTTTAATTTGTCTTTACGTAATGGTGTTGTCCGCGAGGAAATGAAAGTATCTAAGGTTATTCCAATTTTTAAGAAAGGGGATAGGGAAGACATCAGTAATTATAGACCAATATCTTTGTTATCCATTATCTCTAAATTATTAGAAAAAGTTGTACATTTTAGACTCTTGGATTTTCTCAATAAGCATAAGATTATTTCAAATAATCAATTTGGTTTCCGGCAACAACACAACACATCCCATGTAGTTCTTACTTTCCTAGACAAAGTCTCCAAAGCCATTGATAATTATCATCATACTATAGGTGTGTTCCTGGACTTCTCCAAGGCCTTCGATACCATTGACCACAAAATACTCCTTTACAAATTATCTCATTATGGTATTCGTGGCATGGCCTTGGAGTGGTTCAGGAGTTACCTTACCAATCGCAAACAATTTGTTTATATTAATGGTCACAAATCTGCTATGCATGATATCACTTGTGGTGTACCGCAAGGAAGTTTACTTGGTCCACTTTTATTTGTGGTTTACATCAATGATATCATAAATTCATCAAGTATTCTTTCCTTTTTATTATTTGCTGATGATACAAATGTGTTCCTTTCCAGCTCTGATCCAGTGTATTTGATCGATACTATGAACATCGAGATAAAAAAGTTACTTCATTGGACTAGAGCTAACAAATTGTCAATTAATCTTCAAAAAACTAAATGTATGCTTTTCAGTAATTCTTTAGAAAAGTTATCTCAGAATATTTATTTGGACAATATAGCCATAGAGTGTTTTCTTCAATTAAATTTTTAGGTTTGACTCTTGATAATAAGCTCACCTGGAATTTGCATATCGATTCAATTTGCCGCACAATTTCTAGAAATGTGGGTGTTATCACTAAAGTTAAATTTTATTTTCCGAAAAATGTTTTGTTAATGTTATATTCATCTTTGATCTTACCCTATCTGAACTATGGCATTCTCGCCTGGGGCAACACTTACTCCTCATATTTAGAAAGAATATTATTATTGCAGAAAAAAGCTCTTCGTATCATTTGTAGAGAATCGTGGAGATGTCATACTACTGACTTGTTTCATCAAAATATTTTAAAAATTAAGGATTTATATTGTTTGAATTTAGGTCAGTTTATGTACAAACTCATAAATCACTCCCTTCCTTTGATGTTTGACTCTATGTTCCTTTCCACGTGTATGTAAGAGAGCTGCTTTGTTACTGTGTTATATGTGTGTGCGTTTGAGTGCGTACTCGTTTTTGTGTTCTGGTTCCCGTGGATTATGTTAAAATGTCTCGTGTAATACTATTATAAAGCGACTCCGAGGTGACTGCATTCTACAAGCTTGGCTTTTTAGCAGTCCCCTCCATTTCCGACCTTTTCTTTGTTATGATTCAGTCACATTTTGTCCTTGTACTTCTTCTACCAAAATATGTTTTTTGTTTCATGTAAACAAAAGACGTGTATTTAAATTTCATTTGGACATGTAAAAGTTACTTTGTACTGACTTTGTGTATATGCAATGTCATATTATATGGTTTGGCCGGAAATGAAATTAAAAAAAAATGAAATTAAATGAAATTAAATGAATGAACCTAATGTGCAATATATGTTATGTCCGTGTACATGTATTTGTGTTTTTTATACTTTTTAGCATGTGGAATGAATAAGATTGAATTGAATTGACTTCGTCTTTAATGAACGTTTATAGGACGTTTTTGTTTGGTTCGCTACGTGTTCGTCATTGGTTTCTTTACAATGAATATTCCTGCCTGCTTATGAATATTCAAATAAGAAAATATAAGATTTTTGTGTGATCTAATTTTAGTAACCATATCTTCATACATTCAAACATGTTGTTGGTGTATAAAAGAACGTGATACAGATTCATCAATAAGGAATAGGATGTAGTATAGGTATAGGTGGTAGGACAATAGGAACAGATTAGGATAGGATTATATAGAATTAAGATTTGGGTACATTAATCCCAGAATGTCCCTGAATAATCTCATAACTAAATATATATTTTTAAAAACCCAATAAAAAATAAGCAGAAATCGTTCTTGAAAGGTTCTCTGGACGTTCTAGACGGATATGAAAGGTTTTCTAAACGTTCTTGAACGGCACATAAGACTTAGGCGTTCTTAAAACTTTTTTAACGTTCTGGACGGTTTTTAAAGGTTTTCTGGACGTCCACAGAACGTCCATAGAACGTTTTGAATATTCTTACAAAGGTTTTGCTGACGTCTCTAACGTTCAAAAGGTTTTCTGAAGGTCCTTAAAAATTGCGATAGGTTTTTTATTGGTTTTTTAAACGTTTAAAAACATTTTATTACATCCATTTGAAACGTTTTAAATACGTCGAAAACCTTCTAGAAAAAGACGTTCTGAAAGCGTTTTGACAAAACGTCCAAATAACAAACTTTGAACGTTTCAAGAACGTTCAGAAAACGTCCACGTGTAAGCTGGGTTTATAATTCTTGTGTTTCAGGAATTGCTATCTGGATCTGGATCTGGTGGGATACTGCACAAACTCCACATCAGGGATACACACGTGCAGGCGTGGTCGAATGAGCGGAGTGTTTATACTTTATAATGTGCTTTTTAGATGATTTTCCCCAAGTCAAATACATTCAACTTCTGTTTAAATGAGTTTAGGCTGGGAGCTGATATCCGGTGGAAGAAGGTTCCATTCAGCACAGGTTCTTGGGAATAAAGAGTACTGCATAACAATCTGTTGATGTTTTTAATTTTTCAAAGGAGATAGACTGTTGTTGCCTTGTCGTCCTGCTCTTTTTCCATTGAGCTTGATTTCAAATGAGACGTGTCCAGAGCAATAAGATTGTTGACCGATTTATAAAGTAGTGTCAGTCTAAGGGCAGCCCTACGATGTTCAAGTTGTTTCTACTCAAGGCGTTCAAGCATGTCAGTGACACTGGAGGTTCTTTGGTGGATGTTGAGGACAAATCTAGCAGATCGTCGTTGAGTAGCTTCCAGTTGAGTTATATACTCCTTCTGGTATGGATCCCAAACTGATGCGCAGTACTCTAGTCTGGGTCGTACGAGGGTTTTGTAGGCGATGGATTTGACTTTTGACGAGCAACTGAAGAGGTTTCTTCGCAGGAGGCCAAGGATTTGGTTTCCTTTTGAAGAAACACCTCGAATGTGACTTGCCCAGTTCAGTTTATTGTTTAATTGAATCCATAAATAAGTGTGATCTGTGACAGCCTCCAAGATGGTTTCTCCGATATGATAAGTTGCCTTGGTTGGGTTCTTTTTATGTGAAATGTGCATAACAAAACATTTTGTTTTGTTGAGTCTCATCTGCCATTGTTGTTCCCACATTCTCAGACGATCAAGATCTGTTTGAAGGGCCTGACTATCTTATGTCGTGTGAATCTCCTTGTACATAATACAGTCGTCTGCTAATAGGCGAATTGTTGAAGAAGAGTCATTAGAGATGTCGCTTAAGTAGAGAAGAAAGAAGAGGGGTCCAAGGACAGTACCCTGTGGAACTCCTGACAGAACTGGTACTGAGGTGGATGCGACACCTTCGATTGTTTGACCACTATGTGGTACCCGTATAATTGTGTTTCAATATTAATCAATGAATTTTATTTTCTACCAGTTTTCAAGAATTAATGTTTAAATCATTACATTATAGTTACCATTTGTCGGATTTTTTTTTTTGTATTCTTGTCTTTCAGTAACAGACGAAGACCTTCGCAAGCTTCGAACCAGCTATTGCAAATGCATTATGTGTCCACTACCAACCAAAATCAGCGCTCTGCTAATCACTTTGCATTGAACACTACCGGTACCAACGACGGAGCAGAGGGCCACCCTTTCCAAAATCAGCCAGATAACACATTCAGAGACGTCTCGGCATACGAAGAAGACCCATACCACATCTACCAGGATGCTACGGAGGTAGTCAGGGGGGCTTCCGAGCCCTCAAGCGTTGAGCAAATCTCCCCTGATGCGTTTTCTTCACATACTAACATCGATACCACTGGCACCACGTCAGTAACCTCAGTGAACATCCCGTACATTCATAGCAACAACGGCATACAGGGGACACCACTTGATCAAACGACAAACGCCCATGAGGACGGTGTCTACCAAGATGTAGACCTTGAGAGCAACAGATTGGTGAAAGAAAGTGTCTCTACATCCTCTGGTGGAGCGCACTTGTTTGATGACACATCTTACAATTCACTAAACTTTGCCGGTAAATCTGACGGTGTTTGTAGACAAAGACAGGATACTAGCATTGTCACTGTGTCTAATACGAAAGGGGAGATGGAAAACGAATATGCAAAGTCATGCCATTTTGATGATTTTGCCAAGTTTAGAAATATTTCAAGAGACAATGACTACGATCACATCAATCATGCCTTACTGGACGACAGAGCACAAGTTCACAAGCCATCTCATCCACCTAAGTCCTCGATTCCAAAGCCTGACCTTCACCCTAACAGAAAAGAATGTACGTCTTACAGCTCCAATATAGACTCCGCAACAGCGGCGCCTTCTGAAGAAGTTTTTTACTTTCAGCTAGATCCGGGGGTAGCTAAAGACATTGAAACTAGCAACAGGCCATTCCATCCTGATGTTTTCGACTCGGGTGAATACAGTTTGCTTAATTCTGAGAAACATTCCACCGATATCCCTCTTCCTGATGAGAGAGAATCTGATAACTTTACTGAGCGCCATGCCGCCGAAACCCCGATCAGAGAGGACGCGTGAATAAAGCAGTGGAGATATCTTTGCCAGCAAAACCAACAAAGTGCGAAGGGTTGTATGCTAAGGTGGACAAAACTCGAAAAGAACGCAATGTTGAGGGTTCAGCGGACCAATTGATGGACGAAAAATGTTCTACAATTATTGTGGACGAAACACGTGACTTACAGTCCTGTATGCACTGCAGGCACAAAATCAGCGTCCCATGAGGAAATGTAAATGAATATCAACAAAATGTAAAAGGTGCTATACGTTGAACTCATATGATCAAGTGTGATCTTATAATGGAAGCAAGCGTTCACTTTCTGGAACGCTTCATAATTTTAGCAGAGTTTATATATTTCTGGTATTGGAATTACATGGCTTCCTGTAACAGCTCGATAGATTAGTTCACCCAAATATATGAGTGGATTGAGTGACTGCAGGAATATCGGAAATACGCATCAGACAAAGTTTGAGGAATATTGGACAATCCGTTAAAAAAAAAAAAAAAGTGTTTCATGTTTTAGTGCCCTCATCGCTAAATGGGACGACCACTACAGTTTCTGATGCCACATAATCATAATGTACTACGATGTAAACAAAATATAAAGAAAATTCCACAAAAAGTCCTCTTTTTTCCTAGCAAGTACACATTGCCTTTAGCTGTTACTGACTCATGTTAAGCGTACTATATCCCCCTACTTCCTGATAGAAGCAAACAAAATGTTTTATATTATGTTAAAAAGTGCAAAAACTTCAATTTTCTTGATACTGTCTCAATATTGTTCATAGTCTGTGACCTGACGGACAGTAGTAGTCTTCTCGTCCAGGAATGGCAAAAAAAAAAAAAAATGATGTATAGGTTTTTAACTGACTGTCTGATTTTTCTCAGACTTTCACTGATGTGTTTTGCAATATTGCTGCTTTCTCTCAATCCACACATTTGTTTGGGTCACCTTTTCTCTACTCGCTGCTTGTTCAATTCGTTGGAACATCTAGGGAGGCGATAGTGTAAATGGATAAACAGTAAATATGAAAACATTATGGTATCACTCGTCTAACAATTAACCGACGAAAGAATATACCTTTGAATCATCACACTTTATTATCGTAAATAGATATTTCATCTTTAAAAAAAAAAATCCCTTTTATATTTCATGAGGTCTCCACGTGCTTTAAGGGATGAGTAGACTCAAAATTATGCTATCAGACTAAATGAGACATCTAAACTTGATAGAGAGGTATCACGTGTGCTATCAAAGTCTACAATGAATCCTAGTCACCCATGACAAGTGAAAGAGGGACTAAATGTATTAGAAGATACTTTATGTTAGTGTTTTTAATTACCATACACTTGATTATGATATTCCACTTACCTAATAAATGTATTGAATCTATATCACATGTACACTCTACATACATTTGGCCTACCAAACAGTGCCAAAATACGTGCTGTAGAATAAGCTAAGAATCAAAATTGTTCTGGCACGAAATTTCACAGAAAGTTCACAAACACAAACGGTTACATTCCTCAGATAAGGAAAGAAGTGGGTGTTCTGATATTGCAAAATCGTATCTCATAACTCTTGAGTTCTCTGTGAAAGTCAAAATTTTGTGGAGAAAAAAAAAAAAAGATATAGCATACTCGGATAGCTACAGGCCGTGTCATCGTGGAACTCATCACAAAGTTTATAACCATGATTATGAAATCACTAATAACATTTAATCATATATATATATATATATATATATATATATATATATATATGTATAGTGTTGTATATATACATATTGTACATTGATTATACTCGTAGGCACCATGCATTTCTATCAACATGGCGATAAGTTCAGATTGCTGTGTTCTAGTATAGGTATTTTCTGAAAAGTTTTTAGAAGTAAAACAAGATGCATTTGCAGAGTTTACAAGAGAGTACACATTCTTGGGAAAGAGTGTATTGAGAAAAGACGTGAGGTTGACTGCCTTTTCAATCACACAGTGGTGATGTATGCAATGAATGGAACAAATACCAGGATATGAATAACAATAGCAACTCTATGAAGAATGCAAACTGAAATGACAGTTTGCACGCTCAGGAAGCACACTCTACTCATGATTGAGAACCTTTTGATAAAATAGCATCATCTTTTCAAAGTTATACGAATATTGAAAGTTAAAGGTGTTTCATAACAATTTTTCGTATGAAGTCCAACTTTCAAAATATTAGTATTATATAGAATTATTGATCTTTCAGAAAGTATGATCAGATCGCACGCCTGGTTCATTTGTGGGTTTTGTGATTCATTGTCGAATTTGAATATGAAGATTTTAAATGCAAAAACCGGTACTTCCATTTCATAGTAATAACATTGGTTGAACGTAAAGCTAAAGGCAATTACCTTCACTTATTATACATTTTGCCAAGCCAACAATGTATGAATACATCAGGGAACAAGAAATTTCAGTGGTCATGATGGTTAGATGTTTTCTCGACATTCTATGACTTCCCAGAGGTGACAAGACAAGAAATGAATTATTGGACGCCGAGATAACTCAGCCTCAAAGGTATCAACATGATATATTCTATCGTGTGTAATTTTAGATATTATTTGAGGTGAAACTCAGTCAAAGGATAGAATACAGGAGCTCAGAGTTATCTTTTAAGAAATGATTATATGGCATCGTGAAATACATTGTAGTCTTTTTAGTTCAAGGGTATTTTCGGTTTCTATCAGATATCTTAAAGGTATTAGCCCACATTTGTAAACCTGCAGCAATTGGTCTCATAGTTAGCATGGAGTTTGGGTATGATTGCAGTAACACCTGTGCAAAATTTCGTTCCAATTAGTCCATTACTTTCATAAAAATAAATGAAAATGCACCGTAATCCGTATGCATGCGTATAACGCTCGCTAGCTCCGGTCCACGTACGTGTTACATGTACAATGTACCTAGCTATAGCCCGCGCTCGTAATTCGATTTTGGGTCGGGTTGACCCGGTTTGAAAATTGATTTTAAAACGATGATTTTCTCCCTCCTATCGAATGGTATAGACAAAGAGCGACAGGTGAGGTATGTTACTGTTATAACTTGTACTTGAAGTCATATTGGACCTGTTTTATGCAGTTTTGATTTTCGTGGGTTTGCAAATGTGGGCTAGTACCTTTAATAAACTGTTAAACATCAAAGCCCAGAAGAGTACAGAACAGTCCAGACGAGGTACACATTTACACATAATTATATAAATTTATGTGTTTGTGTGTGTCGAAATATCAAAAGTGATATCTGTCAAATAGCAAAAATCATTTTTCTACTACATTATGATATAATCGTCCCTATGACGCATAATGTGATACATCATATATATATAATTATATATATATTTATTATATATATATATATATATATATATATATATATAGTTATACATATATATATATATGAAGAGTTTGTTTGCAAAAACCGATAAGTCCATATTTGCCAAATGGAGATATTTGCGATTAAAGGTCAAGAAAAATAAAGAGAATAATAAGAAAATTTTTGCTTCTTTTGACCATAACTTCAAAAATATACCTTTATATGTAATGACCAACATATCATTTAAAAGGTATTATTTTGTACTTTATGACAGAGATCGTATTTCAAAATCTTCAAAAATGGACTTATCGGTTTTTGCAAACAAACCCTTCATATGTATATATTATACATATATGGAGAGTGGGAGAGAGAGAGAAAGAGAAAGAGATGTGTGCCCGATATGCTGCATAAAATGTTTGTATAGATTTGCGTGTGCATGTATATTATACATTTCTTATGTCGGCACAATTCAGAAACTCGAAATTCCTGAATGTGATCATGTTATCAAATTAGTGTCAGTAAAGGTAAGTTGAAATTATCACTTCAATAAGTAAATGTAGGGTCAGAGCATATTAGAGACCTAAGTATTATTTTGTCTTCATGACTGCATTGTAAATGTACGCGGTGTTTCGTTTGGCTCAAAGAATGATAGCGTTCACCAATTTGTAAGATTTTTTTTTTTTTTTTTATGATAATGAATTTCAAGGACCACTATTTTGAATTTTGAACAAGGGTTGTGTTGTTTATATTAACCAGATAAAAGTCATTCATACAAAATCAAATAATAAAGATATTTGTTCACTGTACGTCTGTTATGTTTGTATTATACATTATGCAGTGTTTCGTACTAATTATGCTGTACATTGGTATGCTTGAGAGACGAATGGGAAGAGGATAATCATAGAACAATTCATTGTGTGTGTGTGGGGGGGGGGGGCGGTAGTGCAATGAGTTCTTTTTCGCAAAGATCATGAGCTATTATATAGAATATGTTAGCTTTAGAGGTATACATACATATAAATGCACATTATGCTTAAATCTACAATGGGTTTATGCAATCTTATTCTATGTAAACATACCATGTGCGTTTGTTATATATGAAGAGTTTGTTTGCAAAAACCGATAAGTCCATATTTGCCAAATGGAGATATTTGCGATTAAAGGTCAAGAAAAATAAAGAGAATAATAAGAAAATCTTTGCTTCTTTTGACCATAACTTTAAAAATATACCTTTATATGTAGTGATCAATATATCATTTAAAAGGTATCATTTTGTACTTTATGACAGAGATCGTACTTCAAAATCTTCAAAAATGGACTTATCGGTTTTTGCAAACAAGCCCTTCATATATATTATTAACATGTATATATATATATATATATATATATATATATATATATATATATATATATATATATATATATGTATATATATATATACATATATATATATATATATATATATATATGAAGAGTAACTGTTTGTTTGCAAAAACCGATAAGTCCATATTTGCCAAATGGAGATATTTGCGATTAAAGTTCAAGAAAAATAAAGAGAATAATAAGAAGATTTTTGCTTCGTTTGACCATAACTTAAAAAATATACCTTTATATGTAGTGACCCAAAAAACATATAAAAAGTATTATTTTGTACTTTATGACAGAGATCGTACTTCAAAATCTTCAAAAATGGACTTATCGGTTTTTGCAAACAAACCCTTCATATATATATATATATATATATATATATATATATATATATATATACATATCTGTATATACATATATACAATACGATGGGATAAGGGCATTCACTGGCGTAGCTACTTCAACATACATGTAGTTTATTTCCAAAATTTCTGTCATTTTAAGACCTTCATTAGGGCTGTGAAGTGATACATAAAACGACTCTGGTATAAACAAGCTGCACTCGTTAGCAGTATAAGTCTAACTAACATGAGTCTATTATGACCATTTCACCAATGGGTTCGTAGTTGTATAAAAAGATAAGTTAGACTTATACTGCAAACAGACATGTGTAACAGATACTCGTTGAGAAAGCCCCTCCTTCCCTCTTCAACAGATACTCGTTGAGAAAGCCCCTCCTTCCCTCTTCAACAACCCACCCACAGCCCTTAAAATAAGAAACGGGAAAGGGGGAGCTGGGTGCTCTTATCAACCAGGAAGATTTTGTAATGATTGTATTGTATGCTTTCAGAAACATCTCATCCAAACATTTCTAAAAATAACAAGATCAGAGAAGACCGCTCTTACTGTAGGTCTTTAACCCTATAAAGCCCAAAGGGGGGGGGGGGGCACATTGTGCCCCCCTATCATATTTTCGTTTGCCACTCCCACACCCTTTACTCGATTTCAACCAAATTTGGTGACTTTTCCTAGAATCTTATTGCGAACATTTTGATTCATAATTTATGTCCAATATTGCTGGTTGCCATAAACCATACACCATACACCATAAACCATAAACCATAAACTGACAACCATGTTCGTCAGATTTTGCATGATTTTCTGTTCCAATTTCAGTATAACAGTATTCAGTAAACAGTATAATAATGGATGAAATGGGGGTTTTCGTGGCTGTAATTTGCTGAAGGACCAAAATGTGAAGTAATAATTGTTGTGAATTACCCTGAAATGCTCTTCTTATTATTTCCTTTATTTTTATACGACATAGGCATCAAACAATAGATATAATAGAAATAATCGAAAATACAGCATTTTTCAAAGACTACCCTTTTATTCTAGGTTATTTTCACACAAGCTTTGCCTGTAATATCTTTTGTTTATCATATTATCAATCTGCAAACTCAAAATTTCAATGTTTTGAAAATATGAAATATGATACCAATATTATATGTACCCATTCCAAGCAAAACATCATAGGTTTCATATATTTCTCTATATTGTAATGAACAGCGCCCCCACATGTTGACCATGAGAAATTTCAACCATTACAAATAGTGAAGGTTGACTTGCTTTTCCTTTATGGTAAATATGAAAATGATTGATATAAAATAGAATCATATATACTCGGGATAAAGAAATAAAAAGAAAAAACATGACTTTACCATATTTCCTATGTATTTCTTTATATTTTGGTAAATAGCGCCCTCAGTGGATGACCTTAAGAAATTTCAAATGTCGGGTCACGTAGAGTATGAGTTGCTCTACCCATGTGTCAAATATGATGGCCATACATCATATAATAAAGAAGTTATATAGGTGGGGGGGGGGCACAATGTCCCCCCCCCCCCCTTGGGCCTGGAAGGGGTCAAAATAGCTTGGGCTTTGTAGGGTTAATGGATAATCCTGTCTTTCCCAAATTGTATACTTACACATATCTATAGCAGAAAAGCAAATAATAATTTTTTTTTTCAGCCCTCAACAACTGCAATTCTATTAGAAAGGCTGTCATTCCTGCTATAATTGTTTACCAGAGGAAAACCATTTTCAGATTACCTGTTATGAATATATTAGCCTGAACCCAAAATAACTTTTAAGGTGACCTTTAACAAGGGAAAGTTGACTGCACACCAGAAAACCAACTTCAGAATCGAATTCATTGACCCAGGAAACCTCTAAGATTGACTATGTAATGATTGTAACCTTTTTAGGGTAACCCTTTAACCCGTTCCTTACGGGAACCTGGTTTACCAGGTTCCCATGGGAGCAACTGATATACGGGAACCTGGTTTAGCAGGTTCCCAAAATGAAGACAAGGGTGCCTGTTTCAGTGGCCTAAATTCATGTTTCTTTGTGTTAGAATGCTCAGAAAAGTGGGTTTGTTCTATCAGGATTTGTTCTCCTGCTGTTAAAAAAGGGGGTTTTACAGTATTATGTACCTTTTCCTGATTTAGTTTTTTGCTTGTTCTGCTGTAAACTCGTACGAACATGTACATAATGATCAAAGCTGAGATCAGTTAGAAATGCGGGTTCGCTGACCCCAGTCACCTCATTCAGGTACGTGGTTTTGTGTAGAACAAAATATTCTGAGAGCTCATCATCGCACGCTCTATTCATACCTCGCACCCGATCGATATTTCCATTGTTCACGGGCACATGTAGTTGACCGCAGAAAGGGGGACACAATGAACAACTTGACTACCTTCACACAGCTGGATTACCAACCTGTGTGCCTCTCTGTCGACGGGCGAAAAGAATCTCGTTTTGGGGCATTAAAGGCACTCAGAGAATTGCGGAAGGAACGGGTTAATAAACCTAAATGGTGGCCGTATTGGATTTTGCCAATATGGCCGCCCCAGATGGCACCCTTCGAGGGGCCCATCAAAAATCGAAGGAGTATGGTTTGGGCTACATGCGTCCAAATTTGGTATTTTTGGAAGAATTCGAACCAAAAAGTCCCTTACCCCATCCACTAACAACTTTGTTAACTGATTGACTTTGAAGGTAATAATCCTATAATCAAATGGGACAACAGGTGTTATTTTACTTGAACTATAAGACAACAATAACACTGAACGTGGATGACAAAAGAGGAGGCGTGTGGAGGAGAGGTAGTCGTGTCTTAGAATAACTAGCTACTGAAGGACGAAATCAAATGGTTCGTAATGAAAATAAACCTCAAAACCTGAAGAAACCAAGGATTCCATACTGATCACACGTCACTAGTTGAGGATTAGTTGCTGAGCCTGCATTTTGAAGTTCACTATGAGAGAAAAATAGTGCTCTCAAGGAAGTGAAACATCACGGAAATATTTGTGCTATCAAAATGCCAGATATGCCAGGGCTGTGAAGTGATACATAAAACGACTCACTGGTATAAACAAGCTGCACTCGTTAGCAGTATAAGTCGAAGTAACATGAGTCTATTATGACCATTTCACCAATGGGTTCGTAGTTGTATAACAAGATAAGTTAGACTTATATTGCAAGCAGACATGTGTAACAGATGCTCGTGAGAAAGCCCCTCCTTCCCTCTACAACAACTCACCCACAGCCCTTAAAATAAGAAACGGGAAAGGGGGAACTGGGTGCTCTTATCAACCAGGAAGATTTTGTAATGATTGTATTGTATGCTTTCAGAAACATCTCATCCAAACATTTCTAAAAATAACAAGATCAGAGAAGACCGCTCTTACTGCAGGTCTTTAATGGATAATCCTGTCTTACCCAAATTGTATACTCACACATATCTATAGCAGAAAAGCAAATATTTTTTTTCAGCCCTCAACAACTGCAATTCTATTAGAAAGGCTGTCATTCCTGCTACAATTGTTTACCACAGGAAAACCATTTTCAGATTACCTGTTATGAATATATTGGCTTGAACCCAAAATAACCTTTAGGGTGACCTTTAACAAGGGAAAGTTGACTGCAGACCAGAAAACCAACTTCAGAATCGAATTCATTGACCCAGGAAACCTCTAAGATTGACTATGCAATGATTGTAACCTTTTTAGGGTAACCCTTTAATAAACCTAGATGGTGGCCGTATTGGATTTTGCCAATATGGCCGCCCCAGATGGCACCCTTCGAGGGGCCCATCAAAAATCGAAGGAGTATGGTTTGGGCTACATACGTCCCAAATTTGGTGTTTTTGGAAGAATTCGAACCAAAAAGTCCCTTGCCCCATCCACTAACAACTTTGTTATCTGATTGAGTTTGAAGGTAATAATCCTATAATCAAATGGGACAACAGGTGTTATTTTACTTGAACTATAAGACAACAATAACACTGGACGTGGATGACAAAAGAGGAGGCGTGTGGAGGAGAGGAAGTCGTGTCTTAGAATAACTAGCTACTGAAGGACGAAATCAAATGGTTCGTAATGAAAATAAACCTCAAAACCTGAAGAAACCAAGGATTCCATACTGATCACACGTCACTAGTTGAGGATTAGTTGCTGAGCCTGCATTTTGAAGTTCACTATGAGAGAAAAATATTGCTCTCAAGGAAGTGAAACATCACGGAAATATTTGTGCTATCAAAATGCCAGATATAGTAAAAGTTGTGACAATGATCCTCTCAGAGTTTCAATGGTAGCAATGGAGTAGGCCGACATGAAAGCGGGACATGGACACATACACAACTGCACTGACACAGGCGCATACACACACACACACACACTCACACACCCACAACACACAAACACTAATGTTAATGGACGTCTACCGTATGTGAAATTTGCTGCAAAAATACATTTGTTTTATAAATTCAATTGATTTCAGAAACAAAAACTTAACGTATCTTATTTGTAACTAATATTTATTCATATTTTAGATTACATTATAACTATAGGTAATGAACTGCAGAGGTTTTCGGGAAACAGATGTCATTTGATTACTCCGCCTTGTTCCAAAGAAAAGGGATGCTACGTTCCCGTCGGCAGGTGGGTTGAAGACTCCCGCCGACGCTGGTGAAGTTTTAGCCCGCTGTCCGGGCGGTATTTTCCCCCAATTATTATTAACAGTAAACCGCTCTCTGTAGCTCAATATCAGAAAGGGCTCGTAGATCCCACGTGGGGTAGCAATTTGTGGGGTGTGGGGTGTCGTGATCCCTTTGCCAACGATTCGTACGCCTCGCGGTGCGATAGGCTTATGTGGTTATATTAAACACGAGAGGGTGACATAGGATAGGACACACACAAAAAGAGGACAAGAGCCTTGTCTAGTGAAGTTTTGGCCTATCCCTGGGGCGGGCACGTAGAGGAGCCTATTATCTTATCGTCCTAGGCAAGGGACGTCTTCGAAGGGTGAGGATGATAGAAGAGTGTACCGAAAAGGGGGGGGGGGGGCAGTAGAAGAGAACAGACAGCAATAGAAGTGGAGTGCTTTGAACTCCTCTTTATGATAAAGTCAGAAAGAAAATGTCATTTCGGGTCAGAATGCTATACTAAAAAATAAAGTAGTGCATTCATTCCGCGACCCAAAGAATATATTGTCAGGCTCCCTAATACGTTTGTGTGTGTGTGTGTGTGTGTGTGTGTGTATGTGTGTTTGTGTTTCGTTTTTCAGCCTACCATATTGCCTTTAAGGATCAAGTGCTAACGATTTGGGTAATCAATCAAATCACATCAAAATTGTTACGACCCTTTGCAATTCGAATTCAAAACCGAAACTTTGTACATTACAGGACAAACGAGTGGTCGATGTGAAATACTAAAGAGGATCGCCTTGAGAGAAAGTCCTGTAAATGTACAAAAGTTTAAACGACTATCCGCGATGGCAGACAAGAGGGTAACTATGCAATTAATCAAGGTGATTAAACCACATTGTCATCGTATTTCTTAACGGTTAAATCAAACGAATTAAGTGCATTCTTCCACGGTTTCCATAGGCCCTTTCCTGCTTCTACCTGAAGCTGTACGGACATTACAATAGCGAACTTAAAGGAGACCGCCGGACGATTTTCAGATTTTTGCATTTAAACAACTATAAATTAGTTATAGTTTTCAGAAAATAGGTTTCAGAAAATAATTATGGTGATTGGGATAAAAATAAGAATATTTTCAAAATTTAGAACAAATTGCAATGAAGAAGGATGATGACATGGCAGAGTCACCAAAAGAATGCATAAGTTGGGACTCAAAGAAGGCATGAATAGATTATACACAGGGTAACTCGCAAGCAAGCGGTATTGTAAAGGAATTACACAGCTACATTTCTAAAATATACGAACCTCCTATGTCATCATCCTTGTTCAGTGTAATTTGTTTAAGGTTTTTCAAAGTATTGTTTCTCTGCTCAAGAACCACAATAGATTCCAGAAATCAATACATGGAGTTGTCGATTTATGCACTACATGATGTGAAATTATGACAATCGTCTGGAATGTCCCTTTAATCTGCGACACGTGCGCTGTAAAATCATTTCCATTGCCCATCCCGGAAGACTGCGTCGTCTTCATAACGTTCGCGTCGCAGATCTAACGCTCGCTAATATTAATCTTGGACAGAATCATGGTTTCACACACCTACATAAACAACTAGGGAGATGCCAAGTAGATGCGCACGCAAGCTCGGAGGCCTTTCCTCCAGTGACATGAACAGACCAGACTCATCAGCATTGGTAATTCTCATCTTTTCCACAGCAGTTACGTAGTTCATTTTGATCTTCGTTCACACCACATTTAAGATTGTACACCTGCAGGTAAAGCCAACTTTCCTGATTTTGGCAGAGGTTCTCATGATCTAGTTGAAGTGAGTGTTTAATCCTTCGGCTAACGACGGACTGATATAGAATTCCTTTGATTTTTTGTTGTTTTTTTTGGATTTCAAAAGGAAGATTTAGAATGTCTCCGGTTGTTCTGTTGATTGTCTGTTTCTTCCTCTGTGAGCCATTGCTTACTTCCTCAACTTTGGAAACCAACATAACGTGTACGTATAGCTTTTCTTCCGTTATTTTTGTTGTTTATGGTTATTCTCGTGGATCATTCATGTTTCTCATTTTCCTCCTCTTTGCTGAGGTATGCGTGCATTTGCTAGGAAAAGAACAAAATCATGCAAGGCTATGCAACTTTGGTTTCTCTTTATTTTGACTTTTCACTTTTTTTTCTTTTTTTTTCACTTTTCTCTGTATTTTTGGTATAGGTAATATGACACTGCTCAATCTAATACTTTTGCCTTCTAATCAAGTGAGTAACATTTACAATTTGTTCAGTGTATGAATACAAAATTAGCACTCTTCAATTCCGTACAGAAATAAACTTTGTTTGAAATGATGAAAATAAAAAGTAACAGTAATTTCTTTCTTTTATACATGATGACTGTGAATGACAAACTTCGATTCAATTATCATTTCTCTTTTTTATACTCTTTTCATCATATACAAAAGTTAGAAGTAACTTGAAATTCTCACTTTTTGTTCGTTCCCTGGGCCTGCAGATTTTACCCTCAACTGCTCAGGGAAGCCACTGGACCTCGATATATGGTGTAATGAAGAATGCATCGCTAACAGTAGCTGGGTTATACAGGCACATCCAGGACGGCGACTTCTTATTGAAATTCACCCTATTAACAATAGGATCACTGTATTTCAAATAAAGGATGTAATATCTAACAGAACTTTTCGGATGACTCCGCCTCTGAATCGTAAAGTGCCGTTTTCCTTTTTATCACTGGCGCATCAAACGAGACTTCGTGCAGTGGAAGTTGATCCATTGAGCAGTGTCATATATATATATCCAGCGAATTTCAAGATTAGCGGAAAGTGTTACGAGGGTAAGTATTCATCATCTCTTAAATAAGGAATATTACAGTTCTCATACTTTTCTTATTCCCATCTTAATTTCTTCCGAGAAAGAGTTATGCACATTTTGACTAAAAACAAATCATTGAGTCGTAGCAAAGGGAGTGTTTAAGTAATGATATGACCAGAATTTCTCTTCGTATCACACAGTATAAAAATTCAGTGAAAATCACTCGCTTGAGGCCCAAAGTACAATTTTGCTTTTGGGTACGTCTCATTGTCACATTACAGTCATAGAAATACATGACAGAGTAATTCAAGAAATTAATGGTGGTAAAGATGTTTTAGCAGTATTCATGGATCTTTCTAAAGCTTTGGACTGTCTTTCTCATGAAATTTTATTACAAAAATTACACTATTATGGTGTTAGAGGTGTGTGTTTTAAATGGTTTAGATCTTATTTATATGGAAGAAAATAATTTACTGTGTATGATTCTTTTAGTTCGTCTTTTAAGAATATTGAAATGGGTGTGCCTCAAGGATCCATTCTTGGACCTTTACTGTTTTTGATCTATATACATAACATTGTAAACTCTTGCCATGAATGTCATTTTATTTTATATGCAGACGACACCTCACTTCTTGCCTCACATAATGATATCAATGTTTTGATTGCATCTTTCAATAAAAGCCTTTTTCAAGTACATAACTGGTTTAAGTGCAATATGCTCACTTTGAATATAAGTAAAAAGCAATGTGTATTTTTTAAACGCGGAGGTGTGCAATGTGATACTGATGAAATGATTTTGAAAATTGATGAAACTCGTTTGAAAATGTGTGCGGATCCCCGGCCCCGCCATTTTCTTCATCATGCAATGATTACTATAAAAGAAAATGTGATTACGTATATAGCTGATCTATTAGTTTATATTTGTAATTCATCTGGTTCAAAAAGTGATATGCCTGATTATTAGCACAGCCTCTTTAATGAAATATAACGATGTTCTGTTTGGTATCAAACAGAACGATCTCCAATTTGGTATCAGGCAACAGCATATACAACCAATGCGCTATTGCCTTTTGTGGGGAAAAAAAATAATGCACTTTAGTCACGACAGATCTTCAGATATCTTCTTATCTTCAGATAATTTATTACCTTACTATGATGTAATGTTATAAATCAATAATGATCACAATAATGTTAAAATAAAATTAATAAAATCACAAATGCAATTTCAGGGATCAATATTCATTTAATTTCAAGATTTACCATTGGTAAAGCTGGTTGATGGCTCCTCTCCCCTGGATGGCATGGTAGTCCTGGAGTCAGACAAATATATGTGCTATGATGGCTTTAACCTCGAAGCTGCTGATTTAGTCTGCAGAGAGCTCGGCTTCCCAGCGGTAAAGAATTACTCGGCTCAACCTATCTCGGGTGCGGCAACATTGAAATTGACGGACTGGTTTTTATATTCTACAGGTAATCACAACACTTTGGAATAAATTGAACATGCAGGTACAAAATTATGTTTCATTTGTATTTTATACATTCAAGTACAAGGAAAGAGGTGATTATCTGAAAGTGAAATCGCACACATTTAGCAAGTTTGAAAACATCAAAGTAACGAATTCCTGAGAAAGATCACAGTAATCTTATTGTTGTGAATTTTTGTTTTCCCCACAAACCCCCGATTAATAAAGATAATAATAATGATTACAAGCAATAACATCATTTATATGGTATTTATAAGGTTCCAAGGTTAGTCCGTCTAATTATTAAACGCTCCCGACGCATCTTGTATACATTCAAGACAAGAATTACAAAAAAAAAAAACGACAAAGCGAGGCAGTACAGGACGTGTATGAAATTACCGATAATCAGTTATTATTAGCCATACTTACACAAATATTTCTTGAGAATATTTCTCATACTTCAACTCCAGAGTTAATATTACTAATCAATTGAGGGAGTGAGTTCCATAGAGAAGACCTGGCGTGAGCAAAAAAAAAAAAAAAAAAAAAAAAAAAAGTTCGTCACCCCCCCCCCCCCCCCCCCCCCCCCACTGTGTGCACCTAAGGGATAGCAAGGACGCTTGAGTTTTGGGAACGTATCGTCGACCACGCCGATATTGTGGAAGAGAGCAATTTAAACAGTAATATTAAAGCGAATGAATTTTGAAAACAATACTTTTTTAGACAGGCAACCACTGGAGCGTTTCAGAACTGATGGGATGTGATTGTGTGAGTTAAGGCATACTACACGAGCGCTACACGTTTGTGATTTTTGAAGGTTTGATAGTGAGTTTTGAGGCACACCGAAGAAGAGGCCATAGCCGAAATCCAGGCGGGATGGAATCAATGCGTGAACAATTTTTTTTTTTTTTTTTTCAGGGGCACAACCATAGAGATATTGAAGGATAAAACCTAAACCGCGTAAATTGATGAGGCGATCGAATTGATTTTGAGACAAACTAAATTTGTGTACACATTGTCATATATATTGAGTCAAGATACACACCAAGGTTATGGTGAGAGAAGAAAATTTTCTCGAGCCGATTCTTAGAGTCGTACATTATAAATTCATATTTTACTATAAAAGTTTTTATATTGACTGAATGGGACTTGGACGAATTATGCTCATCTTGTTCACATGTCTCAAGATTTCAAACCGCGCTGATTGCATTGCTATGTTTTGATTTGAAGAAAAGTATAGATTTGAATATCATTTGTATATCAAATGTGATAAACACACAAATTGTTCGTGAAAAGCACTCTTCAAATTAGTTAGATACACCGCAAACAAGGTGGGCTCGACCGCAAAGCCTTGCCTGTCCTTTATCACCGAGATACATGAGGGTATTCAGCAGAACTGAATGGTTAGCACACTTGGCAGTAACGGCAACGATTCCCTTGGTGATGTGCCGAATAATGCAGAGGTATGATAAAACATTTATACACATCGCAGATAATGTTTATTAGGTTTATAGAAAAAGATAAAAGAAGTTCGCAAACGATTGACAAAATATCAATTCACAGGTTGTCAGAGTGCAAGAGCAAAGGATTGTCTGTCACAAGGAACTGAGTGTCCCTCGAACAAAGCTGTGAAACTCAGATGTCGAGGTAAGATGAAACATGAAAAGTGCAAGCGATTTATTATTCAAATTCTACAAGAAAAGACATTAATGGTAACCCGGTGGCCAGAGCTAGGCTGCCAGAAATAAATGTCAGGCCGTCAGTTTAATATATATATATATATATATATATATATATATATATATGATTTGGTGGCCAGATTGGCCCATGGAATATTTGAAGAGTTTGTTTGCAAAAACCGATAAGTCCATATTTGTCAAATGGAGATATTTGCGATTAAAGGTCAAGAAAAACAAAGAGAATAATAAGAAAATGTTTGCTTCTTTTGACCATAACTTTAAAAATATACCTTTATATGTTCTGATCAATATATCATTTAAAAGGTACTATTTTGTACTTTATGACAGAGACCCTATTTCAAAATCTTGAAAAATTGACTTATCGGTTTTTGCAAACAAACTCTTCATTTGTAAATGTATCATCGTTGTATGTGCATTCTCATCAGGACCAGGGGAGAAAAGCTCAGTGCTTCAAACAAACTGCACGCATTCCACCTAGCTGAGAGGGTTGCCATAATAAATTATTGTAGCTGATCTCCATTGCTAAAGTTGAAAACATGCAAAATCTCACATCATTCGACTTTAAACATACTGAAACAAGAACAAAGAAACAAAATTGACACTTGTTTCAGAGAATGAAACTCACGTCTACTTTTGGCATAATACAAAAAGATTACAACTTTGAGCAAATTCTACAAAGTCTTTATTTTTAACTTAACTTACATATGACAACGAATCTTTATTTCATTTCACACGTCGTTTGCACTTTATATGTACAGGCTATTTGAAATTCAAATGACATCGAGTTTATTCACAAGGTGTTAAAGTGTTTGCAGTGTATAGCTAGTCAATATTGCAAAGATCGGCGTCTGGTGACCCTCTTGTTTCGACTCTTCTCCTCTTGCCCTTCGTTATTGCGAACCATCACACGCCCGTCCTACATCCGTGTCCTGCGATGTTGTAAAGCACCTTCGTCTTTAAAGGAGACCTCCGGATGGTTTTTAGATGTTTACATTTGAACAACTATAAATTACTTATACTGAGGACAGAGTTTCAGAATATTTGATAATTGGGGTGAAGAATAAGAATATTTTCAAAATTTAATACAAATTGGAATGAACAAGGATGATGACATGCCAGAATCACCATAAGAATGCATGAGTTGGGGTTCAAGGAAGCAGAACAGAAAGAAGAAGGCATTCATATAGATTATACACAGGTGAACTCGCAAGCAAGCGGTATTGTAATGGAATTACATTGCTACATTTCTAAAATATGTTAACCTCCTTTGTCATCATCCTTGTTCAGTGTAAATTGTTTAGGTTCTTTTTTAAAGTATTGTTTCTCTGCTCAAGAACCACAATAAATTCCACAAATCAAT
This sequence comes from Diadema setosum, assembly GCF_964275005.1. Taxonomy (NCBI): domain Eukaryota; kingdom Metazoa; phylum Echinodermata; class Echinoidea; order Diadematoida; family Diadematidae; genus Diadema; species Diadema setosum. The sequence goes on along the minus strand of NC_092700.1, from coordinate 20,755,066 downwards.
ACATAGTTGTCCATTTATGTTCTACATGATGTGAAATTATGAAAATCGTCTGGAATGTCCCTTTAAGACTTGATCATTCCGTTTTAAAAAAGTTGGGGGTAGTATTCTGAAAATGTTCCTAGGAACAGTTTTCCCTATTACACCAGGATTTGTCTTTTTACCCAAAAATGAAGAGCTTGCTTCCAAAAGGCGCTAAATCCAATTTTTATCGAACTCCATCTTTCGCATGATTCGAACAGATCTTTGTCATGTGCACATAAGGCACTAAAAATTTAATCAAAATTGTTTGAGGAAATATGAAAAAATGAAGCATGAAATTCACGCTTTCAACCAAAAGGCGCTAAATCCATTTTTGCTTTCAACCAAAAGGCGCTATATCCAATTTCTCTATTCCGGTCTCTGATTGGTCAGAGCACGCCAGCTAGGGGTGCTCTGACCAATGAGAACATGCAACACGTACTATTACATGCAGCGATACTGCACTACATAGTTCAATGGCAATTCTTCACGGTCATGGATCACTACCACTGTTGTCTGTAGTGCTGTACAGAGCCATGGCATGAGTCGAAAGTACATGACAGTTTCATAATGGATGAAAGACCAAAGACTGCCGGTGATCTAAAAAGTGGTACGAAAAGTGGAAAAATGAGGCAGTATTGAAGAAATGCAAGGCTAAGCAGTGGAAATACAGCTGTGAAAGGTGAGTTTACTTATCTGTACGACGCCCAGATTAAGTCAGTCCCATATGTGCGTCTTGGTGTTGGGACCGAGATGGGCATCATACCCTACTTTGAACATGTTGAGTTGATTTATGAGCAACGTAGAATGTCAAATTTGGGTTTTATTACAAATTTCATAATTAATCATTCACTGGGATCAATAATCTGCTGGGGAAAATTGTGAAATGGGCCCCACCATGCACCGGCACCACAAACAGGGCTCGTCGTCGTGCATCAATGTAAATTATGTATTTTACGTGTTGGCTACCAGCTAAATGTTTACCTGTACAAGGCTGTAGTGTAGAGCTCTAACGTTAGAGCTCTATTAAATGTTAGTACTATATAATAAGTTTTAGTAAATTAAACCTTTTGATCTATGGGTTCTGCTCGACGATGCAATACCAAGCAAGGTAAATTTACTACTAGACCTAGGCTAGGCCTATACTAGTAGCTACTACCAGATATTATAGGGTGGACTTACAGCAACAGGGCTGCGTGTGTATAAACAGGGTAAATTTACCGGTACTTTTCGGTGATGCAATACCAAGCAAGGTAAATTACCAGTAGGCCTACTACTAACGTAGCCTATAGGGTGGACTTACAGCAACAGGGCTGTGTGTGTATAAACAGGGTACTTTTCGGCGATGCAATGCCAAGCAAAGTAAATTACTACTAACGTTACTAACATAGGGTGGACTTACAGCAACAGGGCTGCGTGTGTATAAACAGGGTAAATTTACCGGTACTTTTCGGCGATGCAATACCAAGCAAGGTAAATTACCAGTAGGCCTACTACTAACGTATAGGATGGACTTACAACAACAGGGCTGTGTGTGTATAAACAGGGTACTTTTCGGCGATGCAATGCCAAGCAAGGTAAATTACTACTAACGTTACTAACATAGGGTGGACTTACAGCAACAGGGCTGTGTGTGTATAAACAGGCGAGCCGCTGTGAACCAATACTGACATGCAGTGGTGGGGCCTATTTAACAAGTATGCCTTAGTTTAGCGTAGGGTTGTATACCTATGGTAAGAATAATCAAGGGTCATGAGGAAGTCTTTCCAAGGATAGAATGAAGGGCAAAATCGTGAAATCGGCCCCACAGCAGTGTGCTTGCACTCGTGCATTTAGCAATTAAGCAAGGTTAGGTTAGGGTTAGGGTTTAAGGTTAGGTTAGGGTTGTACTTATAGTTGAATTGGCTGTTGAATTAGTCAAGGGACATTAGGGAGTCTTTCCAAGAATTAAACATGAAGACCAAAGAAAAAAAAACGGGAGAAAGGGAGGAGTATGCTGTGGAAATCGGCCCCGCCTCTGTATCAATTGCTCGTAAACACCGTTTGGTGGGGCCGCATTCACAAGTATTATACTATGGAAGAAAGCCCCAACGCCGTGCTTATGTACCGATGAACGCCACACGGTGGGGCTGAATTCACGAGTATAAACAGGCGAGCCGCTGTAGTATTAGTACTGACACGCAGTGGTGGGGCCTACTTCACGAGTATGCCAAATGAAGTGTATTGCTACATTGTATGCAGTGGAAACTGGTCCTGTTGCTGTATCAATCATGCATATTAAAAGTGTCGTTTGGTGGGGCCACATTCCTCAGTATTAGCCCTGTATTGTGCAAGAAAGCACCATATTGAACACCACATGGTGGGGATGTAACAGGTAAGCTGCCGTATTATTTAGTACTGATGATAGAGAGACAGTGGTGGGGTCCATTTCACAAGTATGTCACTAATTATCTGTTGAAGGAACTGTAATCAATAAATGAAGTTACCTTGACTCATTTTCTCAGTTAAGTTTTCTGTAGATCTACAGCGTGTAACTATTCAAGTCAGTCTATACAGTACTGCTTATGCTGTGTTGCAATGGTAATGACCTGGTTACCTAAACTGTTCGAGTTGGTCTATGCAGCACGGGTGCATTGCCCTGGTAATGATAGAATTAGAGCCTGTCTAATATTCACTGATGGATCTTATAATCCTGATATGATTGCATTAGTGGTTTTTTTATGGTTATATTAAACATCAAAAAATTATGTTAAAAAATCTGTAAATCAAACTAGTCCCTTTCTTTTTGGTCTTTTAGTAGAGTAAGTGTTGCTCCAAATATGGCTGTCTAGAAGCTATTGAGAAATGTATCAAAATTGGAAGTTTAAGGTTGTGTTTGCTACTCGTGGACAGATATTCTAAGCCAACGGTATTAATTACTTTTGATTGAATTCTCTTATTCTTCTCCCAATTCAGGTTAATGGCAAATCATCCTTGGAAGTCATACAACCTACAGCATATCTGCAAGCAGCAAGTGTCACTGAGCTGGCAAGACACCCAACGACCTGCCCAACTCGTTGTCACGCCCAATACATCTGTCCCCCCAGGAGCAAACCTCCCAAGGAGGGAGTGGGTGTCATTAAATCGGATTCGAACCCGAGTTGGGCGTTTCAACGCAGCCATGCATCGGTGGGGGCTACGCCCGTCAGCAGCCTGCCAGTGTGGTGCACCAGAACAGACTGCTCAACACATCTTGAGTGAGTGCCCTGATCTCCGCCCTCCTGACAACATGGACCTGACACACCCTACTCCTGAGACTGTAACTTGGCTACAACAACTGAGGGACGTTATTTAGCTGCCGCTGCCTCATACGCAAGAAGAAGAAGAAGCGCACATTGATGACATTTACCATGCCTTATACCAGGAGGGTGACAGGATGCATTCATAGCAGTACATGAAAGGCCAAGATTTCGTGAATCAGAGGATTGCGAGAAATCACAGAGCTTATCGTTCATTTCTGAGCTCATGCGTACTGAACCAGACAACGGAACCATCACAGTGGTCTTAATCTCATTGAATGCTGAATCAAGCTTTCTTGAGTACGCCGGTAGGTGCAACGTACTTCGAGTGGCTGTGTGTTTTTGACATCATTAAACTCAAGCTGAGAGGAGGAGAAAACATCCCTGGAAAACAACATCAAGGTGATATTGCTTGCATTTAGGCGGTGGACAGGAATTCGGCGAGGGACTAACCAAGTGGCCAGTGCTTTGAATGACTTCCTTGATATTGAATACAGTGGACATCTCTGGCAATGAGGATGAAGCAACAGTGGCCACCAATGATGAACGGAACTCTGACTCGAGCTCATGGCAAGACATTATGATTCCTAGGGCAGGCACTTTAACTAGTTGAGATATTCTGCCATGGACTTGATGGTATGCATTTCATGCGGTAAACCTCCTGTTTTGGCTGTAAATGACTCAATTTTTACTTTTTAGAAATGAACATGGTAAGAAGACAAAAAAAGACAATGTGATTCACAGTACAGATGCCTAGATGTAGGCCTTATTGCTGTTGACTTACGTATAAACAAAGAGTTTTGTCCACAGATGTGCTTTCATGTGCGTCTGTTGCCTTCTTAATAAGTACTACAGTTATAGCAAATTGACATTTTTTTAAAACAGATGTTTGGGTAGTCCAAATCAAAAAGCCTCCAGCAAAGCCTTGCAATGCTTTCTTAGTATTAATAGGTAAAGCATACAATGTGAGGGCTTATCATAGTGATTTGTTTTCATGTCTGTTGCAGTCAGATTTCTGCATGACAACCTGTATTTTATTTTCACCTGAAGTAAATACTATCAGTCAACATGATTTCACAATCTCTGCAAGTCCTCACTTTCCTTGAGTCACTGTACCTTCTGTATAGACTTCATGATATTCAGTGCAAAGTGTTGTTAGGAGATCAAAGTATTTTATTTGTTGTTGTTGCTGCTGCAGTTGTATTTTGCATGTGTGGAATGTATAATGAATAGGTGTACAGTATGCTGCTATTATGAGTAAAATTAAAAGCAGCATGCTGGGAAAGATTTCACATTTTGATATGTGTGTGTTTTGGTGCATTTGTGTGTGTATGTGTATGTGGGTGTGTGTTTGGGTGGGTGTGTGTGGGTGTGTGTGTGTGTGGGTATGTGTGGCTACTGTGATGTAAATTTATGCAGTTCTCTAGTATTTACCTGGATTGTACATTAATGACATTCCCTAATACCAATGTTATTGAACAACTCAAAAGTATTTCTTCCAAAAGGCGCTAAATCCATGATTTCTTCCAAAAGGCGCTAAATCCGAAAAAATCTAAAATATAAAAATTCATAAAAAATAAATGGTGTGTGCAGGATTTTTTTAATGTGCATTTTTATTACCTACTGTGATGGCTCTTCCACTAGGAGCATAGAGCTAATGAATAAACAAGCTGTAATATGTGTAATTAAAAAACATCAATTTACTCGAAAGTAGCCGGAATGGATTTAGCGCCTTTTGGTTGCAAGCTCTTCAAATACTAAAAGTAATAGATGCCAGCAATACTATACAAATAGTGAATGGTCATGAATGCGATGGTACAAGAGGTCCAGTTGAATAGTGCACCTCATCTTTCAGCAAGTGCGAAATCTTGATCCATTACACGAGTAAAGATCATAGATCATTCACTATTATTTAGTTATACACTATCTCTGACGTCAACGGAGGTGATGCACACATATTCTTGAATTTATTACATAAATGGCAAACATTTTCCGTGAAAGGCGAACAAGTAGCCTCACGTTGCAGTCTCAGTTAGTCGGCCGTGTAGGTGCGCACGTGAAATCGATCGGCTGAAGTTGCTTACAAGAATGAGTGAAAAAAAAGTACATGTACGCGCTTGTAAGCACTTTTTTTTTATTATTGAGGAATGGAAATTGGTGACGTCAGCTATCCATTTTGCACAAACAAAATCGCGCGGTTGACAGCCACAGCGTGAGATGGTACATTTAACTGTATATCATTTGATTAGGCAATCGACCCATCGGATAGCTGCATTCTTTCTTTTTTTTTTTTGCGTTGTATAGTTCAACTAATAGCACATGTCTTGCAGGTATCATCTTTTTAATCAGTTCATCAGACATATTAAAAAAAAATTGTTATGAATAAGACCATCTGACATGCCTGTAACGGAAAAAATGAAAGTATGTTCTAAAGTATCAAAGTGCAGTAGTTCATTGAAATATACTCTTAAGTTTATACTTCACTACGATATTGCCACATTTTATGTATTGGAATGTCGTTTTGTGGAGCTGTGACAAATGTTCTTTGAAACGGTATTTTAAAAAGAAAAATCATGCAATAAGAATCAGAGCCCACTCACAGCCCAAACCCACACTGAGGCCTTATCAAAAACGATAAAAATAAAATGGTTCAAAGTGTAAGATATCAAGAAATTTATTACCTGTAGTTTTACATATTCATACATTGATGACATCTTACCATTTTTTGATAATTGTTTTATTGAAACAAAACTAGAATCTTATTCTTATTCGACAAAGTAAGCAATTATAATATTCCGTCTGTCCGTTTCATAATCATGTGCAATGTTTCTAGACGCACTATTTATAACATATATGCTGCATGGCCCTCTTATGGAATGTCTTACCTTAATGTTGAATGTACTGTTAATCTTTCGTCGTTTGAACATTTCGTAACAAAATGAAGAAAAAAGATCGTTTGAATCAATGACTTCGTTTAACATATACACAAATGACTTAAAGCTTGTTGATCTATTCACTTGTTAATTGTATGTATTATTATCTAGATAATCCACCGTATTCGGTAATAATATCTTTTGTTTTACAATCGATTTGAAATTATATGACAGAAATCTGTATTTGAAAGTCATTTCAATAGGCCTATTGTTGACTCATCCGCTTTGAAAACATACATGTATCTTAATTATGAACTCTGCCAATGATGTTACCTGTATCTTTTTTAACTATGTGGAAATAAAATAATTGGATGGAATTGAACTGAACCTTATTCCAGCGATCTGAATCTGAAAAGGGATTGATTAAAAATCACGTAACAAGCAAAATATCACAAAACGGTTGATCATTTCTTTCCAGCATACGAAAACTGTTTTCAGATTTGAACGATCTCACTTTATGTGCACGCAGAACCTGGATTCCGTGGGTGCTACCCGGACCATCGTTACATCTCTCTGGCTTCAAGTGTCCTTGGCTTTAACGTTTATTCTGACGAAGAGTGTGTGTCGACGTGTAGAGGGAAACCCGAAAATCCTGATATTGTTATGACTGATGAAATGAGGTGCAGATGTTTTCGATCAGAAGAATATACCAACTTCATTTCTGGCGTGACTTGTGCTCACTCTTGGATACCTCAAACCAGCCTAGAATCCGGCAGCAAGGCCCACTGTTTGTTTAACCGTGAGTATCAAGAGCATTTGACGTATGACGGGAAGACTCTGCTTCTGTTCTCATTATTCTCTCATAATCGTTGCAAATAGCTTTATGTTCGATTGTGTTGAAAACATGTCAGCAGTATTGAAACTGATCTTTCGTCTTTGGACAACACCTAGTACTTTTACTGCTTATAGGATAAAGTACCTCGACAGGCATTATCATCACTGTTATATAAGTTTTGATACTGCTATTGCTTAAACACTGAAACAAAAATTGAGTATGGAAGTAAACGACAAATTACAATATTGCTTAAAGGGCAAGCTCACCTTCATATACATGGGGATTGAGTGAGTGCAGCAATATTAGCGGGATGCATCACTGAATGTTTGAGGAAAAACAGACAATCCGATCAAAAGGTTTGAAGTTTCTGCGCAGTCTCTACTGCATGATAAAACTACTACAGATTATCATTTATGATGACGCGTAGAACGATATAAGGAAATTATAAAGAGAATGTCACAATGTACACTTACAGTATATATATATATATATATATATATATATATATATATATACATACACATTTTTTTTTTTAAAGAAATGTACGCATTCCCTCGATTTGTTAATGACGTTTATTAAGGATAACATTATCCCCCTGCCTTCTGAAAGAAGCAAGTCAAGTGCTCTTTAACTATGCTAGAAAAGTTAAAATATTTTATTTTTTCTTTACATTTTCTCTATATAAGTCCTACTGTTCTACGCATGTGACATCACAGGCTGTAGTAGTCTTCTTATCCATTCATAACTTTTGAACTGATTGTCCAATTTTCTTAAAAATTTTTACTGATGTTTTCTGTCAATATTGCTGTTTTCTCTCAATGCATAATAAGAGTATAATGAAGGTGAACTTGTCTTTTAACCCCGAATCCTTACACTTTCTTCCCGTACTCAGAGACGGGGGAAATAGATGTGGTTTTCATTTACTGCAATAGTTTGAGGAACAATAGTCACGGAACTATTTTTAATATAGTTCACACCATCTCCTTTCTTTCTTTCTTCATTAATAATGTAGGTCGTTTTTTTTTTTTTTTTTTTGGTGATCACATAGGTCATGGGGCAAAATGTTCACAGGAGCGATATCATCAAATGATTTGGGCGAAAAAGTTAATTTCAACTGCCGTTATATATATCTACGACTTTGGAATTTCGTTTGCTCCTTTATTCTTTTTTTTTTTTTGCATTCTTTCGTTATTTGAGATTTATAGTCATTCGAAATCGCAACTTTTCTGTTCTATCTAAAGTTTCTGTCGGATTTTGTAAGCATCCTTGCCCTGTGTCTGATGGTTATTGGGATTCTAATAACACGAGCTTTGGATCCAAGGTGACTCTTACTTGTGACGAAGGTTTCACGCTAAATGACAGAGCGACACTGCAGTGTGGACGACCTGGATGGTCGACATACTTCCCGGTTTGGAACGCGTCAGTCCCGTCTTGCTTGGCAGCCGGAAATGTAACAAACGGTTTGTAGTACAAATCCATATTACAATATGCCATTAATGTAACCCCAAGCAAACAATTAATAAGCTTATATGAGTGAGCTTGTGACTCGACTATGATATCTGACAACAGATCCACACAAAAAAATATATATTAGGACTTTCGCCTGTTTTATGACATTGTGTCACTTAACAATTTGGCGACTGACTGACGAATTCCTTGCTTAATTAAGTACTTCATTGCTATCTGATTAAATTGTTTTTGATGAATATATTGTGTGGCATATTTAGAAGCTGAAAAATTTTCAATGGGATGGCCAAATGGGCTTGTGAATCATGGCTAAGGTTTCACTATCTCATGTGAAATGTGCTCCTTAAAAGAGCCGGTATCATTTTGCAAAGTACATGTGGCAAGTGGTGATTCTTTTATAACGCGGTGATTCCGTGAGAAGAACTGCATTTTGCTGTCCATCTAAGTGACGTCTTCTCTGTAACATTTCCCTTATAGTTCATATGTCCCTTTTGTTACCCTGAAAATCTCAATCCTCCCATAACCTGGCATAATAATGTGAGGTATAGGCTTTTCAGACTTCTCCTCAGAATGATATGACTGAACACCTATTATATGATGAAGTGGGGACCAATTATTAGAAATATCCGTCGAATTGATTTTAGACTCCGAAGAAATTCCGGATGTTCTTCTCGGTACAAAATAGCATCATGTTATTAAACTATAAAGTGGGATCAGTGTCTCTTATTTTTTTGTTAGTTTGTTTGTTTGTTTGTTTGTTTTTAATTCTGAGGTGTCTTACCGGAATATTTTATACACGATGCTAAGATACATTTTTCTTAGACCATGTAAACTTTCGTGACGTTTACCCGTATCAGGCCAATTACCCCCCACCCCGCCCCATTATCCTCCGGCTAAACACTGGTTAGCGGTTAGAGTAAATATTTGGGTTAGTGTTAGGTTTAGGTTTATAGAGTTTAGGTTACGGTTAAGATTAGGTTCGGGATCATATCAGGGGTCAGGGTCAGCCGGGGAAGGGGAAGGGTCCTAGACCTACGCCTACCATAAGGATATACGACCTTTGGCTATGAAGTGCAAAAACTATTGAAGATACAATATGTTGCTTTGATAATGTACCTGAGAAAATCCCTCTCTCCGGGACGCTTTCTATTTTTTTAGAAGCAAAAAAAGAAGGTATATTACAGTTTGCAACACCAGAGCCGTCTGTTTGCTTCTTATTCCATTGAATCTCGTTTATGTATTCATTTTGTGTGCGTTTGCTAAAAGGTAAGGAGAAGCACAATGCAGAAATCAGCACGACACCATCACAAAGAGACAGCACTTCAAGAATATCAAGTGAGTAGAACAAGGTGCACATTTTAATAGTATGCATTACGTAGTAAAGTCTTTATATTTTATGTGTGTATGTGTATGTTATTTCGGGAAAAGTAGATCCGTGCGAAATCGTTGCCTCTATAGATGATTGAAAAAAAAAAAAAAAAAACCGTATAAGTCTTTTGTTACTAAACCTGAAACACGAAATAATTCATCTGGCTATTTAAAGGTGCATATTCGTACAACATAACACCTATAAATTAAGTAAAGTATCCATTTTTTTTTTCTGTGAATCAATTAGTATAGGATTTTCTGTTGAATATATAAGTAAGTGCAGTATAAGTCTAGCGTACTTCCCTCTACCACTTCCTCTTCTTCTTCTTCTTCTTTTTTTTTTTTTTTTTGCATTTCAATGCTGCGGGTTATATATAAATATGTATACATTTATATATATATATATACATATATATATATATATATATATATATATATATATATATAATTTATCTTCGATTTGTTTAATACTCTTATATTTTGTTTTATTTTAGTATGCCGCGATAAAGAAAGAATGTTTGTCCTGGTATTGACTTCAATGACATTCTGCCTCATCATACTTTGTATATATCATCATCATTCAATGCAAAATCAGAGGGTAGATTAAAATTTGCTTTTTGATCCCTGCTTTTAAAAAACAAGCAAAAAAAAGTTTTATTCTCTCTCGATGTGATGAAATTTGATTGCTTGCTTTATTTCAGGGTCTGATCATGTTGAAATAGATATGACTGTAGGCCTTTACACCCTGGGAACCTTTCTGTATGTCATATCACTTGTCGTCCTTTCTGTGGCTTGGTACAGGCATCACAAGAAAAGGTGCGATTTTGCACAATCAATTATCTTGGGTGTGTGTGTGTGTGTGTGTGTGTGTTTGCGTGTGTGTAGTTGCTGCGCATCCATAAGTTCTTGCAGGCATCCGCAATTTTTGTGACGTTGCCATACTTCCAATCATAAAATGTATCTACTATGTTAACTTAATATGATTTCTTGTGTTGCAATGCATGAAAACGTAAATGCTTTTGAGTGGTATTTTTTTTTTTAACCATTAGACCGCTACGGTGTACGGTGTACGTATATGTTGGATCTAATGAACTTGTTTACGAAAATCGACTCTTACAGTTCATGAGAATTTTAGCCACAATTACTAAATTACAGTTGTTTTAATCTCAATTGTTTTCTTCGGGTAACAGACGAAGTCCTTCACACGCTTCAAACCAGCCAAACGACAGCCAACATGATATGTATTCTGTAGACACTTACAACCGAAATCCGAGATCGGCCGGTGAATCTGACGGTGTTTGTAGTTAAAGGCAGGAAGCCAGAATCGTCTCTGTGTCTATGCGGAAGGGGAGCTGGAAAAGGAATTCACAAAATCATGCCAGTTTTGCGATTTTTTCAAGTGTAGAAATATCATAAGGGACGATGACCACGATCACATCAATCATGCCTTCCATGACAGCAGAGCACACGTTCACAAGCCATCTCATCCATCTCAGTCCTCGATTTCTCTACAGATGCCCCTTTTAAATCGTTTTTACCATCAGCTAGATCCGGGGGTACCTCACGGCTTAATAGACCTGAACAGGCTAAATTGCCCTGACGTTTTTCGACTAGAGTGAATATAGTTTACTAAGTTAATACTGAAAGAGATTGAATCGATAGCCTTCTCCCTGGTGTGACAGAATTTGAAGACGTCAGTGAGCGAAGAACTGTACGCACATGTGAATAAAATCATAGAGTCACAACCGTCTTATTTCCTTTGCTAGATGTTCGAAGCCGCCGCTCATAAATATTTGAAGCATGTGCCAAACAGGATCTGCCGCGCAGATACGAAGACAATTGGCTTGTGTCTCACTGCATAATTACCAGCCACCTTGAAAGGAAGAAATGTCTTTGTGATGGTACACTTTTCGCTATCCCTTCTTATAAAAGGTAGGTGGTACAGACACGAGGATGCGCGAATAAAAATAGAGCAAAAAATGCTGAAATGAAGATGAAAATCACTCGACTGGGCATACCCGGGCACTAATCTGATATATCTATTGATAAAGAATTATACTTCAAGATGATTCCATATTAACTCATTTGTGGAAATTAAGCTGAAAAGTGATAAAACCAGCTTTCCAGGATGGTGCAGTTTTAAACATTTTCACATGATACAGCTCTGATTTACACTTTTGCGCAAATTTCTGGACGGAATTGACTTTTGTTTTATATGCTTTTTCCATTTATTGAAATTTCATTTCATTTAATAAATAAATGAGCAAAATATGGCCAATATTATGATAATGTTCAAAATGAATCAAATTGCTCAGCAAGACGGCGGCGTCGAACATCGATCATCAAAGGCACAAGTGCACCTGTGGAATTCTTTCGTACATCAATAGAAATCTGACAACTGTTTGAATAATTACAGCCAGTTGGAACTCCATTTATAAAACCTCCTTGATAAAACAAGGGGAGAAACTTTGCCAGTGAAACCAAAAAAGTGCGAAGGGTTGTATGTTAAGGTGGATAAAACCCGAAAAGCATGCAATATTGAAGCAATGAAAGCACCGACCAGGGATTGTGCGCACGGGTGTATGAAACGAAAGGACCATCTTTGTCAGCCGACCGATTGATGTGTGAAAAGCTTTGTACAAAAGTGGACAAAACCAGTGACTCTTAATTGCACTGCTGACACAAAACCAGTGTTCAATAAGGGAATGTACATGAATATCACAAACATGTAAATTATATTATACCAAACAAGGATGATGACATGGGAGGCTCACATATCCCGGTAATGTCGCACCGTAATTCCATTTCATCACCACTATTTAAAGGCCTTCTTAACAAGGTCATCTCTGTTGAATTTTAGAACTCTTTCTTCTTTTGTTCTCCTTCCATAAAAACTCAATCGTGTATTCCTATGTGAAGTAGCTATGCCATCATCCTTGCTATGAATGTAAAAAAATTCTTATTGCTTGTCCCAATCATTCTTCACTCTGTATTAACTCTGTAGCCAGAATACCAAATCATAGATGTTTAGGTCTAAATTATGTATTATGTACGAGGGCTGCATGCAAATCTAGCAAGGCCCTTCTGCGTCATTCACTGCATTGCTGATATGTTTTGTTGTACATTTTAAGGGCAACGAAGAAACTGTATTGCTGTATGTTCTGATTGTAATCAAAATCTTAGTTATAATTAATCAATGGTTATGTAAATATATATGTATATATATATATATATATATATATATATATATATGTATATATATATTTTTTTGTGTGTGTGTGTGTGAAAGAAGTCACCACCGATTTCGCCTTCCTTTCTTATATTTCACATATGCAAAATTATCCAGGAGAAGCCAAAAAGCTGTTGTAGTGGTGACTTCTTTCACAAAAACATTATCCAATTCACCGCTACGTGAATCTCTTTAGAAGATCCAGCTGAGGCACGCGGCTGGTTGTTTTTCATAACTCTCTGCCCCAAGATTGAAGGAACGTGTGCATAAAGTCAAAAAGTTGAAAGGTTGGTCCGTCGGGTATTCGAGCTTGGGTCTGCCTGAGCAGCTATGACGTCTCCGTGGCCGAGCGGTTAAGGCGTTGGCGTTCCATGCCAAAGGCCCGGGTTCGAGTCCCGGCGGAGACCAATTTTTCAACTCTTGCGCTTTTCCGAAAAGGAGGAACAGTAAGAGGAATAATGATGTCAAAGCTACGCACCGATTTCTCCTTCCTTTCTTATTTTTCACATATGCAAAATTATCCAGGAGAAGCCAAAAAGATGTTGTAGTGGTGACTTCTTTCACAAAAACATTATCCCAATTCACCGCTACGTGAATCTCATTAGAAGATCCAGCTGAAGCACGCGGCTGGTTGTTATTCATAACTCTCTGCCCCAAGAAGGAACGTGTGCATAAAGTCAAAGAGTTGAAAGGTTGGTCCATCAGGTATTCGAGCTTGGGTCTGCCTGAGCCGCTATGACGTCTCCGTGGCCGAGCGGTTAAGGCGTTGGCGTTCCATGCCAAAGGCCCGGGTTCGAGTCCCGGCGGAGACCAATTTTTCAACTCTTGCGCTTTTCCGAAAAGGAGGAACAGTAAGAGGAATCATGATGTCAAAGCCACGCACCGATTTCTCCTTCCTTTCTTATATTTATATATATATATATATATATATATATATATATATATATGGCACTATCAATCTATATAAAATAATATTATGTGTATGTATCTGCATGAGCAATGATATAATGCAGGAACCAATAAAATCAAATCAAATGCAAATGACTGAAAATCATTCGGAGGCCTCCTTTAGGCTTTGTGATGACAGCTTCCAGAGTAGAAGTCTACGTCTTTGGTTCCAATCAATGGCACAGATCTCTGTCTCATCAGCAGATTAAATTAAATATGCGCGCTTTCTTTCCCAAAGATCATCAACAATAAGTCTTTGCGCATGAACAGAAAAAAAGGTCATTTGTACCAACAGAGCATGTTGTTTTTTTAAATTCACTGAGAAAAGCGTCTGGAATGTAATCCATATAAATGCTGCTTGTCAGCACAACCACCCGACAGCAAAAGTATTATTTGGCGATGTCGATAGAAGGACACTATTACTGTAAGACATTAATGCATAATAATGGAATAAGTGTTTTCCCAGGGATCACTTGCTGAACATTCTTGTCACTTAGGCTACGCGCGTACATCCCCCCCCCCTTTTTTTTACAATATGATTGGTGAATTTCATAAATTGTTACGTCGGGAAGGTTTATTATGTCGTCTTTAAAACAAATGAAGTGCCTAACCAAATGATGGAAAAAGACAGATAATTTGCACCCACGTGCACATGAGCTAACGCTAAACTGGCTTGTATTCCCAATGCAAAGAAGTCAATGGACTTCGAGGACGGTTTCCTTTCCAACGGAGGAGAGGAGATTATGTTCGTACTCTCTTGTGCCTTGATATTCCTCCAGAAGCTCGTTGTCCTGTTTATAAACTAGCTGTCATCTGTGAGTCCATTGCATTGAATGTTCCCTGTTGAACTTGGCTTGGAGTTCTTCTGCTAATTAATGACGACGTCAAAATACTAGTCTGTTCTTGTCAGATGAGATTCTACGATAAATAGGCAGTCTGCTATCTGGCTATAGAGTAGCACGCTGCTACACTCTGACTCGTTTCCAAGAACACCATGTTGCTATGATAACATTACATATGGAAAAGGGTTGCTAAAGCTCCACTTATTAGTTTGTTGCGATTTGTTGCTTAAATCATTTTGAAAGAAATCAATTTCGATAAGATAAACAGATCTATTTTCTGTCACCAATAGCCACATCTCAAGGAAGTTAGTGTTTGTTTGTTTTTTTCCTTGGCCCTCGTAATACTGTTGAAATTTGAAAAAAAAAAAGCAAACTTTTACATCGTTCGCTCATTTGATGAATAATAATGGAAAGAATCTTAGGCGGTACTGCATCGGTTCACCAAAATGTAAGTTTCCCATAACCCACAATAGTAGAGCAGATAAGCCGAAAATTGTGCGAAAATTGACTAAAGCAGGAAACTTTCACCATTGTTAGTACATGCTATAAGATTAATTTTAAGATCGGGAGGTAAGTCTGAATTGACCTCTGATGACCTCCAGAGGTCAATGACCTCAAAATGTCAGAAATTTTATATTTTGTGCCATTGGTTAATGATAAACACAGTAATGATGTACTAAAAACTAATTTTTGTCACAGTGAAATTGTCTTCATGTTCAACAAAGCCTTGACAAATTTTTACCTTTGACCTCTGATGACCCCCAGAGGTCAATGACCTCAAAATGTTAGGAAATTGATATTTTGCCCCACTGGATAACAATTAACACGGTAATGGTGTACTAAAACGATTTTTTTTTTGTTACAGTGGAATTGTCTTCATATTCCATAGAGCCTAGAAAGGTTTCTACCATTGACTTCTGGTGACCTCCAGAGGTCAATGGCCTCAAAATGTCAGAAAGATGATTATTTTGCATCACTCGTGGTTGCTGTTAAACACGGTAATCATGCACTAAAAACTAATTTTTGTTCCTGGAATTACCTCAATGTTCCACAGAGCCTTTCAAGACAGGTTTCTATCTTTGACCTCTAATGACCTCTGATGACCTATGATGAGGTCAATGACAAAAAATATCAGAACACTGATATTTGGTGCAATTGGCTGATGATAAACATGATAAAGGTGTAATATGCATTTCTATTACAAATGAATTGATTTCCTATTCCACAGAGCAAGAAAAATTACATGTCTCTACCTTTGACCTCTGAGAACTGTGACAGGTCAATGGCATCAAGATATAAGATATTTTATGTATAGTCAATGGTCAACTTATACTCGATGTACAATAATGCAGTTTGCTATTAGCATTTATGCTAAAATAGAAGTATCTTGACATTCCATGGAACATTGGTCATTGCCCTGTGTATAGCCAACTTCGACCTTTCAGGACAATGAGAGGTCACTGACCTTTTAGAATATCAGAATTTGTGTAGGCTTTTCTGTATTGATGTTTGGCTTTATTGGTTTAATCGTAAATGCTTAATCATGTACAGATCACACCTTGACGTTTTCATCAAAGTATGTATACATATTCCACAGAGCATTGGTTAATAGTAACAGGTCTCTGGAATGTGAGAGGTCAATTACTTCAAAAAAATGAGCTTTAGTGTCTTCAGTGATGGCAGTGACCTCAAAAAATGTGAAATATTTTGTTTTGGTTAGTTATGCAGACTAACTTGCATGAAATTATATGCAACATTGTCCAATTTGCACTGGACAAAGTTTGTACGCTTAAATGTGGAAGGTGGAGAGAGGAGTAGGCCTACCATGTTTTGGTTTGATACTTATGAATAGTGTGTGAACAGGCATATGGTAAAATCCCTTGAACTGGATGAAAGGGTGAATAATGCAAACTAGAAAACAACAGGTCATCCCACGAATCGTACAGCCCATGAGTTACACAGTCCACGAGTCATACATCCCATGAGCTAAACACTAGGTGAACAAGGCTCAATGAGCTCAACAGCAAATATAATAGGCCACAAGCTGTATGGTCACCCAGCTCGACACTATAGACAAATATGGCCATTATCTCGACACTCGAGGAAAACAAGGCCCACGAGACATGTACCCTAGGCCACTTGTTTCTCTTTGAAACACTTCAAGAGAGGGATACTCAATATTTAGCTCTGCTATTAAAGATACAGATATCTGTCTTTTTTGTTTTTGTTTGTTTGTTGTTGTTTTTTGCTGCATATAGCTCTTTGGAGACCTTCTTAACCAAAGTATTACAAGAGTACACAGTATAGTGAAGAAGAAGAAAAAGAAGAAGAAGAAGAAGAAGAAAGAAAGAAAAGAGGAAAAGACATCTGCCAATACAAATCAGTTCCATGGTAGATCTTAGTCGGCACTGCAAAGGTTCGAGTGTCTCTGTTGACAAAGGATATTCTAAATCTCCAAGTAAGTTCTTGGACTGGTGTACATTGTCTGGGCGTAGAGGGTTGGGTTGGGTCTATATGAGGATATGATGCTTTGTCATAACAATTAGGTCTGAGATATCTGTTTTGTTATATTTGTTTTGATCATCGGGCATGGATCTCCAACACAACAGAGTAATAATGTGTTAGACCTAGCCACCAAAGTGTGTTTTCAATGTATAGATTTTGATATTGCATTGTAGTTGAGAAAAAATAATCTCTTATTGTCCTACATGGAAGTCAAAATTAAATAGCGTGTGGAGTACTGTACATACATTTTTGGACGCACACATACACAAAATGCATTTGTATTTTGTATATTATTTAATAAAAAGCTGGTCACTACCAACCAATGAGATCATACATCAATATTCTTACATTTCGAGGCATTTATCTTTCAATATCCTCCAGAGGTCAGAGGAAAATCACTAATGTTCAAGTGAAATGAGTACATGCTTTTTGAGTTGCTCGCTTTTATTGCTAATGCTATAGAAATACACAATATGTGCATCCTGTCAAGTTAAGTGATGTATCAATTTCATTTTCAGTATTGGATTATTTTTTCTACACGTACAAATTAAATCATGGCAAAGTGAACAATTTTCACATCAAAATATAAACAAGAATACTATAAAAGAAACAAATGTAATAACATGCAAAGCAAATATCAGGCCTACATCATCATCTTAAGGTATACAGGTGAAGGAAATCACCTTATTGATGAACAATTTACTTGACTGGGATAGCGAGCACTGAACATTATTGTTTCTTAAAATTCTCTCTTCATTTCAACGAGTGGAATAAAACACATGCACATACCGGGACATCGATTTGGAGGAGGGGTGGGGTGGTGGCAGGAGTAGTTGACCCCCACCTCAATAATTCCTCGGATGTGGACTTTGTTTGTTTTTGCTTCGTTTTGTTTTGAATTATGGAATTTTAGCTTTGGACAATTAATGAATTTTTTTCAGGAAATTTTTTAAAGGAATTTTTTATTACATGAATTATGGAATTTTAGCTTGGGGCAATACTCATCAGACCCTTTTGAATAGAGTGTTATTTTTGCAGAAAAAGGCCCTCCGTATTATTTGTCATTCTCCTACACGTTCACATAAATTTACTGTTTGCCTTTAATAAGTTACTAAAAATAAATGAGTTGTTTTTATTCAATTAAGGTGAATTTATGTACATATTTATTCTGAACCACGACATAAAAACAGTTCCTTCTTTGTATTTATTTAAACGGAAACTATTTTTTTCTTTGAAATTTTACAATAACATTTGACATGAATGGGATTAGTTTTATAAGTTATTCATTTCGATACCCCTTTTGTAAAATTCGCATAGTTTGCTTACACATTGTCGCTGGTACTGGCTGACCACCGCCAAGTTCGTGAGTAAAGTTTTCGTATAAGTTAGTCACGCAGTTGATGAGTTTTTCTTCGAGATCTGGACTCTATAATTATGCTTTAGATAATGAGGAAGTTCTCTCCGTCTTGTTTTTGTCTTGTTTTTGTTTTCCATCGTCCAACCCCCGTGTATCTTTATCTTCGTTGTGCTAGTCTTGCTTCCTGTCGTAGCCTGTCTTTTGCGCTTAACTATCCCCGTCGATGTCCCAGTGTCGCTTTATGTCAGTTAAATGTTAGTGCTGTCATTATGTGTTTTTTTTTTTATCTTTTCTGTCTGACTCTTTGTTGGCTTCCGTTTCGAAATTATTTTCGCTGTTGTTGCTTTAGATATTTTTGTTACTGTTCTGATGCCGATCGTTACCAATATTTTCATTGATTCTTTCTTTCCCGAGGGGCCCACACTCTACAAGCTTTGTCTTTTCAGTGGGTCCCTCCGTTTTTTCGCCTTGTGTACGTTGCTATTTCACCTTATTTCAATTTACTTCAGGCTTTATAATGTATCTTTACCGTAAGTATACAAGTACTGTTTTACTCTGTTAAACTCACTTTGTTTTCTTGTTACGATTTCTATTACTGAAGAAAGAGTGATGTATATGTTATGTTATTTTTTATTGTCGAAAACGGAATAAACTTGAATTTGAAATTTGTTTTTGTTTTTGTTTTTGTTTTTTGCTTTTTAGACAGAAAACTCCCCAAGTTTTTTACTTTAAGTGTGCATCGTATTGTTGAACTTTAATTCTGAAATGCAAAATATCCCTTTTGTGAGAGGGGATACCTCCTTCCAATAGACTCCTTCCCCCTCCTTGGTTCCTTCCACAGATAGCATGCTTTGGGGATAGATCATTTCCATAATTCTAAAGATGAAAAGGCCCGAGAAAATATGGAGGGGGTAGTGGTACTTTGCCTCCAAGTATTTCCTGACATGCTGTTTTTTGTGTTTTTTTTTTTTACTTTTTTTTTGATAGAAAATAAGTTGTCTGAACATTTCACCTATAGTATGCACCAGATTAAAAGGCAAAATTTCCTTTGCATATCCCCTCCCCATCACCTTTTTTCGTTAGATTCCCTTCCATGTACACTTTTGAGATCAAATATTTTTGTTACTATATCATCAAAAAGTATGCACTAGATCTCTCATTTCAGTTCCAACAGAGTAAAGAAAATCCCTCTTGTTGCAGGGGGTAGGGTATCCTCTTTCAATTACCCCTTCCCTTCTCGGTTTCTACCCATAGATTCAGTACACTCCTTTTACTGATAATTTCCCAAATATTCCATCATAATGCGTATACAAGATTTGTTTATTTCTATTCTTAATGCAAAGGCTCCCTTGCATGGGAAGGGTTGGGGGACAGCCCCATTCATACCCTCCTCTTGCTATATCAGCCTGCCCTCCATGCATTGATTATGGCTACACATTTGGGGTAGGACATTTTTTTTTTCCAAATGTTAATTCAACCAAGAGTGGCACGAGGTCATTGAATTGCAAACAAAAGAATGCAAAAGCTCCACTAATGTGGGAGGGGGATACCTCCACCCACATCCTTCCCTCGATCGGTCTCCCTCCATAAATGGCTGACTTACTACACCTCTCTGATACAAATTTCGAGATATTCCGTCAAAAGTGCATGTGTGCCACATCGTTGAATCTCATTTCTAAAAATGCAAGAGATCTCTCGAATGGGAGTAGAATACCCTACCCTCTCCGACGCTGCCTTTCCTTGGTTCCATCCATATAGACTTGGTACACTTTGGCGATCCACAAAATTCCAAATATTCCCTGAAATGTATGCATCAAATTCTAAAAATTGAAAAAAAAAAAAATTGTCTTCGGGAGGAGGGGGGGGGGGAATGAGATGCGCCTACACCCCAACGACTTCCATATAAGTGATGATGCACACGTTAAACAAGAGCTGCACTATATCACTGATTTCAGGTCTAAATATTTTCAAAATCCAATCACCACACACACCCTCCCCCTCCGCTCCACTCCTTTGCACAATGGACTTATGTTTACAGATATTTTTTCCAATTCCCCCCCCCCCCCCACGTGAGAACAGATCGACACCCCTTGGTCTGTGCACATATCCGATGTAGATAATTTCCAAATTTCTGCGGAATAAGTAGCCACTTTTTTGGTTAACAGAAATCCATATGGTTTGTAAGTCCTACACTATAAAAATTAAATATTAACTCTGAACTATCGCAATATCAATAGTAATATCCTCATATTTCATTAGAGGTCTTTGACCTTGTGTGTGTTTCATAGGTGAAAGGTAATGGCTCGTTAATAAGCAGGGCCTATGAATGCTCTCTAGAAGATCGTCATGTTTACCATTAATAAATGACGCCAAACTATTCTGATACTTTGAGGTCACTAACCTCTCGAGATCATAAGAGGTTAAAGGTAGAAACTCGTCTGTGCGCCTTGGAATATGAAGATAATGTCATTGTAAAACAGATATGCTTGTTTTGTACACCTTTACCATGTTTATCACCAACCAGTGATGTCATAGATCAATGTTATGATATTTTGAGGTCATTGACCTTTAAAGGTCATCAGAGGTCAAAGGAAAAAAACTGTCAATGCTCTGTGGAATCAGAAAATGATTTCTTAGTATTTTAAATGCAGGTTTAGTGCAACATAACCACATCTATCCTTCACGATGTCTCCAAACATCAATATTCTGATATCTAAAGTTCATTGACCTCTGGAGGTCATCAGAGGTCAAATCAGACTTACCTCCCGATCTTAAAATGAATCTTATGGTATGTACTAACACTGGTGAAAGTCTCATGCTGTAGTCAAATTTTTGCACAATTCTCGTGATTTTGAGGGCTAACCGCTCTATTACAGAATCCATTGTTTGGATAGACGAAAGTCTTTTGAAAGGCTCGTTCGGGAATCAGTCATCATAACACCCCAGCCTCCTTAATATCTTTTCATGGTTTAACCAATCACAACATTTCAGATTTTATTTAAAACGTAAAACTGAAACAAATGAAGTAGCATTATCTCTCAGCGTGGGAATTATCGTAGGACAGTCTTACTCAGATGTTCTCGACCACTGATGATCACAGATAAGATTGCAATTGAAATCTATTATCGAAACTACTGTTATTCATGTCAGTATACGTACGATAATAGAGAAGTGTTTAAGAGGTGCGTGTGTTGAGCTTGACAACGTTTCCGTTATTGTATGGGCACACGAAAGAAAAGAAACATAGCAATCATTCGATTTATACAGATATGTATTATGAAAGGTTATCACAGGAAGAATGAAATGGAAAAGGTGACAAAAAAGAGGTGAACAACAGTACAAGAATATAAAAGTAGAGGATTGAATCGTCTCACACAGTTCTCGGAAAGTTGTAAAAGGAAGTA
Source organism: Diadema setosum (assembly GCF_964275005.1). Taxonomy (NCBI): domain Eukaryota; kingdom Metazoa; phylum Echinodermata; class Echinoidea; order Diadematoida; family Diadematidae; genus Diadema; species Diadema setosum. The sequence goes on along the minus strand of NC_092700.1, from coordinate 20,732,942 downwards.
ATACTCCACGTGCACAGCTTGATGAATGATTAAACTAATATGAAAGGCCAAAGTTTAATTCAGATTCGATTTGAAACAAACTTAAATAATGAGGCAGCCCTGTCACAGAATTTACTACTTACTCAGGACGACATGAAATGATTATCTCGGAAAACAGACCCTAAAACCTGAAGCAGCCAAACTTTATCTTGTTCTTATTTTCCTCCCTCCGTTTATGTCGGAGATTGACGAGCGTGGATCACTGCATAGCTAGGCCTACTCATCAAGTTGAGGATCGCCATTTTATTGCAGAGTCCATACGTTTTGTAAGTATTGTTTAGAACAATACTCTCAATTAGGAAGCGAAACAGCTGGGAATGAAATTACTTTCGCTTTTCTCACACCAGATAATTGTAAGAGCCGTGAGAAGGATCTCTTCAAAATCTCAATGATAGGAGAACATGCATAGAGTGGTCCTACATGAAAGACAGACACGAAAATATAGGCACACACACAGACACACACACACAAGCACTATAGGGACATTGTAGGAGTACCCCGTTGTTTTCTCCCATAGACATACTCTCACAATGTCATTTTAAACCCACAGTACCTAACTAAATAAAGCGAAACATAAGATGGAACCCCCACAATACATGTACCTCTTGCTCGCCCACATCTCACAGACACGCAAGTGTGATTAAAAGTATGTGTATCATTTCCAGTCAGACATATATAGGAAAAGGGCAGTACGTTCATTCCGTGGTCCATGGACTGCTCTGTCAGCCTGCCAAATGCGTTTTTTTTTTCTCATATCCTTGCATATTGCTTTTAAGAGGCAAGTGTAAAGTTTTTGGGAAATTATATCATTTCCGGTGTATGGTATTCAATCCTGAAAAATTGTACATTAACTAGGGGGAAAATGAGGTGCTGATGTGACTTATTAAAGGGTGTGTACAGTTCTGGTTGAGGTGAGGATTTAGCTTTTAAAGTTTTGCGAGATATTCAGAAACCACTTTATGAGATGTCAAAGAGCATGCAATTCTAAGGGGTATCAAAAGTTTGTTTGATGAAAATCGGTTTTGAAATGGCTGAGATATCCAAAAACAAGGTGAAACAAAGAGATCCTAATAAAAGGCGTGGCCTGTCGCCTTTTGTTATTATCGCTTCTTTTGATATCTCGGCCATTTGAAAACCAATTTTCATCAAATATACGTTGAATCCTTTTAAGATTACACGTTCGTTCACATTTCATGAGAGGTTTCTCATTATTTAACATAGGAATGTTCAAAACATGAATCCCCACCTCAACCAGTACTGTACAGTCCCTTTAAAGCGGATTATTGTGAGAAAAAAAAAAATCTTGAAAATAACCAAAGTCTAAATGACTTCTCCTGATCGTAGCCAAAAGGGAAATTCAACAATTATTATTCAAAATAGTTGAGAGACGGCGTTGACATCTTTTCTTACCGTTAGAACTGAATTAAGGGCATTCTTGCATAGTTTCCGTAAAGCTCTTTCCTGAATCCGGAGAGGGACGTACTGCGAAAGACCTTATAATACTAGTACACGTACATGTAAGTCTTAGTTTCACACACCTACACACAGCTAGGGAGTTGACAAGGAGATGCGCACGCAGCTAGGGAGTTGACAAGCAGTTGCGCACAGGGGCCTTTCCTCTAAATGACACGAACAACCCAGTCTTATCGGAATTGGTAGTTCTTACGTTTATGAAAGGGCATTGGAAGACTTACCTGTGCAGGGGCGGATCCAGGGAGGACCGCAACCGGCGCACGCCCCCCCTTTATTTTTTGTTGAAACAATAGAAATAAAAAGAAAAAAATGGGGGAGGGGTGCGTGCGCCCCCTTTAATATTGTAAACACGCCCCCTCTTTACGGAATTCCTGGATCCGCCCCTGCTGTGGTCCTTACTCAACACCATATTCAAGTCTGGACGCATTTTTTCATGTTTTCCCACTTGGAGGTGAAGACAAGTTTTCACATTTTGGTACCAGTATTCCTCATCGAATTGAAGTCACTGTTTAATTGTACAGCTGAAGAAGAAGTGTTATAGAATTAATTTTTCGTCGTGAAACAAAGATCAAGAATGTCTCCCGTGTTCCTGTTGATTGCCTGTTTCTTGCTCTACCAGCCGTTGCTCACTTCCTCATCCTCGCATTGCAACACGACGTGTACGTATCATTCATTCGCCCCCCCCCATTTTTTTTTTTTTTTTTTGGGGGGGGGAGGCTTTACCTGTATTTACATAAAAAAAAAAAAAAAAAACTAACAGCTTGAGAGTTTGATTTTTATGTCCTTTTCTTATTTTGTTAACATATTTGAATTAATTATCACTGAGTACAACTATATGGGTAATTGACGTTTTATTAAACTGAGCAAGATCTCTGACTTGTTTGATGTACTGTAGTACCCCCTTTAAACTTTAGAATTTGGCAACAATTTCAATGAAACTAGTAATAACAAATATAGGTAAAAGGATCATTTGTTTCTTATTACACAATGACTGTGAATGGCAAAACACTATCCAGTCATGAAAGATCAACAATTTCAATCATTTTTTCCCTTTTCTCCTGATGCAAGCAATTTACTTGCAATTCTCTCGTTTGGTTCTTCCCATGCGCCTGCAGATTTCACTCTCAATTGCTCCGGGAAGCCACTAGACCTCAACATATGGTGTGATAGAGAAAACATCGCCGACAGCAGTTGGGATATAGAGGTTCCTATAGGGTGGCGAGTTCTCCTTGGCATTCAATCTATCAACAATGAATGGATGAGATTTCGTACACGGGATGTAATATCTAACAGATCATTTGAGAATTTGATTCTGAATCAGTTATTCTCTGTTTTATCACTGGCACACCAGATTAACTTGCGTGTAACCAAAATAGGGGAATATAGATATCCAGCGAATTTCAAGATGATTGTGAAATGTTACAAGGGTAAGTATATTTCTTCTTCTTTTTTTTTTTTTTTTTTTGGCCTTGTAAACAATGCATATTAGTGTTCACGTACTTTCATGATAACATTCTTCTTTCCTCAACACAGAGTTGTATGCATGTGCCAAGAGTGTGGGAATATGAGCAAATATGTGATCAAAGTTGTGTCCTTCCTATCACGTACTTTGGAAATCTGGCAAATATTATAGTGCCTTAGTCTGGCAAATGAGTATATGAATATAAGAACGTCCCAAGTCCATGGAAGACCATTTCGAGTAAACTAAAAAAAAAAAAAAAAAACTTCATATCTTTTTTGTTTGTCCAATAATATTCTATTTAACTGTGATGGGAAGGCAACATTGTATATACAAATTAGAACATGTATTATTATGACAATTAGCATTAACATTAATTGTGGAGACGCCATTTTGTGTGATGGACTTGGGTCGTTCTTTGATTCATATGGACTCGGGTCGTTCTTTGATTCATATACATGATATTCTGCTATAGAGATGAGAGAAGGATGAGAGAGGGCGCTATAATATGAATGTAAGAATGACCCAAGTCATTCATTCTTACATTCATATAAGATTTAACTCATTTATTTCAGGCACTTCCGGGGGTAATTAGGACTTATCATTTACACACAAGATGAGTCCATGCATAAGCTACAATTTCCAATGTCAAACTGAATTTGGCTAAAAATTGGACTTGGGTCGTTCTTATATTCATATACTCAAATATTATAGTGCCTCTTTGTCAGTAGTGCAATATCTTTTTATTTTCTCAATGCCTCTCTGTCATTTAACTGTTCATGTTTCTGTTTTTGACGTATTACTATTTGTATAACCGTAGTTTTGGGGAGATTGTAAATTAAAATCCGTCAGAAAGCTTCAATAGTGGATTTCCCTTGTGTATCTTCCACAAAAAAAAAAAAAATCAAAATTCAGCTGTATCTGTAAAGCTTTGTTCCATCAAAGAAAAAGTACGATTAGCCTTTGTAATGTTTCTCAAAGGATCTCAGATACATCATAAGCATTCATTGTAAGATAATTTTATAAGGATGATCTACACATCCAGAAAGAAAGTTCAAAAAAAAAAATTACAAACTTGGACATGTTTCTTGAAAATTACAGAAATAGGCAAATTAAGTCCTGGGCCGAAATATAATATGGCACTTTCCTACCGTGGAAACTGCAATAACTGGAAGATACTGCTTTCCTCAATACCGAATGGGAGAGGCAGAAGAAAACTTGAACATTTATCGAGAAAAAAAATGGCAGAAGAGAGAACGGTTAAAGTGTACAAAAGTACAGATTAATTGTCATAAAGAGTGAGAAGGACAACAACAATCGACGACGCTATAGTCCTTGTCTAATACGCATGCAAAACTGAACTTTGTGATGTGAAAAGTGAGAATTTCCCACTATGATCGAAATTATATTGTGGACACACAGCGATAGATAATCTATCATAGTTATAGCAAGGAGGTGCTCGCCTAGTACCTCCTAGGTTATATCTATCTCTACGTTGGGCCATCAGATCTCGTGCTACGTGCTGTCTGTAACAGAAAGAGATCATTATCAATTCGGTATACTCTACTGTCTATATCATCTTTTATTTCTTATATCAAAAGCTCATGAACTCGCACATGCAGTGACAAATGTCCATATTCATTCTATATCAAGAAATGCCATCGGTAAAGCTGGTCAGCAGATCCTCTCCCCTGGATGGCTTAGTGGTCCTGGAGCCAGGAAGATATTTATGTTATGATGGCTTTACTCCTAGAGCTGGTGATTTAATCTGCAGAGAGCTCGGCTTCCCAGCAGTAAAAGATAATTCAACTCAACCTATTTCAAGCGTAGCAGCATCGGACAGAACGTGGTTTCCATACAATACAGGTAACTACAATCTTGTATGTATATAGATTGTGAGAATATGGATATGACTGTAAGATTTCCTCTGCAACTCGAGAATCCGAATACAAAGACACACGAGACAATCTAAAAGTAAATTTGCACACTTAGGAAATGTAGAAATTCTTGAGTTAGAAATATAGAGATTTTTTTATATAGATCATTACAATGTCATTGCTACGACTCTTATCGGAACAATTTCGATTTCCAAAGTAACGTACCGAATTTATAGAGATATGACGGAACATTTAGTCTTACCGCGTATAATGGTTAACATCAAATATTAAAACAGATTTTAAAACTATCCATGAACAGATTGCCAGCGTTCAAGAGTTAAGGATTGTCTATCTCAAGGAACTGAGTGTCCCTCGAACAAGGCTGTGAGACTTAAATGCAGAGGTAAGATTGAACATGAAAAAAAAAAATACTAGCGATCTGTTATGAATGCATATCACAGGAACAAACGGCTTTTGTTTTTGTTTTTGTTGTTTTAGGGGATATACAGTTTTGTTAATATAATTAATATATTTGAAGTGTCAAATACCACGTATTACTGCATTATTCCGGTAAGTTCGGATATATCAAATAATGAGAAAAAGTGAAAAATAAGGCATTGACGCTTGTAAAAAGTAGAAAGTTGGAGATCTTCGAATACTCCCTTTCATAAATACAAAGACCTTTGTCGGCTCTGTGTAGCATATCAGTATGCTGTTTGATGTGACAAACTGCGTGTTTTAACTCTCTACGTGCCACATTCGCACGCCCGACTCAGTCGACGGGGTACAAACTTCCCATATTCCGCTCAAACGCACAAATACCTCCCAAACCGATCGATAAATCGCCAAATGCAACAGTACAATGACAGCGTTTCTCGAACTTCCGTTTCTCTCGCATATAGCTTGCATTATATGTGGTGATTGATTATCAAGCGATGTTCCCTACTGCATTTGCGTGTAAATTCTAAGTTCTTGTCATTGTTTTCTGTGCAAATGTCATACTTTTACATTTATAGCCACATTTACAGCCATTTACAGCCACTGGGCATTTGAAAGGAATCAGTCACAGATTTGTCATACAGTTCTATACATCAATGCAAAGCCTGGCATTATCTCTAACATTTTGTTCACTTCGTTTACACTTCAGCAGAAATCTATAAAGCATACATAGACTTGAAAAACAGAATGTTTTCTCAAAGCATGACTACGTTGGTATTTCAAAATAATGTGGCACGTAGGGTGTATCCACTATGGCACATACAAAAGTTAATGTCTGACCTTTTGGACACTTTGACGTCATCTAAACTTCAAAGCCAAATGTCTCTAATCAGATTGTTACCTGATTGCCAGCTTTTTACGGTTTGTGAATTACATTTTGGTCATCATTAATGAGACTGCACCATGTACTATAACATGTTCTAAAGAAGAGATCCTTTCCAAAAGGTGTTAAATCAATTTTTCAACAAATGGGACTTTCAACAGAAGTGTAATCATCTTTAAGTTTTTTCTGGATATCTTTAGTCTGTATTGAATTCTACTGACGCTCCATATATACCAGAATTACCTAGTGTTTGTGATTTAGATCTAAACCTGTCAACCTCATTAACTTTTATAGAATTCCCGTTATACGAGATGGAGAGACTCATAGGGGGAAATCTTCAGGTCTTGACGGCATTACAGCTGGCGTGCTGAAACCAGTCAAAACACAATAGTCGTGGTTTTGCAACGCGTAGTCCAATCTCCCCCCTCCTTTTTTTAATCCATTGCCTATACAATGGACGAAATCTGTAGTAACCCCTTTTCATCAATTTGGAAATGTTACAGATTTCCGCAATTATCAGCCAGTGGCGCTCACCTCTATTGCCTGTGAGAGTAAACGATTGTGAACCAGAGCTGCACACATGCAATGTATTTGGGGAAAAAAAATAAAACTTACTGTCTCATACGCAACATGGCTCCAGTAGAAGCGATCTTGTGTTACTCATGTACTAGTTTGCTGCCCATGGATTGGTTTTTTTTTTAATTTATGTAAGGATTTTGACCGTATGTCATGTGTCACATTTTTTCTTCATAAACTTTCTGTGAATTACAATATTCAAAGAGAAATGTATATAGAACGAGATTAGGTTATTCATGTGTAACAGACAACAACTTGTAAAGCACCGTGGCTGTAGTTCCGAATGGGCTGGGATCATAATTTACCAGGGATATACCGACAGGGAGTGTGTTAGGTCCCAGTCTCTTTATGTGGTCATCAATCATATTATTCATGCAGTTCAGTCTCCGTGTGTACTATTCCCTGATGACACACCTTTGTATCGTGTGATTGCAAATGCAAGATATACTCAGATTTTGCAAATAGACCTGACCAAAATGATAACGTGGTCTTCAAACAACAAAATGCAACTTAACTCCTTGAAGACTAAAAGTTTTGCAAATTGCACCTGAATTGTGCTGAATAGCACGCTTAATCGTATCCGGGTAATTACCCCCACAGGGCAATCCCCCCCCCCCCCCCCGACTAAATACTGGTTAGTGGTAAGGTTAGGGTATAGATTAGGGTTAGGGTTAGGTTTAGGGTTAGGGTTAGGAGTTTTGGGTAGGGTTAGGATTAGTTTCAGGATCAAGATTAGGATTAGGGCCAGTTGAAGGGTCCGGAGTAATTGCCCAGGGAGTAATTGCCCTTGAGCCCTCTTAAAGGTGCATGGTCCCGGTGTTTTAGTCAAATGCGTACGCAGGGGCACGGCGCAAGTTTCCTATAGAGACCTACGCTATCGACTCCTCTTTAGCGCTTACGCTGTGGCCCACTTCCCCGAGTCCGAAGAAGTCCGATTCACTGTATACTCAGTGGTCCGATCATAGTTCGGCTCATGATTCGGCTGAGGGGGATGACCGCTTTAGCAAACTTCTTTTGTGATGTCATAATAACAAGCACATATGCACGCACCCAGGCATTACAACAGACTGCGCGATGCGCAGAGAAGACAACGAAGGCATCTTGATGACAGCTCAACTTCGGTAATCTTCGTATCAATGCTTACGGTTGTCGACTGTATCATCAACAGCGCCATCTACACTACCGGGACTATGCACCTTTAATTGAGATGATCACGTGCAATATGTGATTCCAAAAGCTAATCGCATGTTTTGGTCTGCTGTCTCGCCTGCCAGCTGGAGTCTCCTCTTGTGCACTGCTTTGTCTTTACAAGTCACTTGTATTGCCTATATCCTTGAGTATCGGGTTCCAGCTTGGTTTTGTTTATGCCAGGAAACACATTGATGCTTTGGAGAAAGTTCAGAGGAGGGTAACACGAAAGATCTTGCGCCAAAGGTGGCAAGAAATGTCAATTGAGGAGAGATTGCAAGTGCTATAAAATGCATCACTAGCTCTTGAATCGAGGAGGACTTAGCTAATCGGTAATGATGTCGTGTTGTGTACAAACGCTGCATAATTTAATTCACTATGAATTTGTGTAATTTCTCATTTCTCTTAAATCTCTTATATTACTCCGTGAGCAGTATGTAGAGTATAATGTCAGATTTCTTTTCCTCAAGCCAGAACCGAATGGTTGCGACAAACAGCAATCCATAAGTTTTCCGTAATCCGAGAAGGCCTCTCATCAGATTGAAGAATAGATAATGATTGTATTTGAAGATATTTCACAGACTCTACAGGTTCTTAGAAGGGCAATTTTTGGAGAGGGTTTAAATTTTAGTTTCGATATCACTAGAAAATGCAGAAAATGATGGCTATGTATATTCATACAGTGTTATTTGCCTTCCTCACTACCTCCCCCCCCCCCCATTTGTCCTGTACGACTGCATGTTAAATGTATTGTGACTGGTAGAGATTTTTTTTTTTTCCACGGTTGACGGGATATGAATAGAAGACCTGCAGGTTATGGCATTATTAAGTTTTCCTTTTCTTGCCACTGGCAGCCATGTTTGGTATGTCACGGTCTATGCCTGTTTTACATTTTTTTTCTTTCTTGCTGTGTTATAATTCATTTTATTCTTTGTCATGCTAAATCACATTTGCTTTGTGTTTGAAATGCTGGATGAATAATAATAATGATAGTAATAGTAATAATGATAATAATAATAAATCTAAATTGGAATGATATTGGAGAGAAGCAATACTGACCAATATGGTAGAAATTGAATCATTAATTCAAATTAGGACGATTAAAACCAATATTTACTTCGGTTCTTTAATCTGTTTCATGAACTCTTGATTTCCTAAATCAAAACAATGAAATAATCTTAGGGCATTTGCAAATGAATGATACGTCAATTTATGCAATTATTGCTTTTGTGCCTTGGAGGACAAAAATGAATGTGTATAGTCATGTGTAAATTTGACCTTTGTATTGACTACTGAGTCGACACCCACTTCAATTGTCTACAATAAGGAAATAATACATTGACATTTGTATCAAAATCGTCCATGAAAAACATGACCTGGAAAGAGTGTTCACTTTTCATTTTACTGAGTGTATAATTGTTTGTGGCAAAAAAACAACAACGAAATGTCATGCAGAATTTAGCTATATCAATCATCTGTATACATGCAGAACCTGGATTTCTTGGATGCTTCCAGAGCACCTATCTTCACTTCTTTCAGGCTGCATTTGTTTCTGGATTTAACGTTAATTCTGACGGAGAGTGTGTGTCCACCTGCAGAGAAAAACCCGGAAACCATGACATTGCTATTGTTCATAAAAGGATCTGCATGTGCTATCAATCAGAAAATTATGCCAACTTCATTTCTAGCGTGAACTATACTCATAAATGGAGACCTGAAACCGGAAGGCAACACCATTGTTTGTTTAACCGTGAGTACCTAAAAGAGTGTGAGCTACTACAAAGTACGAATCATTTCCCAATTCCCATTATTCTCTATAAACAGAATCATGTTTGAATATTTTTATAACGTTTAACTGATATTGGTACTGATTTCAGACTTTGTACGACAACATTATTTACTACAAATGCTTCGTGGATACATCATTATACTTGCTGTCTACATGTACAGTAAAACTGTCAACTGTTATTGCTAAAAGCAGTGATACGAAACTTGAATCTGGTAGAAAAAACACCAAGTACGGTCATGCACTACTTTGAATTCTAACATTTTTTTTTTTTTTTTACATTTGAGCAATTTGCGTTTTCATGTATTATTCACAGGCATTCCTCACCACTTTATTAATAGCATTCTGTTTGTTTGTTTACTTTTTGTCATTAGGAAAAAAGAAAATAATATGATCTAATTAAAAAGTAAGTTGGCGTCAATGGTTACGTCGGAAATGGCGTTGAAAATAACAAAAATATATGATTCTATAAATCAAGCCTTTTCTCTCTTATCGAAAGTTTCAGTTGGGATTTGCAAACATCTCGACCCTGTGTCTGATGGCCACTGGGACTCGAATGTCACGCGCTTTGGATCTAAGATGACTCTTACTTGTGGCGAAGGGTTCATGTGAAATGGTAGCGAGACACTGCAGTGTGTGGGAATACATGGACGGTCGACTTACTTCCCGGTTTGGAACGCGTTAGTCCCGACTTGCCAGGCAGTCAACGATGAAATGAATGGTCTGTCGCACAATACACCTTTCACTCTGACACAATGTAGCCAGAACCAAATCTTTGTAAGATTCTAAGTGAAAGTACAGAAATCAGGCAGTTGTTCATGTTGAGATATGAGAAGATCAAATATTGTGCTGAATATCAATTCCAATCTTATTTCTAACATTTTGATTTAAAATGAATTAAGTATAACAACTTATGATAATACATAACCTTTAGCTTTATCAAATAGATATACAAGAAGAAAAATACTAACATAGTACATGGAGGTCGATGTGTTAGTTTCAATCAAAGTAAAAGAATACTCTAGAGTAATAGGATGTAACCTGCTTAATAGCAAGCTTGTTGAGTGTAGGTCACAACAAAAGCCCATTGTGAAGATCAGGATGAGAGGAGCACGGGTACAACTAAAGACCAAATTAAAAACACACACACAAAACCACATAAACAAACGACCATTAATATTCGGGGAACAGAAGATTCTTCTCAAATACTATAAAAGGAGAACAGGTAACCACATGCTACACACAAATTAGCGGTTGCTTTGATAGCAGTATTAATAGAGGTGTGGTAATGGAAATGCGACATGCTTTAAGATTTCGACTTCCATTCAGCAATACACGTGGAGTGTCGAAACATGAAGGGGAAAAAGACATCTGCCAACAATTCCTATATGTGTTATACCAGCCAGCTGCAATGCCGCGGCAAAAAAAAAAAAAAAAAAAAAAAAAAAGAGAAAGGGAGAAACAATTACAGTGAATAGCCCTTGCCTTATTCCCCGACATAAACGACGAAAATCAAATGGATGATTCCACTTCAAACCTTGGTAAAGTGCAAGAAAAATTAATGTAAGGCAACATTGAAGACTTTCATCTGATTCAAGGCATGATTTCACTTGCTCAGTTTTCCTTCAATCGTTACTTTAATCATTACGATTTGAATTAAGTAATTTTCATTTCCATAATTTCAGACATATTAAGGTTATCACTAGGCCTAGTAACTGTCATAAGGGGGGGGGGGGGGGTGTTATTACGCTTGTAAAATCATGGCCATGATTTTGGTGTGTATGATGAAATAAGTATACGCCTTTTATAAGCTGATGTATGTTGCGGGTAATTAATTTTGTTTTTTAATCAGTAGAATGACATGTTTCCTTCATCACAAATGCTGACACAAAACTGAATGTAACACGTTCAGCTTATAAACGTTCAAACCTGAATACCTAAAGACACATAATAGATAATGAATCCCAATAACAGGTATGAAAACAGTGTTCCGTAATTTCACTTATTTGTTAAAGACATAATTAGACCTGGTTATTGTGGCATTGGTTCCGATGTTTAAAAAAGGCATTGTTTTGTTACAGAAAATGGGAGGTACGATTCCGAAATCAGTACGACACCATTACATATCATTTACAGGACCTTTAGTGAATATTATAAATTGCAAATTTGGTAAACTAAACTTGGTATAACCTAAAACTAAAATAAATAAACTTGGTATGTTATTTTGACAAACGTATTCAGGTTGAACGTGTAATTTCATCGAAGAAAAAAGTCCACAATTCTTTGTGGATATTGTTTGTCTTCATAATATATTAAATTGTTAGTCATTGAGAACGGTAGTCCTAAATTGAACACTTGCATTTTTTTTTTTTTTTTTGGGGGGGGGGGGGGGGTTACAGATAATGAGAGGCACAATACGAACATCAGTACGACACCATCACAAGTTATAGACAGGACCGCAACTGGGTACTACAAAGTTCACGCTTGAACTAACGTATTAAGGTTGTACTGTATGTGAAGTGTGTGTGTGTGTGTGTGTTTTAGAAGAAGTCCATAACCCTATGTGGTAATCTTTTGTCTTTACGAATATTGAACTGTAGGTAATTGCAAAAGCAGTGGCTTCAGTTTTGTTTAAAACAAAATAAATAAAGAGAAATGGGGAGGGTGCGTGCCGGTCCTCTTTAATTTTGTGAAAGTAAAGGCGCCTACCCTGTACGGAATTCCAGTATCAGCCCCTGAAAAGGGAGTCCTGAATTGCACAATTGCCTTCAGTCGTTGTTGTTGTTGTTTTTTTTTTCACAGATAATGAGAGGCACTATACCGAAATGAATACTGCATCATCACAAGTTATAGACAGGACCGCAAGTGAGTATTACAAAGTTTACACCTGATATATTATTGGAGTTAATGTATTCAGGTTTTATGTGTATTTTTCAAAGAAAAAAAGTCCATAATCTTATGCAGAAATCGTTTGTCTTTATGAATTCAATTTGTAAGTGAATGAAAAACGTAGTCCTACATTGCACAATTTGTTTGTTTCCGGTTACACATGATAAGCATGATACCGAAATCAGTACAGTACCATCAAAAGTTACAAACAGGACCTCAGGTAAGTACTAGAACGTTTACACTTTGAACTAACGTATTTAGCTTGCATTTGTAGTTTTGTTCCATGGGGATATCGTTTGTCTGTATGAATATTAATCTGTATGTCATTGCAAAAGGGAGTCCCAAATTACACAATTACATTTTCGGTTTTGGGTTAAGTACAGAGAATGAGAGGCATGATACCGAAATCAATACAACACCATCACAAGTTACAGACAGAACCGCAAGTGAGTATTACAAAGTTCACACTTGGTATATTATTTGAGCTTACGTATTCAGGTTGTATGATTCATTGTGTCTTTTTTACATAAAAAAAAAACAGTCCATATTCCTATGTGGAAATCATTTGTCTTTATGGATTTATGTCTAAGTCACTGAAAAATGTAGTCCTCAATTACACAATTGCATTTTTGATTTTGGGTAATGATGATGAGAAGCAGGATACCGAAATCAGTACGACACCATTACCAGTTATAGACAGGACCTCATGTAAGTACTACAAAGTTCATACTTTGAACTAGCGTATTTAGGTTGTAATGTGTAGTTGTTGTTTTTCAAGAAAACAAGTCCATAATTCTATATGGAAATCATTTGTCTTTATGAAATCTAAACTGTAATAAGCCATTGCAAAAGCAGTGGCGGATCAAAAGGGGCGCACGCCCTTCTTTATTTTTGTTTAAAACAAAAGAAATAAAAAAAATGGTGAGGGTGCGTGCGCCCCCCCCCCCTTAATTTTGTGAGTGTGAAGGCGACTCCCCTATGCGGAATTCCCGGATCCTCCTCTAAGAAGTGAGCCCTAAATTGGACAACTGCATTTTTTTTTGGTCACTTTTGGTTACAGAGAATGTGGTGCACGATAGCGAAATAAGTACGACACCATCACAAATTACAGACAGGACCGCAAGTGAGTATTAAAACGTTAACAGTTTGTAATTATATGTGAATTAACGTATTCAGGATGTAGTTTTCTTTTTGTATTTTTTTTAAGAAATAGAACGTTCCATAAGCTTATTGATATCGTTTGTCTCTATATGAATTCATCAGTTCCATAAGCTTATTGATATCGTTTGTCTCTATATGAATTCATCAGTAAATCATTGAAAAGGGTAGCCCCAAATCAAGTAGTCCATTACGATCACAACATCATCAGCCTTAAACACTGATCAGGAAGTACAGACTGTGACTGTATACACGACAGCAATAAAGCAGTCAGGTATAGAACAAAGTGCGCAATTATTAATGTATACTTAGCCTAAATAGGTATTGAGAAGTTCGGGCTGAGAAGTAGCTGTGAAAAATGATTTAAACTAAGGATCTTCTATCTCGTTTCGGTTCTATGGCTACAGCAATTATCATGTCTTAAGCAATTTGTATAGTGTGTGTAAGACCCACCAACTTATATCTGTTGTGTTTTCCAAAGGCAATCAGCGGCCCATTGAAGAACTGACTACGTTTCATAAACCAGCTGTTGTTACTACTCCTTCTGGTGAGCTTATTGTGTCTGTACGATAAAACCAATGAGTCCAGTCCATTTCTCCATTTTCCCTCTTTGATTATTTTCTCTAAATTCAATGGTTATTGAAGACATTAAGCACTGATCGTGACATATATGTTTTCCCCTCCCTACTTTAGCTGCATGTCAGCCGAGTTCAATCACGAACACGTACATGTATCTATTCATGCTATGATAGTACAGTTGATGTTTAGCGTATCAGGGTAATTACCCCCCCCCCCCCCGCAATGATCCCCGGGTTAATCACTGGTTAGTGATAATATTAGAGTAAAGATTAGGGTTAGGAATAGGTTTATGGTTAGAGTTTTGGTTAGGGTAAGGGTTAAGTCCAGGGCTATAATAGGAATAGAGTTAGGGTCAGAGATTCAAGGGTCCGGGGTGATTTCCCAGGGGGGTTAAATTGCCCCCTGGAAAATAGACACGATATTTATTACGTTGATATTGATTAACCGAGGATAGTGTGTGTTCCATATATTCCATGATGAAGACAGCAGAATACTTAATGCTATGAGATGACAACAACATTCACATATAACACATTTTCTTAAGTGACGGATGTTGTGATAGAGGTTTAGTCTATGTATCGTATATTGTTGTATGTGTTACATATACATTAAAGTATGTACGTGTGTGTAGATTATTGATTTCTCGGTTTGTTTGTTTGTTTTTCCATACACAAGTCGACTGCCTGTAAGACCAAAAAGCGTTTCTCATCCTGTCTTGAACTTCAGTTGTGCACATATGATCCTATGTCTCATATCGTCACTTGTGCCATGATCATAAAATGCAAAATTATGAATAGAAAAATAACATATCATACTGCTGTAAAATCTCTACACATTTTTTACAGGGGTCTAATTTGTTTCGTTATATTTCAGTTTCTGGAGATCTGGACAAGAACATTACTGTGAGCTACATCCTTGGAGCCTTTCTGTTCGTCGTTCTCGTTTTGCTTGCCATTCTTTCCGTGACTTGGTGCAACCATTATAAAAAGAGGTGAGATTTGGCGCAACCCAGTATCGTTTATTTCTGTGTGTAACGAGTAGAGGGGAAAGGAACTAAAATTTTAGGAGGTATAAGTTCATGTTGGTATTCACATTTTTTCGTGATATTTTCATCGAAGAATGCACAATAAACTTACAGATCTAAAATGTGTCTACACAATGTTCAAATAATGTATATTTTATTTTCTTTCATGCTTCAGTGTACTGTGAGGTAATGTATAAATGTGACCCTGCACCTCAAAACAAACAAAAAGTCGCCAGACATGAATTTTTAGTTAAGACCATATTCTGAAAGAGCAGACTTTAAGCTTTAAAATGAAGTATAACTCAAATCAAATGGACTCTCCTAACCTATCTTAATATTGGAAAGAAAGCACAAACTCAGGAAAAGTGTGAACTGAGAAAAGAGGCTCTGAAGTACAGTGTCTATTCAAGCGCTTAATCTTTACCAAACCGTGCTGGCTGTGCGATGAATGGGACAAAAACAGGAAGTAAACCACCAGAGTAACAACAATGAAGTCATTATTAGATTAAAGTGAAATTAAGCATGCCTTATTAACACATTCTGTCCATAATTAATGCCAACTTTCAAAGCAGTAGCACCATCGTTTCAAAAGTTATTAGAGTTGAAAGTGAAGGGTGTGGACAAGGTTTTTTCAGAAATGAAAAAGGGATTCTAAAGACACACCTAATCACACTATTGTACCAAAAATGTTTGAGATAAACTGCTAAAAAACACATTTTCCTGCCCGTTTTATGATACCGAATTTTAGCATAATGTAAAGGAAGACCCGCTCTTTTAGAAAATATGAAAAAGTCAAGTTCGGCTAGGTTGACCTATTTCACTTATTTTCAGTCCTCACGCAAAATCAGTGTGTGCGACTTTATGTTCGTTTTGAGGTGCACGGTCACAAATGTAAATGACTGTGTGTGATATGATATAGATTATAATATTAAATCATAGATTCTGTTGGTGCATGTAAGGTCAAAGAACTGATTACGAAAACAATTTGTTTTTTTATCCACCAGATGTTTATAATTATTGTAATAATTAGATTAATAATCACTATCTGTTTATATCATTCCCTGAATAACAGACGTAGGTCTTCACAAGCTTTGAACCAATCATTGCTGATGTATCCTGTAGACACGTCCAACCAAAATCCGAGCTCGACCGACCGTGTTGCGTCGAACACTACAGATACCGAAAATGGTTACAATTCACTAAACGTCGCTAAAACATTTGACGGTGTTTGTACTCAAAGGCAAGATCCCAGCAATGCATCTGTGTCTATTCAAGGGAAAGGGGAATCGGAAAACGAATGTGCAGAGTCATGCAAAGCTGATGATTTTGCCAAGTCTAGAAATATCTTAAGAGACAATGACTACGATCACATCAATCATGCCTTCCACTACGGCAGAGCACACGTTCACCACCCAGCTCACCCAGCTATTTCTTCGACTTCCCAGCCTGATCTTTGCTCGAATAGAAAAGAGAGTAATTCCTGTTCCAATACAGGTTCCCGAACAGCCGCGCCTTCTGAAGACGTGTATTACTTTACGCTGGATCCGCATGACTTGTACCTGAGGAAATTGAATCCACTAACAGGCCATATCAACCTGACGTTTTCAACTCGAGTGAATATAGTTTTCTGAATCCTGGAAAGGATTCCATAAGTAGCCTTCTCCCTGATGTGAGAGAATTTGATCACTTCTCTGAGAGCCATGACACCAAGACCCCGATTGGAGAGGAACTGTACGCACGTGTAAATAAAACAAGGGGAACAGCTTTGCCACCGAAACCAGCTATTTGCGAAGAATTGTATGCAAAAGTGGACAAAAGTCGAAAAGCACGCAGTGTTGACGCTAAAACAGCATTACCCGATGGCTTGTGCGCAGAATAAGCCAGTTCTGGGTTTAGCTTTTGGGTACATCGGTACAAGTGACTCCTATGACTTTCTCAGTTGATTTTAAAGGAGACCTCCGGTTGATTTTCAGATATTTTTTTTTTCATTTGAACAACTATAATTTATTTATACTGAGGACAGAGTTTCAGAATTTGTGATAATTGGGATGAAGAATACGAATATTTTCAAAACTTAGAACAAATTGCAATGAACAAGGACGATAACATGGCAGAGTCACCATAAGAATGCGTGAGCTGGGGCTCAAGGAAGCAGAACAAAAGAAGAAAGCATGCATATAATACACAGGTGAACTCGCAAGCAAGCGGTATTTTAATGGAATTATACTGCTGCATTTCTGAAATATGTGAACCTCCTATTTCATCATCCTTGTTCAGTGTAATTTGTTTAAGGTTTTTTAAAGTATTCTTTTTCTGTTGAAGAAACACAATAAATTCCACAAATCTATACATGGAGTTGTCGATTTATATATTATCACGATGTGAAATTAGGAAAATCGTCTGGAGTGTTCCTTTAAACACTTCACGAGTTTTCAAGCGAGAGAAGGTATTTCAGCTTACCCGATTAACAATTATGGAATTCATCAGTCATGTTCAAACAAAGAATGAACTTGCGTAGACCAGGTGACCAGAATGATCCATCAATTAGCACTTTGAAAGCATCCATTTAATTTTGCGTTGCATTTATTAACAATCTTTTTCTATTAATAATGTCAAATACCACTTTTGCTGTCAGGTGGATATGCTGGCAAGTACCACTCATAAGCCATGTTCAGACGTATTTCTAGTCGGAGTAAAAATTCATGGCACGGCAATTAGAATTCAAATGTATGCATATCATACCACGACCCTTGTGTCCACACGACGGTCGTGGGAAGAAACTCCGACCAATTTATGTGCGAGGGTCGGTGTAACTTCCGGAAGTGGTAGCGCCGCGCACGTCGATCATGCGATTGTTTTTTACCAGTTGCATTTGTCTTCTCCATTCTTATTGATGGAAATTTCTGCATGAGCGCTAGCTTCTTCGTCGCAATCGACTAGGTTAGAATTGCATCACACGCGCATGTGTAGTCGCAAAATGTCAACATTGCGATTTGACCCAGGAAGTTTTACCTAAAGGTCGTAAGGTATGTGATATTGCCGTAGATGTAGGTCTGAACATAACATCGTATCACTCACCAAACACTTAACCGACGTTAGCACTATACCTTACAATCATTGCACTTTCAAACACTACCGAATGTCGTTCTCTGAACCCTGAAAAAGATTGCAATGATGAGGGAGACCTTGATAACATCAGTGACCTCCACGGCACCAAAATCACCATTAGCGAGGGACTGTACCCCTGGGTAAATAAAACATTGGGAACAGCTTTGCTAGCCAGCCAAACAATAATGTGCGATGGGCTGTATGCAAGCGTGGACAAAACGAGGAAATCGTCCATGCCTGACAAGATTTCTCACAGCATTGAATAAAGAAATGTACGTGAATGTCGCAGGCATATGAACGATTATCTAAAAAAAAAAAAAAAAGAAAGAAAGAAAAATGCTGTGGATAGCGATCTTATACGGAAGCAATCATTATGTGTATCATTATAACTTTAAAAGTTTGGTCAATTATTGTAAACATCAATTTGGAACCCTTTAGGATCTTGAACAGACTTCGGGAATTTTAAGCAATGAAATTACATCTTATGTTCCTCCTTCAGTTTAAACGCTACTTGTTGCCGAGTATTTTGGAATGTCTAGGCAGGCGGTACTAAATATGTAACATATCCCATCACCCATCGAACTTAACCAAAGTAAGCATTCGTGCCTCGCAATCATTGCACTTTGACTTCACCATGTGATATTTCAAAAGTTGAACCTTGTTTTACATGCTTTCATGAATGGGTAGACTCATCAGGTTGTACGAGTAAAAGGTTAGACTTTATTAAGTGAGCTGTAGAAAGTCTACAATGAATTCTAGTCACCAATGTAAAGTGAAAGACAGATTAAATCGTTTTTGAATAAACCAATGTTTGCACTAGACTCTAACGGTGTTAATTATTGAATTTCATGCAGCGATTACAAGATATCTGGACTTAAAATAAGTGAAATGGGTCAACTAGCTACCAATTATGCTAAAATTTGGTATCATAAAACGGGCAAGAAAGTGTGTATTTTAGCAGTTTATCTCGAACATTTTTGGTAGAATAGTGTGATTAGGTGTGTCTTTAGAGTCCCTTTTCGTACACACTTTTCAATTTCAACTCTAATAACTTTTGAAAAGATAGTGCTACTGCTTCGAAAGTTGGCATTAATTATGGACAGGATGTGTTAATGGGTCGTGCTTAATTTCAGTTTAACCTGATAATCCCTTCATTGTTGTTACTCTGCTGGTTTACTTCCTGTTTTTTGTCCCATTCATCGCACAGCAAGCACGGTTTGGTAAAAGATTAAGCGCTTGAATAGACACTGTACTTCAGAGAATCTTTTCTCAGTTCACACTTTTCCTGAGTTTGTGCTTTCTTTCCAATATTTAGATTAGTTTAGTCCATTTGATTTGAGTTATACATCATTTTAAAGGTTAACGTCTGCTCTTTCAGAATATGGTCTTAACTAAAAACTCATGTCTGGCGACTTTTGTTTATTTTGAAGTGCAGGGTCACATATATAATGTGTGTGTGTGTGTGTGTGTGTGTGTGTGTTTGTGTGTAGAAATCGTGCAACTCTTTTTTTTTTTCTTTTTATGCTCCATTATTTGTACTGTTTGTATTTCATATCGTTCATTTAATTACCAACTGGAAGGGGCGCAATTGATCATTCAAATTTTAACAAGCATAATATGAAACAATAAAGGTATACCACATGCTAAACCACATAGGAAGGAGCAGAAGAATGAGGAGGTCATATACTATAGACGTGAAATAAGGATGTGTGGACTCTGGCCCCATTTTTGTGTGTGTGTGTGTGTGTGTGTGTACTTGCATATTCATATATATGTATTATAATATATATTTATTGTATATACTTATGTATATATATATATATATATATATATATATATATGTGTGTGTGTGTGTGTGTGTGTGTGTGTGTGTGCTTGTGTGTTTGTGTGTGTAGAAATCGTGCGACTCTTTTTTTTTTTCTTTTTATGCTCCATTATTTGTACTGTTTGTATTTCATATCGTTCACTTCATTACTTACTGGAAGGGGCGCAATTGATCATTCAAATTTTAACAAGCATATGAGACATCAGTGTATACCACATGCTAAACCACATGCATCTTTAATTCAAATCTACAAGTACAGCGCGAGATGTTTACCTGCACACACCATACATTTATCGTATTTGTCACTCCATTTTCTTATTGCATAAATGATCAACATTGCTAATAAATTGAGGCTCATTTTGTGTATTATGGTCAGAGTTTTGAAATGAATCTGACGTCTGGTATATAACACACAACATACTAGTACAAGAAAAATTGTGTAAGCATTCATTCATTCATTCAATATGTGACCGTCACCTCGTGCACCTCAAAACAAACATAAAGTCGCACACACTGATTTTGCGTGAGGACTGAAAAGTGAAATGGGTCAACCATTATCCAATCTTGACTTTTTCATATTTTCTGAAAGAGCGGATCTTCTTTTACAGTATGCTAAAATTTGGTATAAAACGGGCAGGAAAGTGTGGTTTTGTTTTTTTAACATTATTGGTAGAATAGTGTGATTAGGTGTGCCTTTAGAATCCCTTTTTCATTTCTGAAAAACCTTGTCCACACTCTTCACTTTCAACTCTAATAACTTTTGAAAGGATAGTGCTACTGCTTTGAAAGTTGGCATTAATTATGGACAGAATGTGTTAATGAGGCATGCTTAATTTCAATTTAATCTAATAATCTCTTCATTGTTGTTACTCTGGTGGTTTACTGTCCCATTCATCGCACAGCCAGCACGGTTTGGTAAGGTTTAAGCTCTTGAATAGACACTGTACTTCAGAGCCTCTTTTCTCAGTTCACACCTTTCCTGAGTTTGTGCTTTCTTTCCAATATCTAGATAGGTTAGGAGAGTCCATTTGATTTGAATTATACCTCATTTTAAAGTTTAAAGTCTGTTCTTTCAGATTATGGTCTTAACTAAAAATTCATGTCTGGCGACTTTTTGTTTGTTTTGAGGTGCAGGGTCACATATGGTTTATTGGGCAAATATAAAAAAAAAAATAAAATAACAATCTAGCAGCTCGAAGGCTGATAAGGTTGTTTTACATGAGAATCATAGAAAAGAAATTACAAACCCATTGATGGGATTAGCATGCGTGAAAATAAAAGAATACATAATACACATCAGACCTGGGAATAAAAAAATCTGATAGGTGAGAGTATTGCCCAACAGGTATAAGGAGATAGTATATGTACGTGTATAGAGAATAACAATTATGGCAAGATCGAGATGAGCGGGCAAGAAAGTAAAAAATGTTTAATGTTAAAGTTGGTAAATAATATCAATGCACATAACCATGAGAGCTAAAAATAGAAAATGTGATATCAACACAACATAAAACGGAAATACATATTAGTTATCATGCCATATCCGTCAATTATATATTAAAAAAAAGAATAGAAAAGGGAAATATATTCAAATAGTGGAAAAAAGGAGACGGAATTTTGATATAAAATTAAGGGGGAAACCTAAAACTTATTGCCGGTTGACATATACAAATTTCAATACCATTCGAAACGTAAGAATATGTTTCCCACGGTTGATGAAAGGGGGAAAACGGATTAAGATGGCATAAAATATGACAAATGACCAAACAAACATCATACAGAATCATACCCTATCATTAAACAAACAAAAAAAAAGGCATGACCTCGTCAACTCGCTCATTTGAATATTAACAACGACTGGTGAAGAAAATTAATGTTTTCAGAAAAAAAAATGTGAAATTTAGAAATATCATGTCTTCCTAATTACTAACCCGATTTTGTCATTATCGGAGCGTTCTGTAGAGAAATATGTCTTTTTCTTTTGGAGTTTATTTCTTTAACGTTCTTTTTTCATTGCATTCAATATTTCCTGTCGTGCGTGGCTTGTAGTCCTTCTCCTATACTTTCACGATTAGTACCAGTCTCTTCTTGCCAAATGAGGTCCTGTCATGTGCAGACTGTCGACTAGTATGTGATGGTGTAGCTCAGATACTCTGACTCGTTAGAAAAACAATCAAAACAACAACAACAACGACAAAAAAAAATGCAAGCTGGGGTTTCCCCACCATCTTCCATCTTTGAGGAGCCAATGACGGTGCAGTTGATTTGAACCTCGTATTAGACAGAAGACAATGAGATGTATTAGGCGACCTTCAGGCCAAAGGGGTCCCTTGGTGTTGACATGACGACAGAACGAAACCCATATAGATCCTCTTATTATCATCATTTGTATAACTTGTATAATGCGATTATATTATAAACAATAGATAGCAATAGACTAATTTGGATTAGACGAAATACTTCTTTTTCTTCGGTCACAAGTTACTACGTAGTAAGGAAGCATTAAGTGTAATCTTTCCTTGCCCTCCATACTGTCATAACGATGTGAACTATACTATATTTTTGCAGGTTTTGCGTATAAAATAGTTCTTGTACCATTAGTAGTAATATATGAATCATACTTGCTTATCTAGCACATGTCTTCATCCATCTTCAAAGAATGAAGTCCATCGTTTGGACATTTCGAAAACCTGTTCAAGGGGCTGGAGGCATCCCTCCACAATACCGCTGTCTCCTGAAAGCCTCTTGACAGTTAACTCTAGATTGCATTTCAAAACTGAAACCAACACAGTTGCACTATCCATCAGTCATAAAGATTGTTGTGAGATGAACCAATTAAAAATTCCCCAACCAATGTAAACTCAATAGATTTAAACTATGTATGCATACACATGCAGTGTGTGATAGAAGCCATTGCATTTGACGATGTTTCTGAAAATTATCTAATCCCAGGAATAGATAAAGTGTCGTAATTGATATTGTTTTCAATATTCTATCGAAGTAAAGGGTATCACATTAAAATGAAAAACAATCGTCATGACACCGAACCCTCCCCCCCCCCCCCCCACAAGAATAGAAGCAGAGGAATGTGTCGTGTCACATAGTTCTCGGAGCGTTATAAAGCGAAGCATCACTTCAGGTTCACATCATCATTTAAAATGATCTAAGAAGTATAAAAGCGAATAGAACTGAAAAAATGTACAATTTCTTTCTTTTTTAGATAATGAATTAGTAGTCCCTAAACCATTTGATATGAGGAAATAACACTGGTCTGCTCATGCTATAATCAAGTTATATGATATAATTGTTGAATCATTATAAAACTGAAGCTATTGGTATCTGTTGTATTATTTTTATTCTTCTATTTTTTTTAGTAAGTGAATCATTACCATAGATCATGATATTTTGTTGTGCAAGTTGAAAAGAAGACGGTATCCGAAGCCAAGCTTTAAACTAGTTCAAAGATATGTGCATGCAACAGAAAGCAACACGATTTTTAAAAGTCAACTGAGTCCACTATTCATAAAATCCTCTGAGATTCGGATCACAACCCACCCACGTAAAAGATCCCGCTTCACTCACATTCATCGCAAAGACTAGGGAGCATAGCGCTGCATGGTGAGGCGGTCTACGATCACTGACGATACCTACAAGTAGGCTACTGCTGGACCCCATGGATGACCATTGCATGCAGCTATGTTTTGGCTGACTTTGGGTTGTCCAGCCATCTTGTTAGATGAAAAACACACACACACACACACACACACACACACGAATTAAGAAAACACTGGTGTGTAACGCAACCATCTAAAAAAGGGCAAACAAGTTGATGTTTAGAGTGGGCAGATGGAGTGCGACTTTAACCTATATTATATGAAATTATCAATGCCGTTAAAGTATGTACATAAACATTATAGTACTCAATTAGGTCTCATATCATGAGTATCAATTAAAATGATAACATGATGGATAGTCACATGTTAAAGAATTACAAGAATGGGTCCTTTTATAGCTCAATGATAGTAATACTCGTACATGCATAGACGAGAAGGCTTCATGAGACCTAAAGGGACGGACACAAAGACGCTCAAGGACAGACAGACAGACACACACACACACACACAGACACGCACGTACTGGTGGAATGCAATATCACTTCTATTTGCAAATGACTATACGTTTTATTTACATCACTAGGAAAATGAGGTAATTTATTTATTCCTTTGTTAACAGATAGCTTTGTCAGCTTAAAAACTTCTTTTGATTTCATGTTTGCATATTGTCTGTAAGGAAAAAGATTGTCCTGTTCAAAACTGAAACAGTGTAGAGTAATGAGGGGACCAACGAAGCGTTAATGTGAATCTCTAATGAAGATTGTGGCATGAACACGAAAAATGAACAATCATGATGGCAGGAAAGATGACAATGAAGCAATCGATCAAAATAGAGACTGGGAGGACGTCTAACTTTAGACCGAACGAATTAATTACATTCCTGCATACTCTCTATTGGTCCTGTCGTACTTGTTTCTTGAAGCCGTAGGAAATTCGACAGGCGTTACATCTTACACCAACTCTTAGTTTCACACAGCGACAAGCAGCTAAAGAGTTTAGAAGAAGATCCGCACGCAGGTCCTGACGCTTTTTCTCCAGTTTGCACCAGCAGGCCAGCGTATATCAACTTTTTTTTTTTCGCTGCGCATTTGAGAATTTCACAGTGACTCTGAACTTCAGTCACACCACATTTAAAACTGGACGTATAATTATTATCTCATTTATTTTTCAAACCTGGAGGTTAAACGAAGTGTATCAATCTGCTAGAGGCATTTCTCATCGAGTTGGAGTTACCCTCTGATTCTAAGCCTTATGAGAGACTGATACAGTTTTGCTTTTAGTGTGCGTGTCATGAAACAAGAATTTCTGAAAAATGGCTCCAGTGGTTCTATTTATTTCTTGCTTGCTCTACCAGCCGTTGCTCATTTGCTCAACTCCGGAAAGCAATACGACATGTACGTATCTTTTATTTCTCATTTAATAATGCTAATTTTAAATTTTGTGATGCAATTGACTGATTAAGCCTAGTCATTTTCCTGTGTACAAAATCATCCCAATTCAGGTATTCAGCTCCGAAGATGATTGAATTGAAATGAATTGAAATAACAGACGGAACTTTTTGTAACTATATTATGAACTACTTGTATTTGTGTATGTATAACTTTCTTAAGAAGAGACAAAACATTACTGTGTGAAATCACTTGTCTTCATAGTTTGTAAACGATTAAAAGAGCAGTCCTTACTCAAGTTTGCCGCTTACTATTGTCAAAAACCTGAAGGACTTTAACGATTTATCTGTTGATCACCTAGTGCAGATTCTATTGATACGACAGCTATAAAATAGAAAGACATATTGATTTCTTTCTTTGTATCAGTGGTTACGGAGAAGTATGGATTAATGACTTAAAAGAAGTTCTAAAAAAAAAATGGTTCTAATTCACATGCCCATAGTGAGAGTACGTCCCGGCAAACTGCTGTGTCTTTCATAGGCGATCGGTACCTCGTTAAAGAACTGAATATATTCCAAACCACAGTTATCAAGAATTCGTCCATTGAGCTTTGTGCTTTTTTACTGCGAAATAAATGCGCCTAGTCTATCTCTCACTTCTATAGTTCACTTTGTAAGTCCCATACGCAGTTGCTGATATATATCTAAATAAGTTACAACCGGGTGTTTTCCCTACCTTGATTTGCTTATAAGGGGCAGCAGAGGTTAATCAGGAACACATAGCTGATCGCATTCAAGTGTTCCATGATGAGGAAAGTACAATTCCTGTTGTTTCGGGATAACAACGGCATCTAAACATTTTCTTTCACTTCTGGTTTGACGGATTGTGTGACAGAGATTAAATACACACACACACACACACACACACACACACACACATACCATATATATATACACATTATATAGATATACTGTAATGTACATAGATATATATACATTTTTGACTGTTGATTTAACGTTTCTTCCATTATACAATAGAGCGGTCCTGAAACAGTGAGGCATAAAAGGAATGTTTTTCACTGTATTATGTTCTTGATGACATCTTGGTTCATTCCATCACCTCTAGCTGTCATGATTAAAACATGCAAAATCATCAAAAAATAATCATAACAACAACAGCACAAATTTGGGAAACCTCTTCAAATTTTTCATGGCATATTGTTCTTCCTTATATAATAAGGTTCTAATTCCTTGCATTTATATTTCAGTTTCTGGAGATCTAGACATAAAGATGACCGTGGACAACCTGAAAATCTCTCTGTACGTCCTTCTCGTATTGCTTGCCATCGTCACCGTGGCTTGGTGCAACCATTACAAAAAACGGTGAGTTTCGACGTGGTCCAGTACATTGAATGTTTCTGTGTGTGTCTGGAAAGAAAAGGGAGGGGAAAGGTGGTGGGGGGATAACAAATCGCGTTGAAGAAGTAAGCTCTTATCGACATCCACTAACGATGTTATTCTCGTGGTATTTTCCAGTATACAATCAATGAATTTGAAATGTATGAATACGTTGGCAGATGTTTCAGTGCATTAATTGCTACGTGGATGAGTGTTATATCGAATGACTTCGATTTATATGGTACTTTTAAGCCTATGTCGCATGTTATGTCTAAAAAAAGGATACATATTATCAAAATATATAATTGTGTGTAAACGTAACTTTGTTTTCTTTTTACCAGACCTACAGAATGTACATTAGAGTTATAACATTATGATTACCATGGATCGAAATTCTTCCATTCTCGTTCTTTGAATATCATGCATAGACCCTCACAAGCTTCGAACGAGCTGTTGCAAATGTATCCTGTTGAGACTTCTAATCGAGATCCGAGCTCAGCCGATCATATTGCATCGAACACTTCCGTTACAGACCCTGATGCAGATGGTCTTCATCTCCCAAATCATCCTGGCAACACATTAAGAAACGTCACGGCTCGTGAGGAGAACTCGTATAACGTCCACCAGGAAGCGGCGGGGATAGCCACGGGGATTTCCCAGCCCTCGAGCACATTTTCTTCACTGAATAACATCGATACCACTATCAGCGCGTCATTAAACATCTCATACACTGGCTTAGAGGTAATGTTTCAGGATCAAACAGAAAACGGCTATGAGGACCGTACCTACCAAGATGTCGACATCGATAGAAACAATGGAGTGGAAGAAACTGCCTCTAGATCCCCTGGTGGGGCAAAGTCCAGAATTATTCTTGATAACAATGACCGCGATAGCATCAATCATTCATTCAATGAAGACAGAACACATGTTCAAAACCTAGCTTCCCTATCTATCTTTCCGACATCGCTGTCAAATTGTCACTCTGAAAGCAGAGAAGATATCCTCTCTTCCAATATAAGTTTCCCAACAAATGTGCCTTCTGAAGACGTTTTTTACTATCAGCTAGAACCGGGGGTACCCCAGGATATTGAAACCAGTAACGAGCCATATCACCCTGATGTTTTCGACTCGAGTGAAAATAGTTTGCTGGATCCTGGGAAAGATTCCATCGACATTCTTCTTCAAGATGTGAGAGAATTCAATGTTATCAATGACCGGCACGACCCAAAAAGCCCGATGAGCGACGAACTCTACGCACGGGTGACTAAAACAATGGGGACATCTTCGGCAGAGAAACCAGTCAAGTGTGGAGACTTGTACGTAAATGTAGACAGAACTCGAAAAACACGCAAAGTTGACGTAAAAACTTCATTGCCTGAGCAATTGTATGCACCGTTCATTGAAACAAGTGGAAACTCTCTCTCAGCAAACCCTGAGGTGTACGAAGGAATTTATGCAAATGTGGATAAAACACGTGACTCATGCATTGCTGACACAAAACCAGCTTTCCATGAGGAAATGTACATGAATGTTACAGACTAGTAAGTGATTTCTAGACTATCATAGAAATGAGTGTACTATGATGGGTATCAAGTAATTGGGAGTAGATCTTTATTGTGCAATTTCATCTTTACAAGTTTGGTCTACATTGAACAATATCCATTTTGACCCTTCCAGCTCAAGGCAGCGTCTATGAACTTATCTGGCATTGAGATTGATAAAACTCACTGCTCGTTCAAGTTTGTATTTTCTTGGAGCTCCATGGCTGGAATATGTAGTGAGGCGACATTGTATGCAATAATATATCACTCATCAGACACTAGATGAACATTATGCATATCTCTTATTTATTGCCATTTTGTTTTACTAAGCAATGTAAAAAAAACCAACAATAATTATAATCTTATTTATTTGGGTCTCCAAGTGGCTTGCAGGGACGAGAAGACTTGCCATGGTGAGTGAGACTTGTAGGTATATGTGCGTGTGTGTAAGTGTGTGTAAGTGTGTGTGAAAATATCATTATGTATTGCACAAATAAGATGAATATCGATATTGCTATACCATCAGAGCGGGAGCAGAAAATAAATAACACGCGTCTTGTACAGTTGTAGGCCTACCTACAAATGTACAAAGTCCACATGGAATTTTAGTCACTCGTGGCATGTGGAAGAGAGATCAAGGACTTGGCGATATAGGAGGGGTTTTGATGGTTGTGAAATGATAACAATATCAAACTTAATACGCGATATTCCAGTAATAATCAAGCCTATATAAATAGTTACATTATGTACATACATGTATATGGTACACCGAAAAGACCCCATAGGGGAAATCAAAACTGAACGTTGTTCTGGCATATAATTTTACACTATAACTTAGTAGTTGACCGGTGAAATAGTTATTTTTCTCCTATGAGGAAAGCAGAGTGAGGTCATTGCGATTCAAAACTGAAAAGTCCTTGGCGAAAATCGCAATATTCCGCCATGTTAATTTGTTTTCTCCACTTAAGATATATGAGTAATCTTCGTAAAGATCTTGAATACGCATTGTTTGAATGCAAGATGAAAATTAGATGTGATTAAACGAATTCAACAATTTAAATATATTTTTAAAGGAAGCTTGTTTATAAGATGATATGCGAAAAAAAAAAGTGAAGGAGTCACTACAAAACATTTTGTTTGTATACCGTTGCGGAGAAAAAAGCATCAATATTTGGGAATAGGTATACAGACCGTGTCATCATAGCAATCATCACAAAGCCTGAGATCATAAAATCATGAATACTTTGTCAGTCACACTATTCTGTACATTAACTTTTTACAGACACCATGTATTCCTGTCAACATAGCTATAATTACGTTATTTCTGTGTTCTGATAAGTACGGTTTGAGACTCATCTGGGAGTTATTAAAACATGAAGCTTTTGACAATGTTTGAGGAAAGCTCATTTGGCAATTTATAACACACAATATGAATACTCCACCATGAATTACGTTTCTTCCCTCTGTCTTCACAATCATAATCATTTCTTATGATCTATGTAGTTGTATGAGATGGCAAAAGAATATTGGTTGTTATTATATGCAATTACATTCAGAGTAATTACGTTTGGCACTTTGTCGATTCAGTGTATTTGTGCAGTGTACATGTATAAAGAGTAGCAGCCAAGGAAAGTGGTTTCACCCATATTATGTGACCTAAACGGTCAAATGGATTCTATTGTTACTCAGAGGACATTTTTAGAAGACATCGACACATCGAGTAATTTTAACAAGGAAATTGTTCAAGGTTATGAAAAAAGAAGCCAAATCTGGCAGTACCTGAATCATTACAATAAAAAGAGGTAATGTTGACTTTAAAATGTATCAAGCAGAAGAAAGTCATCACAGTAATAACACGATATAATATTCTAATTTCTGAATATTCTATTGAGGTTGTGTAACTCTGTGTCGCGATAAAATGCTGGGAGTTAAAATCATCAAAGGTAAGAATATGGATACACCACTTTGCACTACTCTATACAAGGATTTATTAATTCGTCAAACACTGCAAAACACGAAAAGCAATTTCAGTTCAAGATTATGTGTTATTTCTTAATTACTTGTGATTTACTCTCTGATATGTTGTCTTGAAAAAGAGACAGATATCATATATATCAAAGAACCGAGCACTACAAAACAGAGTGATTCAGCTGAAAGTATATATATATATATATATATATATATATATATATATATTATATATATATATATATATATATATATATATATGAAGAGTTTGTTTGCAAAAACCGATAAGTCCATATTTGCCAAATGGAGATATTTGCGATTAAAGGTCAAGAAAAATAAAGAGAATAAGAAAATTTTTGCTTCTTTTGACCATAACCTCAAAAATATACCTTTATATGTAGTGACCAATATATCATTTAAAAGGTATTATTTTGTACTTTATGACAGATATCGTATTTCAAAATCTTCAAAAATGGACTTATCTGTTTTTGCAAACAAACCCTTCATATATATATATATATATATATATACTCACTATATACTTATTTACAGTTACACATTGTTGAATGTGTTGCAAAGTGCCAAAAAATATTGCCAAGTATGCCATGTAACTATTAACTCATGCTCAACTTATATTTGATATATTGTGTTTATGACTCCAGAATTGCTATTCTCAAAAACATATAATTCGTTTCACAAACAGATATTAAAGCTGAGGAAGACCACGGTCGAAAGCTTCACAACTCTGCCGGTTTCATGCGACATCTTCTGTTATCTACATTGTCTCAACTATAATTTCATTTAAGATGACAGAGGCGTACGGTAGGAATATCAGCATCATCATACTATATATATATATTATATATATATATAGTGTATACACACATTATACATTGTACATTGATTCTTTTTTAACAGGTTGAAGTTTCAACAGTAATAACTTAGAAAGTCTTTCCTGTCTCTCCTTGAAATTGTTAAGAAGCTTCGAAATAAATATTTTCATATTTCTATCATCCAGATGGACCATGTGTATAGGTATGTGTGTATGAGTTTGTGGAAGTGTGTGTGTGTGTGTGTGTGTGTGAAAATGTTATGTATTGCACAAATAAGATGTAAACCGAAATTACTTTGCCATCGAAGGAGGAGCAGAAAATTAAAAAAAAGCACGCATGACAAGCATATTTTTCTAAGGTAGGTCACACATTCTGTACAACATTTCACTCTCTACTTTAAGGACTTTTTCATAAATCTAGCAGTGATAGACAATAAAGAAAATAACGAAGATTTACAAGAGCATATTGCCTTGAGGCAATATGCATAAGCTTACAAGGAGTTCAAATGCAAAAAAAAAAAAAATAATCTCTCATGTTTTTAAATCAACTTAAGATATTTCAGACATGCGAAAAAACAGAAATAAAATGATTTTATTGTAGGCGATGATATTGACAATAATTATCTTTGAATATATCTACTGATGTGTAGTGCGTGAAATGTCTTTTGTATTCAAATTCTTCTCATACAATGTGTTTACATTTCACTCTTATAAGAGGCCTTCTCATAACTCTGGCAGTGATAGTGAATAAAGGAAACAACGAAAATCCACAAGAACAAAGGCGCTTGGGAATGATATATATATATATATATATATATATATATATATATATATATACATGAATGTGCGTATAAAGATTCCAAATGCAAAAATAATCTATCATTTTTTATCAACTTGAGATATTTAAGACTTGCAAAAGAAAAAGATCCAAATAAGATTAATATATATCTTTGAATATATCTGCCGATGTGTGGTACGTTAAATGTCGTTTTGTATTCAAATTCTTCTCATATCTACATATTAACATACATATACATTATAACAGGCCTCGATATCAACTCTTTTCCGTGGTGGCCCTTTCGAGCCACTTAAATCTTAGAATTTGAAGTTCGGATGACCCGTTGTGATAGGAAATATAAACATTCACTTTAGATTTCACCTGACTGATCAGGCCATCAAAAGAGTACGTTGGTTGCCCGAAGTCAGTTTTAATGGCCTTGGACCACCTCATTACCACTAATGTCGAGCCCTGTATATTATTATTTTCATTATATCATATATATATATATATATATATATATATATATATATTATAATGTTCTACTTTCAAATATCATTATAATTTGAGCGTTATAAAACAAAACATCGCAGATGAGATACTGATATACATAGGATATTTATTTTATGTTGAATATTCGCTTGTTTTTATTTCCAAAAATGAAACTCTCTACATCTTTACATATGCATAACAGTACAATGCAAAAGTTGATCAAAAATAGCTAAAGAAAGTGGGAAAATATACAACTGAATGTATAATTGAATAGCGTATTGTTTGGAATAACAATAGCAATTGAACAAGTAACGTACGAAATCCAATCCATTGTCGTATCAAATCGAGATTGTCGTGCGGTTTGTAATTCTTCCTGGATATCTGAAAGGTTAGTCGATGCCATGATATGATTTACTTAACAAATATCATTGATATATACAGATTAAAAAATACCCAGAAGGATCAAACCGTGAGCGATTCCTGCTTTCACGACCAACGGGTCACTCAAAATGCATGCATATTGATACATTTCGTTTTGCCTGTGACATGAGATTCAAACAATTGATATTATATACCATATTACACCGTATAACCTCAATTTGTTTTACAATAAGTCATGAGATATACTATTACAAAAAAAAAAAAAAAGCTTTCCAAGGATCTAAAAATACGCCAATAGTGTGTAGAGTGTAATGGTCGAAACCAGATTAATTACCAGCAAGTAATGAATGTACATTTTATTCATCTATATAATTGTTCGTGGATTCCTTTATCTCAATTCTTGCTTACTCACACGGGCAGAGTGACTGCTGATTTAGAAATGATTGGTTGTATTTTATCACCACTTTTGTAGACTGTAATTATTTTCTGGCCTTTTTCTGAGATGTTATTGGTGTACACTTTTTTTTTCAGGGAACAACTGAATTTTAATTAAACTGTATTTTTTCCCAAAATATATTTTGAAAAAAAAAATGTCTTCCACATTTTTGACCGTTCCCCAATCACAGAATACTTGCCTGAGGGAATTGTGCAAAATCCCATATCGAGAAGATAAAAAAAAAAACATCAAAAATAAAGAGGACTGTCCGTTTAGTCAAACTAACTAATTTTT
Source organism: Diadema setosum (assembly GCF_964275005.1). Lineage (NCBI taxonomy): Eukaryota > Metazoa > Echinodermata > Echinoidea > Diadematoida > Diadematidae > Diadema > Diadema setosum. The sequence goes on along the minus strand of NC_092700.1, from coordinate 20,699,519 downwards.
ACGCACGCTGATTATTTCGTCTTTGCAAATAGAGTCCATAAGATTGCTTATTTGTGTTTATACAACTTGGGAACATGTATGTATCAATTATCTGCCAACGTCTTGCTTGACAAGCCTGACGTATTTATGCACTTGTTTCAGAAAAAAAAAAAAGCAAGCACTTCATTCTTACTCCACAAGACAGAAATATTAATTTCCCTTCCACGTACAAACTACAGTCTTATCTCAGAAAAAAAAAAAATCAAATGACCCGAATTCTATAATGATTTTCATAGAGATTTAATCAATAGATATACTCCTCTGTTTATTAAAAAAAAAATAAAATTAATGCTACTTAATGATTATGCCTGACTAGAATCCTTTCATTTGGTCATATTACATTATCCTCTCTTGATCCATGGCGGATCAATCTGAAGTGTACACTTTCTTTAGCTCTTGTTTCAGCGTTTGTGTTCAATATTATCATTACACCAGTTATCATACTTTATATTAGTTACAAAAATGATGTACATAAGCTCGTTTACTAGTGGTAGATTGTTTGTGGGTTTGTTTGTTTGTTTGTTTTTTACTTAGTTCTCGTTCTTTCCTTTGGTTTTTTTTTTTCCTTTTTTCTACTTTCCTCTTACTTCATCTGCCCTTTCTATCTTAAAATGATAGCTCTCTAATCATCAGTATGTTTTTTTTTTTTCTTTTTCGTCCTGTGCCAATGTGAGATATATTAACATTGGTATTTGTTACTGGAACCTGCGGTTACAAGCTTTGCTTTGCGGTTCTTTGGTATTTCACTTTAAATTGAGATACCGTAGACCAACACACTTTTTACTCACGGTCCACTCTATTATTATTATATCTTTATCTTGCTTGCTTGTCTTTATGCTTGCATCACAACAATGTGACATGAAATATGGAAAATATGTGCAGGAATTGAATGCAAATGCCAATGACTTCCCGGACTTTCCTCAACAACTCTAAGATGGTAAAGTATACACCTCTTATCAAGACCACTTGCCTATCCATTTTCTTCAATTCTGTTAATGTAAATTCTTCGTAGATTTATTTGATTTATTTATCGGATTTATTTGATTTATCTCTGCTTAATTCCGTTACATCAGATATGAATGTGTACAGGTCATTTATGACAAACAGTATATCGACATAAGTTTTTAGTCCAAAACAAAACAAAATACAAACAGCTCAGGGAACTTAAACAGAAGAGTCTCCGAAATAAGCCGAGGCTTGACAGTATGGAGACCCTATGCTTAGCTACTCTGGATAGAATAAGGGATAGAGATAGAGAGAGAGAGAGATCAGTGGCGTATCTAGGGAAAACGGCGCCCGGGGCAAGCACGAAAATTGCGCCCCTAATTTCTGAAAAAGTGTTCAACCCCAACCCCATCCCGGTAGGGACTTTAAACAAAGTCCACATGATGCTTTTTCAAGCACTTAAAAGGGATCTTTTGAGGGTGATTTAAATGTAATGAATTTTGATAGATTTTGGCGAGCGAGCGCAGCGAGCGAGCCGAAAATTTTTGTATTTCAGCTTATAAAACATAGAATTCTTGTCATTTTTTGCTTACCAAATCTTACAATTCTAATCAACATCATTGTGACGGCCTTATAGATAACGATTTATACCAAAAAACTGAGGACTTTAAAAAATACTCTAAATAAAATAGTGCGCGCGAGTGAGCTGAAATTTGTATATGTCCTCGTCATCATCACGTATTGTTCTTCACTTTTTTTTTTATAAATTCTGGCGAGCGAGCGCAGCGAGCGAGCCGAAAAATTTTGTATTTCAGCTTACAAAACATGGAATTCTTGTCATTTTTTTGCTTACCAAATCTTACAATTCTAATCAACGTATAGTGACTTTAACAGTTTAACAGAATTTTTTTTTTTAATTTAACAGAAATAATTTCAACTTGCGCTTAAAAGAATGCAAAGAAGGGGAATTTTTTTATTTCACAGCTTAATGAATTCCAAAATCTAGGACCGGTGTATATAAATGTACTCTGGGCTAATAAAGTTCTCAGGAGGGGCAAATGAAACTCATTAGATTGCCTGGTGGGATGATTATGAAAAAAAAAAATGGTTCCGTGGAAACATTGAATTGAAAATACTGGGAAGTGCATTTGCATTTGTATTTAAACATAAACTGACCACGTTGAAAAAGATTCAAATCTTAATTTTGATGGTAAACAACGGTTTTGAATGGGAACGTGCTGGGACCCCGCAAATAATACGAAGTGCCTTTTTTTTTTTGAACTAACAGTAATTTATCTCATAAAGTTTGATGGGCAGTACCCCAGTCTCCATGAAAGTTTTTCGTCCATTGTGATAGCAAGGAGTTTTATATGAGATACACGTTCTAGCAGAGTGTCATAAAATGATATTTGAGCGCAAAGCTTCTATGGAGCTGATGAAAAGCATATACTTAGTTTTCTGGAGATTAATTGATAATTTATTACCTCTTATCCACTGAGTAACTTTTTTTTTCAATTCGGAATAAACAATGCGTACGAGAGTATCTGGATTTTGGTGAGAAATGAAAAACATTGCAATAATCAGCCAAAAGTATAAATGAGATTATATTAGATTATCTACAAAAGTCATTAATAAAGATAATAACTAGAAATGTCGCTTTGGCGACTGGTATGCCTCCGCCATAATGCATGATTTTCCCAATAGGTCTAGATAGTACATGTGGACAATGTGTGATTACATTTTCACAAAATTGGCAAAATATTGAAATGACAAGTTTGTCACAAATGTGTTGAATGTTCACCTTCCTTGACCTGGGTTTAATTGGATGAATAGGAGAGCATGTATCTAGGGATTTAAGGACTTTAACTCGACTTTGACCCATTCATACATTTCTGCCCCCACGGAAGAAAGCAGTAACTGCATAGCTGCTGAGCTGAGATAAATGCGATTTTGTGTTTTTTGCAGATTCTTTAAAAACACAGAAACATGTAGAAATAATTTTGTGGTATGATTATGCACCATACCTAGTTGTCTAACAATACCTAGGAAAAAATTATGTTTCCGTTATTTTTTAAATGTTATTTAGGAAAATGCAGTTACTGCGGTGGCTCACCCTTGATTCTGGGTAGTTTCCCCACGGAAAAAAGCAGTAACTGCAGACGGCCAGGAGTCTGCTGTTTTCCCCATGGAAAAAAGCAGTAACTGCACATGTCACATGTTACCACCACCAGGTTATAAAGTTCTTCTACTTTCTGGTTAGTCTAGATCTATAAGATCTAGGACCTATCGCTAGACCTAGACTAGGTCTTGTCGATTGAATGGCATTCTGTGTAAAAATAAGGTAGACACCTATGTACCCTAATTGAACTTTGGAGTGCCCGGCCTGGCCCCTGACACATGACCCTGGACTAGACAATAAAGTCAAGTCTCTTCGTCTTAGATCCTAGTCGAACTCTGACGTTACACTTAAGCTAGACTACAGATCTATGCCCAATGTCAGTGCTAGACCTAGATCTATTACGTTAGATTAGGCCTACTGACATTTTGTCTAACACTAGACAAACAGTTAACAATAGATTAGAATCTAGATCTACTCTGTAACGTTAGATCTGGTAGACCTATTTTAAACTTTAGGGCCTACATCTAACCTTAGACTAACGTTAGTGCATTAATACTAGTGCTCATCTCCCTTCAATATATTTTCAGCTCACCTAGATTTTCTGGTTCTGGCCAAAGCCATGGCTACCATGACTTTTCCTCTGCAATTCATGATAGATTTACAGGCATGCCTGGACCGCAGAAACTGTGTGACAGCATGGTTAGCACTGGCATGATCACTCAGACTGTACCAGACCTGCAATACTGTGCATGCAAGTGATGACTGTGATGTGATGCAATGTTTAGCTAGTTACTGTATGCATGCTGCAGAATTTATGCGCATGCAGCTGCTGCACGCGTATTCTGCACTCTGAGCGCGCTGAGTCTGCCAGGTTTGCTAGTCTCCAGACAGAAGCTTTTTCTACAACTTGTCATATGATTCCCTGCGGGCAGAGTCAAGTTACTGGTGAAACAATCTTTTTACATCTACTCTCCTAAATTATGGGAGAAACTGCTGTTTACATTGTTTTAAAGGCAGCCGGTCGTCGCAGGCGATTAGCAGCTCAGGAGAAAAGCACGGCAAGCTGCTCCTCCCGTTATTGTACCCCCGCACGTACCGAATGCCGAACACGACGCTACGCAGCGCACCAGCGAAAACCAGATGGGGCACGAACGCCGTGCGAGCTGTCCACTGTAATTTCAACATGGACGCCCGAATACCTACCGAATGGGGCCGAATGGGTGCATGCACAAAACCGCACAACAGCCATGAGCGTGAAAATCTCTCGCGGTCCGCGACACAAGTAGTGAGAGCTGTCGGATGTACGTACGTACGTATCTGGCTCCAGTCTCTGTTTATATGCACTATGGTGCCAATTTCAGCAATCTAAGCAATAATATTTCAAAATGTCTGAAAATATTATATAACAATATCATAAATTATTCATATATTACGTTGTTTAATATTTGGTATTTATAAATATGCTTTGATGAAGAAATATTAAAACTCTAAGCTTCATGTATAGCAAGTTGCAATGCATATGGCCATATGGCAGGTTGTTATGATCTCATCGTGCAATGTTGTCTGCTGCGTCAGCTGCATGTGTTATACGTACAGCTTACAGTACGTTGGGCCGGATCGTAACATAACAAAGTTGATAGAAAGTCGTCGGTACCGGTATGTCAATATCAATAATGTGTGTGGTATGCGTGTACTGTTTGCAATAAAAAGTGCTGTACTGTTTCGGCTTGGCCTTGGCTTTGGTTTAGTAATGAACCTTCACAATGGAGATCAAACAGCCGTCCAACTCGAGGCAACGTATCTACTTGTTTGACGCTATCGACGAGTGGAGAACGCAGAGAGACGTGTTCTTAGCTGGAGGACAAGTAAGAGACCAGAGGGGGAGGCTTCAGCGTCAGCGTGCCGATGAAAAATTTGCTTTCCACTTGCTGGAGTTGCATGAACAGTTTTGCAGGAATTTTTATTTAGAATGTGCAAATTCGTGTTACGACATGCACGGTGGAATTGTGTTGCCACGGCTTACGCCAATCAAGCAACCCCAGCTGGCCAAGTCAACAACTTCAAGGAATCCAGATCCAGATGATGTGTAAGTAGCAGTCTACACATGAATCAATGATTGAAATGGAATGACTTTTTCTAATCTAGTATCTGTAACCTTAGGGCATTTGCGTTTGATCGACAAGTAGGCCTATTTTTCTATGTATAATTCCGCGCAAAAACTTCTCTAAGTTCTCATTTATGTCAAATTATGATAATGCCGTAATTGAAATGACATTTGCTGGGTCAGTTTAATGTCATTAGTCCGATTAAATGAGAAGTTTTTCATATCAATCATGTTATGCAAATTCCCCAAGAATATGATTTAGGATTTGCAAATAAATTTTAAAAATATGAATAGATCTATCGCAAGCTCCATCATACAGGTAGTCTAACCCAATAGATCTGGTACAACTCTAATTAAACAGGGGAACTATAGGTTCAAAGATGATAGATCTAACAATAAGAGATTCTAGTTTAGGCCCTACTTCGACTTGAAGGTATGTCGGTTGGTGCACGGCCCCCTTCTACCACGGCCACAGTTACACTGTGCAGTGCAACTGCGGCCGTTGGCCCTGCACGGGCACAGTCGCTTCCCCGTCCTGAATTTACACACGCCAGGGCAAGTATGGTTGGACCTACTACTAATCGACCGCCTAATGTTTATCTGCTTGATAAGAATATTTAACGCTGAAATTCACGTAAAAAAAAAAAAAACTTGACCTACGTGACTGAGAAAATCCAGCTCTATCAAATGCCGTTGTTCCGTTTTCGATTCGAAGTTTCAGTGCAAAAATATCGCCGACGAACTTGCGTGGCCTCGTTTCAGCTCCCCGCGGTAAATCGCGTTATTAGGATCGACCGCTGTTTTTGCATTGACAATGCACGCAAACCGAGTTGTATTGAACACCGTGTTGTACGAAGCTTTTTAGAAGCCTTTTAGAAACTTCCATAGACATTAAATTGTGCTGTCATTACGATTCGGTGAAAATATTCATTCGAAATGTTGTCCTTGATTAAAACCATTAATGAACAATGAATTATCGCGTTTTCCCACACCATCCTCATCTACATTCAAAGCCAATCCATTTTTATGTGCTTTGCGCGCAGAGAAGTGCGTACTAAGTGTTCAGTCCGCGAATTATACGCGGTCGGTTTCAATAAGGGTGGTCGATATGTAGTAGGGCTACCATACAAGACACAGGGTCTCCGACCCAATCGTCCGTGTTCAGAATGGACAACTCGGCGGTAATATCCGCTACCCATGACGATGTGTCATCGTCCATGATGGCCACCCTACCTATATATAATCTGATCTGACGATTACAGTGTAGTTAACGAGTGACGACGATCGACGGTGCGATGAAGAGAAGGCGTACACTGCAGTCGTACGAAGTATAGGCAGCTAGCTACTATAGCTCATGCAAACATTGCATCACACAGTACATACAGTATACCATACATTCAATTCACATTACACAAAACGTACTCCCCGCGCTCAGATCAATCAAGCGAGCAAACGAGATACTATAGCGCGATACATTGCTTTTAGGGATGTCTTGCGCACACACACATTTCGCTTCGTAGCAACTTCGGAAGCGAGTTTACGTGCTGCCGCCCGCGGCTGAAATATGTCCATGTATCCTCGCGACTGGGTGTCTTTAAAAAAAAATTAGTAGAAAAATAAATGGTATTAGGGAAAAAAATATACAGGAAGGACTATACAGAGTCTGAATGATAAAGACTAAATTGTTAGTTACTGCTTTCTTCCGTGGGCTTTGTTAGTTACTGCTTTTTTCCGTGGGGAAACTTGCAAAGTTGAATCAACTGGATGCAGTTACTGCTTTTTGCAAAAGTGAAAAATTGTATTTTTGGTCACTTTCATTTTTCTTTTTGCAAAACTGACCTATTAACATTGGAGAGCATTGGGTAAACTATTCATTTTTGCAAAAAAGTAAACATTCATAAAAATGTCAGTTACTGCTTTTTTCCGTGGGGGGGCAGATTTAGGCATTGAGTAATTTTCAAGGTACAGGTGTGGAGAAAAAGTGCAATTTCTGAATTGAATAGTAAATTGTTACCATTTTCATCTGGCCCTTGACCCTAAAATTCATAAGATAATCACTTTCAAGTAGAACATGCATAATATGTTCTAAGTTTCAAGAAAACTTGAGCCACTTCCGAGATATGGAGGAAAAAGTTAGTTCAGCACTTTCACTTGATCTTTGACCTTTTGACCTTTGAGGCAAAAAAAGAAGAAAAAAAAAAACTTTCCAGAGAATTTCTATTAGGTTACACATGTATGCATACACCAAGTGTAAAAAAAAAATAACCCTGCCGGCATTGCATGATAGGAGGGAAATAGTAAAATTTTGAAGTGTTGCACTTGACCTTTGACCCCTGACCTTTGACCCCATGAACCCTACATTCTCTAGATAATCACTTCCAGTCAGTATATGTATATACTATGTTCCATGAAGATACCTTGAACAATTTTCCAAGGTATGGAGAAAAAAAAAGTTTTAATATTTTACTTGACCTTTTGATCTTTGACCTTTGACCTCATGACCCAAACTTTCACCAGAGAATCTTAATTGGGTTATACATGTATAAACTAAGTTTCAAGAAAATATCTTCAGGCATTCAATAGATATGGTGGAAATAAAGAAATTTTATGTATTTGACCATGACCTTTTGACCTTTGACCTTTGACCTCATGACCCAAATTTTCACCAGACAATCTTAATTGGGTAATACATGTATACACTAAGTTTCAAGAAAATATCTTCATGCATTCAATAGATATGGTGGAAATAGTGAAATTGTATGTATTTGACCTTGACCTTTTGACCTTTGACCTCAAGCATGTGCACCCAAAAGTTGATAGGCACAACTTCACCCCCTAATACACATACATGCCAAGTTTCATGAGGATACCTCAACGGGTTTTGATAGTTACCTTGTCCACAAAATTCATTACGGACGGACGGAAGGACGGACGGACGGACGGAAGGACGGACGGACGGAAGGACGGACGGACGGACGGACGGACGGACGGACGCACGGACAACCCGAAAACATAATGCCTCCGGCACCACTTCGTGGCGGAGGCATAAAAAAGTAAAGGTCCTAAAAGTTACCCTGTGGGACGTCACATTTAATGAATTCTAGATTTGTGTCATTCACGTTCAGAGATAAATACTGCTTTCAATTTTGTAGGTAACTCCTGAACCACTCCAAGGCCTTCCCCCGTATTACATAATGAGACAATATAAAATAGAATTCCATGATTTATCGTATCGAAGGCCTTGGAGATGTCAAGGAAGATACCAATATGATGAGAATGATTATCAAAAGTATGCGCGGCATGGTCAATAAACTTCAAAAGGCATGATTGGTACTGTGTTTCTAACGCATTACATTTTGTAAAAACATTATGAAAATTGAGAAAATTAATTGTTCTTACAAATACCGATTTTTCAAAAATTTTAGATAATGATTCACCTCCTTTTTTAGATAAAGGAAAAACCTTAGCTCCGGTCCTCCAATTGGAAGTGGCAGTGTTATCCACTACGCCACGGCGCCTCCATTGTGTAATATGTTGATAACGTATCCGGGCAATTACCCCCAAAGGGCATTTACCCCCTGCTAAATACTGGTTCGTGGTGAGGTTAGAGTAAAGATTAGGGTTATGGGTATAGGTTTAGGGTTAGGAGTTTGGGTTTCCCTGATTAGGATTAGGGCCTAGGGAAGGGTCCGGGGTAATTGCCCAGGGGGTAATTGCCCTAGACCCGTTGATAAACATACAAATGCAATATTATTTCCCTACGATCGGCATTGACAATTCACTGTGTATTATTTGTGACCGTGCACCTCAAAACGAACATAAAGTCGCACACACTGATTTTGCGTGAGGACTGACAATAAGTGAAATGGGTCAACCTAGCCGAACGTGACTTTTTAATATTTTCTGAAAGAGCGGGTCTTCTTTTGCATTATGCTAAAATTTGTTATCATAAAACGGGCAGGAAAGTGCATTTTTTAGCAGTTTATCTCGAAAATTTTTGGTAGAATAGTGTGATTAGGTGTGTCTTTAAAATCCCTTTTTCATTTCTGAAAAACCTTGTCCACACTCTTCACTTTCAACTCTAATAACAATTGAAAGAATAGTGTTACTGCTTTGAAAGTTGGCATTGATTATGGACAGAATGTGTTAATGAGGCCTGCTTAATTTCAGTGTAATCTAATAATCCCTTCATTGTCGTTATACTCTTGTGGTTTACCTCCTGTTTTTTGTCCCATTCATCGCACAGCCAGCATGGTTCGGTACAGATTAAACGCTTGAATAGACACTGTACTTCAGAGCCTCTTTTCTCAGTTCACACTTTTCCTGAGTTTGTGCCTTCTTTCCAATATTTAGATAGGTTAGGAGAGTCCATTTGATTTGAGTTATACATCATTTTAAAGCTTAAAGTCTGCTCTTTCAGAATATGGTCTTAACCAAAAATTCATGTCTGGCGACTTTTTGTTTGTTTTGAGGTGCAGGGTCATATTTGCTGACGAGGCAGTCTTTTTTGTTTATAAAGTAGTCTCACAAGTGGCTAAAGACATAAATGTATCTTCATCAACGTAGATGAGGGTCCTAGATTTACTCGATACGAGACTGCGAGATGATCGGATTACCTTTAAAATCGTATGCACTCCAATACATCTTTTCACATTGCTTCAGCTATTTTAAAAGCGATATATTCTGGAACTATAAACATGTGTATGTGGGGCTCATGGAAAGATTGCCCAAATCTCAGAGAAAGAACATTTTATCATTCACACAAGACGACTATGCGAGCGGTGTCGGAGGTGACGCCAGTTGTTAAGGTCAAAAGTTCACCCGGCTTGTGAGTCATTGGTTTGGTAAAAACCTCCACCTTCAAGCTCTTTTCACCGAGACCAACGACAAATAACGTCTGGCATGAGACAGCCAGGTCTTGTGGACGTAAGCCTTTCATGAGATCCAATCTTTTCTCCCAAGAGCTCGATGCTGCTGAAAAACGCCTGACCAATATTTTATCCAGGATGAAGAGCCGGTGCTGCCCTTTTTTGTGTGTGACACAAAGAGAAACCCATTACAAAGAATACAAAGTTGAAAAAATAATCCGAGAAACGGCGCGCGACATTTTCGTTTGATGTTTTTGTTTTCCTGATGATCTACTTTAGTGCTTTTTGACACTCAACACTCTCTCATTCCTACTGTGCGCCTTTTAGAGGGCACACCGAGTTAAATACAACGTCATCTTGATGATGACAAAACTAATTATTATCAATGACAAGATAACATTTCCTTTCACACTCTATTTGCATGTATCTTATCATTAGTTATTAATGTTACGAGTTCATGTTTTCTTGTACATCCGCAGACAGTTGGGGTTGATAACAGGGGGGCATCCCACGAGACCGACACCCACGAGTCATACGGTCCACGAGACCGACATCAATAATAGGTCCGTGAGTCATACAGCCCACGAGTTATACGGCTCAGGAGTCATACAGCCCATGAGTTCGACACTACGCACAAAAGGCTCATGAGACCGACACTAAGCAAACATAGCCCACGAGACCGACACTAAGCAATAAATGCTCATGAGACCGACACTAAGCAAAGAAAGCCCACAAGACCGACAGTAGGCAAAAAAGGCCCACAAGACCGACACTAAGCTAAAAAGGCTCACGAGACCGACACTAAGCAAAGAAAGCCCACGAGACCGACAGTAGGCAAAGAAGGCCCACGAGACCGACAGGATAAACAGCGCCATCTACACGTCAATCACCTGTACAGGGTGTTCCATGAACGGAAAAATAACATACTGGCGGGTGTAGTTTGGTAACGCTATCAATTAAAAGATGGTGACCATCTACATAATTATGAACGACATCAAATATGTATTTCTACATACTTCGGGGGGGGGGGGGCAAGTGTGTCAGGGAGCGACATTGTTATCAAGTAGAACAATTGAATTGTATTCTTCATGCCCCCCAAAAGAGACAAAAACACAAATGAATTTAAGAGGACAATAACGATGTATGGATTAATTTTAGAGCTTTGATAATGCCATCATGCTATTTTCATTAGGCTTTCTCAGTTTTTAGCTAGAAGATGGACAAGATATAATTTTTACCTCTTCTCTTTCCCGATTCACTAGTTACTTATCTATTTTAGATATTCTACCCTCCTGCTTTGACGTTTTGCAGTAAGATCTATTTGTAATTTTCTCTGTAACTATAATGTAATTCTACTGATTAAAACGTTTCATATCGCAGGGATTCACCTCAATTTTGTGGCTTGTGTTATTCTCCTCCGAACAGTACATTATCGTGAAATAGGTAACAGCTGTTTTCATGGATGCATCTGGTTTTTTCAGAATCCCTAACGCTATCTTAATAGACGATTCCGTTATTTTTTATTTCTAATTAATACTAAATCAACACCCTCGGAGGTTTATTGTGGAAAGATCTGTTACACACTTTTACTGTATTTTGTTAATATTTTTGGTCACAAACACACACCCATGCAAACACGATTAAAGATCCTGATCATTTCAAGGGGGGGGGGGGCAACTGATGGGGTAACACCCTGCCGGAGATGGCAACTCTTCTTTTCCATCTTTCATATCTTCCTATGCTATTATCAGGACACCCTAAACAATTTATTGGTCTATAGATGGCGCTGTTCATCCAATCGGTCTCGTGGGCCTTCTATGCTTAGTGTCGGTCTCGTGAACCTCTTTTGCGTAATGTCGGTCTCGTGAGCCTTGCATGCGTAGCGTCGGTCTCGTGGACCTTTAAAGTGTAGTGTCGGTCTCGTGGGCTTTGTTTGCTTACTGTCGGTCTCATGAGCCTTTTGTGTGTAGTGTCGGTCTAATCAGACAGTCGACGGCGTGCTAATTTCGCATATTTTGCGCAAATGCACAAACCGCCCAAAACTATCGATAAATCGCCAAAAGGCATAGTACAATGAAAATGGTTTCTCGCGACTTAATTCCTGTAACATATACCTTGCATTTAATGTGGTAATTGACTATCAAGCAGTGTTTCCTACTGGATTTGGCGGTAAGTTCTCACTTTCTGTAACTGTTTTGTGCGCAAAAGCCATACCTCTACAATGATATAGCTACTGGCCATTTGAAAGAAAAACAGTCGTAGATTTGTCATACAATTTACATCAAAGTTTGGCAATTTTCTCCACAACTTTGCTCACTACATGTCCAGGTTAACAGAAATTATCTACAAAAGTTGGATAGATTTGAAGAGTAGAAGATTATTCCAATCAAGATAATATCGTACACAGGGGGTTCCGATCATGGCACAAAGAGTTAATCTTCGCTAAAATAATGCAAGTTAAGTATTTTCGTTTGTGGCAGCATTCTTTTGGATACAATCAACAGTTATTGGATATGATATTGTATACACCCTGTCACATTTCAAAAATGTTTTCATTGTTGAAAATCTTGAAAAAGAAATAGTCAAGATATAGGCAGAGCTTTAGAGAAAGAGCATCGTCCACCATATTTCCTATGTAAACCACAGATTCTCTTATTTGTGTTTATTTTTTTTTCATGTGTATAGTGTATATGAACATAATTTACCAGAGGAAATATCCTTCCGTATAAATGGACAAGACTCCAGTAAGAAAAGTGATCTTATGCAACATAATGCTCACCTTAGAATTATTATTTTTTTTTCTATTCTTTTCTGATTTCAGCTTTCTTTCTTCACTGGTCACAAAACTCGAAACCAGACGAGATTATAGCCGTTGTCTGTAGCTGTGCCAAAACCTTAGACATTTTCTTTGTTTTACTTTGACTTATTTTGTTTTAATTATGTTTATTTGGGTGTCGTTATGACAACCATGATTTTGGTGTCGATCTTTACATTCACGGCCGACCTGAAAGGCGCCAGTCATTTCTCATTAGCACTTCATGAGTGCGTGAAGTTGCTAAGAAGTTTCTCTGTATAATGCCACCATTTAGTGTCTCTTTATTGGTAAAGTAGGTCCTACATCAAATTGTTTGTACTTATTTGCCCCCGCATGGCGTCAAGGTTTCTCAAGCGTTTTGCTCAACGTGACTGTACTTTTGCGAACAAAATCAACATCATAATTTCAATAGAAATTTCGATTTTCGCTTATGTTCTCCTTGTCCACGATAGCCCCGTTTGCCAGAAACACACCAGACGCCCTTGCATGGCGTCTGCCTGCCCAGATTATGCTACGTTTACACCATGTTCCCGGCGGCCACGTCAGTTCCGTTTCAGGCCACCGTGGACAAATGCCGTGATGCAGTGATGGAACGGGATGGGAAAACGTGACAGGCCGTGATTGCCTTGGAAGCCTTATCAGATTCTTAAACCGTCCAAAAGAAAAATAGATAAACAGGCACGGCAGTTCCGGTGCTATTGAGAAATCTTTCAGTCCGTGAACGAAACAAAGCGTCACAGCACATATTAGAGGCCGTACCAAAACTTGGAGGGGTTCGTAGTGAGACGCGAGGAAGATACTGTGTAGTCTAGCCAGAAAAGGCACCTTGAGAACGGCGTCTGAGAGCTACAGGTTCACCGTAGTGAGTGCTGGAACAAAAAAAAAAGGACTAGAATACGGAGGGAAAAAAAAAACAACAACAGAAGAATGTCTCATCTACCCACGGCGCATTAAGTTTCGGGCAAACGGGACTGCTGTGACACATATAGATGAATTACATCACTCCATTTATGTATGTATATTAGAAATGTAGTTCATCTTTGACCATACATGAATCTGTTAATTCGACTCACAAAAATATGTCTATTTGCTCATTTCAGCCAGCTGTTATACATAAAGATTACCCAATTGAAAAATATGACATATTTCTTTTTCCAATTCCTAAATTTTTCGTCATGATGGCTATAAACTTGAAAAGAAAGGAAAAAGAAAAAGTACGACATCCAGTATACATTTCATTCTACTGATTATTATTTTTCATGTGGACCTGTGGTTAATCTATAATGCATATGATATGCATACTTACAATCCAGTATCCAGTACCCAATGGACCCAGTACCCAAGACCTGTTGGCAGGTTGCCATCGTCACCCGTTATGACTGAGAGACAGTTCCGTTCTTTGTTAGTTTAGGGGGGGGGGGGGTTCTCCTTTCTTTTTTTTTTTTTTTTTTGGTTTCTTTTCAGTGTAGAAATTCACATAAAATCGCCCTCATCAATGCTTCCTTTCCTTTCAATAGTGATCACTTTATAAAACAGTACCAAAAAGACATTTGATGCCAATAGCTGTCTAACGAAAGCTAATGGCATTTTGATTAGCAAATATAAACATGCCTTTACAACAACCACATTTTAGTGTTCCATGTCGCACAGTTGCCTCCGACCTGATAGGCGCCACACACTCATCAGCGCTTCGTGAGAGCGTAGAGTTTATAAAGTCTAAATGTTCCTCCGTTAAATGTCGGCACATGCAATTTTTTGTAATGGCAAATGGAAAGAATTTGTTTTGTTTTGTTTTGTTTTACTTTTCTAATTGTCTATTCTTTTTCCTTTTTCTTTTACAGATAGGGTCAAGATATCTCCAACGAAATGGAAATGTTGTCTTTGATTATAAACGTGACTGTAATTTTGCTGACAAGATCAACACGATAATGTAAATTGAAATTAGGATCAAAATTAAGCTCCTAGTGATCAATGTACTCTCTTCTCTTCTTTCTGGAAATCAATGATATTGCTCTATAGAAGTTACCATTGCTATAAAATCGAATGGTCATTACAGAAGCGAATGATATCAAATAACCCCATTTCACCTTCTCAAAACAAAAGAAATAAGAGAAAGAGCGGTGTCAAGTACATTCGCTGATAAATAAGGATTTTTTTTTTTTTATTTCTGTGTTCATTAATTTGGTTGATTTGTACTTTATCTTCGTATACCTGTCCAGAAGAATCAATCGGCATTCAAGAATGAATTAACGGTCTAAAGGGGTCGTACAGCTTCGAAAATAATTTTACTTTTCCATAAAAAAGGGCTAATAAAACATGAAAGAGCATGTATTCCCAAAAAAAGAAAAGATTTATAAAAATCAACGTTTATTTGATGGAAATTAGTTTTAAAATGGCTGAAATATCCAAAACATAGAAATCGTAAGGAAACGTTGGACCAAATTCTTATAACAATTGCATTGTTTCTAGATGTCTCAGCCATTCAAAAACTAATTTTCATCGAAATAACTTTCAATTTTTATAGAATGATTATGTTGTATATTATTTTATCAGCACTTTCTTGGTATCTCGCAAAAAGTTGAAAGCCAAACGTTTATATCCATTGGCAATTTTATTACATGTTCGGTTGATGTTTAACTACAATAATATGCTACTTTGGTTAGCGTTCAGGGCAATTACCGCCGAGAGCATTCACCCCCCCCCCCCCCCGGCTAAATATTGGTAAATGGTAAGGTTAGAGTAAAGGTTATAGTTAGGCTTAGGCCTAGGGTTAAGAGTTTGTGTTAGGGTTAGTATTAGGTTCAGGGTTAGAATTAGGATTAAGGTCAGGGGAAGAGTCCGGGGTAATTGCCTAGACGGTAATTGCCCTAGACCCCATCTGACCAATGACGAATTACACAATTCTATGAACAATGATTATTCCTACTGAAAAGGTAGGACGATAATTATGCAATATGCAAAGGTGCAAAATGATGGTGGCAGGTTCATGAACTCGCAATTATTGGGAAAACCAAACAAACTATCTGACCATTCGCTCACAAGTCTGTGTTTGTATCACTTGCTTTATATTATTTTCACTTTCTTTTAAGCGAAAGTCATCCAACAGTGTCCTAAAATTCTTCAAAACTCTCTTGACAATACGAGTGCATGTTATAGACGTAACGGCGTATGATATCCTTTGCTTCCTTAGTGGTCGTAATGTATATGACTGGCTGAAGCCACCCACCAATTCCTGCTAGTATCAACGTCAGGTCAATCAGGAATGTGTTCGAGGTAGTGTCAGCAAAGAAATAGGGAATCCAGCATCCGTAAAAGGAGCAGGTGATAATAATTACAGTGATAATTCCTTTCTCTGGCACGAATCGATTTCTGCCTCGGCCAGTGAATCGACGTCGTCTCCGTTGCGCGTCGACGCCTGTGTTCGAGACCATCGACGGAGCTATATCTGGCACGTCGACTCGGCGAATTTGACGACGGGCGACGTGCAACACGGTGATGTTTACGACCGTCACAACGAAAGCAGCTAACCCGGCTGGTATAGCGACACCGAGCCTCTGAAATGTGGTCAGCCACACGGGGAAGTCCGTTAAGGCTCGCCGTCCAGAACATCGATCAGCGAAGAAGCTGTGAAATGGCAGCCCCGGCCACGGTAGCTGGACAACGCAGAACGGCATCCAGACAACGAAGACGACTACCAGGAGGACTTTGACGCGAAGCGTGGATCGCAGGAGGGCGTGGTACCGCAGAGGCCGAGATACCATTAGGTATTTCTCTATGCTCATCAAACAAAGACAGAACATCGTCGCAATGAAGGAAGTGTAGTTGGTGAAAGGGAATATGGCGTTGGATATTTGGCAGACATCATCTCTGCTCGATTCGTACCAGAACACAAGCCACAGACACCATGTGATGTTAAGACTCATGTTGGCCAAAGCAAAGACGAGGTGCAGAGACCTTGTTGGATCCTCGATAACCTGTCTTTTCCACAAGACGACTAGAAGGAGAACCCCCGCTGGAAGAGCTAGCCCAACATTAATCAACGATGCGATTGACACCGGGTGCCAATGTTCGTTATGATGAGCGCTGGAGGGTGAGCTAGTGGTTGACATCTTAAGTTTTACTCAGCACGTATTTATTGAAGGCAGATAGTCACATCACATCACAAAGAGTCGCTGTGAGATGCACAGGAACATGTTACCGTTGATTGGTTGATATAATTGATTTTCATTCCTATTTCTTCCTATTAAAGCGATGGACAACTGACAACAGTTTTCATTTCATACATCACCAGCATATTTTGTTTAAGCCACGTGTTTCCGCCTGTTCATCTGTAGATACTAATCGCCAATGTGTAAATATTTCATGATGGCCAGAGACATATATACCGCTGCAACTCGTTCTAATCTAAGCGCGTTATCAGAGACAGGGAGAACTCTCCCTCGTCACCTACAGATTGGATATTCGATAACGAAATGCGACTGATGTGCATTGCTTCTTCCAACCATCGACAGAGGCTAAATTTTCCTCTTAGTATTTGTGTAACCCCATCTTCTTTCTTGCAATATTGTTGCTTATGAGAGTAACATTGTATGGTGATGCAAATGCCAAGGAGAGAGACAGAGGGAGGAGGGGCGTGTCTTGAGCAAAGAGGAGACTAATCCCCCCCCCACACACACACACTTATTACGCAAACACACGCCAAAGAAAACTGATACGAACTGCCCATGCGCAAATATTTCTAATGTGCGATATGTATGGTGACCGACAGTAGATGGCTGCACTAGCTAAACTTCCATAAACCCGAACTACTTTTAAGGTAGCGGACTGAGCTACCTTTCTGCCTTCTTTCCCATCTTCGTAAGATTTTAAGAATGGGTAATATAATTCTATATGATAACTATACATAATATATATGAGTGTAGATACATATGATATTCTTTGTCTGTCTGTGATCATCAGACAGCGCGACATCTCGACCTATTTAAAAGGGCATTCCAGACGAGTACGGTAACGGACAATGGGCTGGGTGTTTGCTATGGTGCGCCAAAAGAAAGCATGGTAACTTTGTTACAAAATTAATCTTGTACTGTTGATTTTGTTGCTCTTGATTTTGACATAAGAAAGGTATTTTGGGTGATTTTGTACCGAAAATGAAATTAAAGAAAACAAAAATATTTGATCTAAATGAGCTTCAAAAACAAAATAAAAATGTAGGAAATAGGTAGGATGTTAATAATATATACCAGTTGAGAGGCGAGTCATATAATAAATGTAGGAAAATGTAGGTAAAAATGTAGGAAATAGGTAGGATGTTAATAATATAAACCAGTTGAGAGGCGAGTCATATAGAACTAAGATTGTGACATAATAATATATGTACTATAGGGATAAATGCATGCAGTTAACTGCGAACGATGACCAATCGATTTTCACCAATGCCCTATATTTGGGTGACATGGGGAAAATTGTCATTGTCATTGTTATTGTCATCATGTTCATTGTCATTGTCATTGTCATTGTCATTGTCATTGTTATTGTCAGCTAGAACTCCCAGGGTCATTGACCTTAAATATAACGCCAACAATATATCAAAAATCCTTCAAAATACATACAAATTCCCGGATTACTATCAAAATTCAATTATATGTTCTTTGTGTCATTATCGACTTTTCCTGCAAGTAAGAGTTTCTTTCGAATCCGTTCTCAACTTTTTTTATATTATTTTGCAAACAGACAAAACAACGCCGATGATCACTTAACTGCCACCTTTCTTGGCGAAGGTAATGATTATTCCAAGTTTGCGTAAAAAAAAAAAAGGAAGGGATGGAGTGATGAAACGGTCTCGAGTATACGAATAAATAATATTATTATTTTTTGAAATGCATTACATTGTACGAATTCATTCCTGAACTTTATTTCTCCGTCACAGTCATTCGGTCGCCCGATATCTATTGACAAAAATGTAAAGCCTGCCAATTCAATCCACTGACTCAAACATTTGTCTCGTTTTCTCTCATTCTCTACTTCATTCCCTCTTCCCGCTCTTTCTGTCTATCTATTATCTCTCTGTCTATTTATCTATCTATCTATATTTCTTAATCTATCTTTTTTTTTATAAATGCAAAGAAACGAAGACTCATCCCTTGCATACAAATCTTGCATGATCTCGACCTAGATATCTATGAATCCATCGGAGATAAAAGTACTGCTCGTCATATTTAATCGATTAGCTGTCACCGACTTCGAACTGCTTTTATGATGTGCAGACGCGCTTAAAAAGGTGGATTTTTGTTGCAGGATTTTTCCGAAGCTCAGACCGCAAAATAAAGAGGGAAAGTTTCAATCAAAGTCCGTTTAGATTGTGTGCAGACTCGTGACTCCGATGAAAATGCAATGATACACATCTAGTGACTACCTAATTTTACCATATATGGCACAAACTTCAAATTTTACTAAATGATATTTACTCACGCGCAAAGTCTCTGTAATCTTATACTCACCTCCAAGTATACTTTGAATGGTTGGTCCCTGCGTGCCCAATTGAGTGACTTTACAACACTCTACATTTGTTTTCATATTGGCCCGTGGTATAACTAGCTGCATGATACACATAATGACGCATTCAACTTTCAACTCTCAACTTTATTTTTCATTTCAATTAAATAAACAGGAGAAATTATATACAATGCAAGAACAAAACAAATTTGTAGTAATTTCAAAAAAACGTACATTGACAAAATACATGTGATGATGAGTAACAACATAATTGCATTTATAAAGTATATACATATGCATATTACACGGATGGGAATGGAAATGGAGGGTCCCACTAAAAAGCCGAGCTTGTACGATATGGGACCCTCAGAAATGCATTAAAAAAACCCCGAATAATGACTTCATGAAACTACAAACAAATACATGAAACAAAATCAAAGAAACCAATGTCAACTGACATGAAATGAAATAACAGGAAAGAACAAAAAAGAAAAAGAAAAAGGAAACAAGAAAATGAAAATGAAACTGCAACTGCAACTGCAACACATGCCATCGTGGACACAAGCAAACTGATTTTCAGGATGTATAGGAGTAATAAGACGCACCCTTGAATGATATTGCGAATATAAGAATTGGGTACATATACCAGAAAAAATACAAAAGAGCGGACATATTAAAAGGAAAGAGTAAACACAATGATACATTGTTCAATAACTGTCACATTAGAGGAGAATTTATTATTCAACAGATTATTTTACTCTAATGATAGAAAATAGTTAATGTGTAATGATTAATGCATATATAAAAGAAAGAAAAATGATAACTTAATTGAGTTAATGAAACAAGCCTAATCCGGTAATATGTAATAAGATTTGAATAAAAATAATTTCAATTTATTCTTGAAAGAATTCAAAGTTCGTGCTGTTACAATATCATTAGGAAGTGAGTTCCAATACTTTGGCACATCGTAAATAAAGGTGTTCTGAGCCAGCAGAGTTATGAAAAAGGGCAAATGAAACTCATTCGAACGCCTTGTTGGGTAATTGTGAACGGACTGATTTCTTGGAAACATTGTTTCAAATATATTTGGAAGATTTCTTTATCATAATTAAACATAAATTGTCCTAGATTATACTGTGACAGTCCTGGATTATACTGTGATATTCGTCACAGTTGACTTCGATAAGTGGAGAAATATCAGACAAAACGGTATCGTTTTTCTGAATCATACCCAAAATAATTTCAATTTTAATTTCAATTTCGATCTATTTTCATTTTGCTCTGTGAGAAGATGCATCAAATAAAACAAAATAAAATAATACATGATATACACCTAGAAAGCATAATAGAACATTGTAAAAATATAGAGCATAGTTGTCAATCTATGAAAGTTGGAATCTGAGAATAAAATAATGTTAAAAAAAAGACATGGCATTTTTCATTTTTTCGTTTTCATCGAACAGTGTAACATCGAGAAATGATTAGGAATTTTCTGTGGCAAGAGTGTGACATTGTTGCATGGTTTGTTGAGGAGAGGAAACCAGATGGTTTTGATACACTGTGTATGAATTCCGAATTATTGTTTCACTGATGCGTTGTGTGTTCAGTACTTGATGAATGTGATGAGTTTGAATTCTTCCAAGTTAAGACGGTGTCACGCACAAGTCAAGAAGATGCGCACGCATGCTCTGATGCCTTTCATCTAATTTGCTGGAACACACCAAAGTTTTAATATGAGCATTGATTGTTTAACTAGTCTACGTCGCATTTGAGGGCTTCATTGTCATCTCTTTACATCTGGAGGTAAAACCAATCTGGTTTGTTGTTGTTGTTGTTGTTATCATTATTTTGAGCAGGAATATCTTTCTTCAACCTGGGTATAGTGAAAGTCCAAAAATGTCACTTGCGGTCTTGTTGGTTGCCTGTTTCTTGTTCTACCAACCGTTGCTCACTTCATCAACTTCGGAATGAAACACGACGTGTACGTACGTCCTATCTTTTTTTTTTTTTTTTTTCTGGTTGGTTTCGTTCACGAGTATCCTCGTATCTTCTTCTCAGTAACATACTCATTTGCTGAGGCAATTTTGCATTTTCACCAAAAAGAAAACAATGACATAACTTTATTTCGTAACCTTGATATTTCCGTTTTATTCTATTTTTTCTTTCATTTCCCTGTCCTCCTCTTCCTGTCCCTTTCCACTGTCCTTGACCTCCTGTTTCTTCTATGTAAAAAAAAAAAAAATATGTAAAAATGTAGAAAAAAAGCTGCTTCGTTTCTCTCTGTGTGTGCGTTTGTGTACGTATGATTTGTTTTTGATATGACTCTCAAGCAATATGTCTTATCGTTTCGTTTGATAATTACTCCCATTTACTACTCACGAGGGGACTGCATTCTCTATACAAGCTAGGCTTTTTAGCTTTGTTTTTTTCTTTGTTACGATTCAGTTACAATTTGTCCATGTATTCCTTTACCTAAAGGTATGTGTTTACTGATAAGGTACGACGATAATCATGCAACCTGCAAATGTGCAAAATGATGGTGGTAGGTTCATGAACTCGCAATTTTCGCTTAATACAATTCTGTGTTTGTATCACTTGCTTTATATTATTTTCACTTTCTTTTAAGCGAATGTCATCCAACAGTGCCCTACAATTCTTCAAATCTCTCTTGGCCGGGACAAAATTATCTAAGAGTGCATGTTATAGACGTAACGGCGTATGATATCCTTTGCTTCCTTGGTGGTCGTAATGTATATGACTGGCTGAAGCCATCCACCAATTCCTGCTAGTATCAACGTCAGGTCAATGAGGAATGCGTTCGAGGTAACGTCAGCGAAGAAATAGGGAATCCAGCATCCGTAGAAGGAGCAGGTGATCAGAATTACAGTGAAAATTCCTTTCTCTGGCACAAATCGATTTCTGCCTCTACCAGTGAATCGACGTCGTCCCCGTGGCGCTTCGACGTCTGTGTTCGAGACCATCGACGGGGCGAGATCTGGCGCGTCGACTCGGCGAATTTGACGACGTGCGACATGCAACAGAGTGATGTTTACGACCGTCACAACGAGAGCAGTTAGCCCGGCTGGTATGGCGACACCAAGCCTCTGAAAAGTGGTCAGCCACACGGGGAAGTCCGTTAAGACTCGCCGTCCTGAACATCGATCAGCGAAGAAACTGTGAAATGGCAGCCCCGGCCACGGCAGCTGGACGACGCAGAACGGCGTCCAGACAACGAAGACGACTACCAGGAGGACTTTGACGCGAAGCGTGGATCGCAGGAGGGCGTGGTACCGCAGGGGCCGAGATACCATCAGGTATTTCTCTATGCTCATCAAGCAAAGACAGAACATCGTCGCAATGAAGGAAGTGTAGTTGGTGAAAGGGAATATGGCGTTGGATATTTGGCAGACATCATCTCTGCTCGATTCGTACCAGAACACATGCCATAGACACCATGTGATATTAAGACTCATATTCGCCCAAGAAAACACGAGGTGCAGCGACCGTGTGGCGTCCTCGATAATCTGTCTTTTCCGTAAGACCACAAGAAAGAGAACACCCGCTGGGAGAGCTAGCCCAACATTAATCAACGATGCGATTGACACCGGGTGCCAATGTTCGTTATTAGGAGCGCTGGGTAGCGAGCTAGTGGTTGACATCTTAATTCTTAACCACCACGTTTCTATTAAAGACAGCACATCACAAAGAGTCGCTGTGAGATACATAGAATCATGTTACGGTTGATCGGTCAATATAATTGATTTCCATCCCTACTTCTTCCTATTAAAGCGACGGACAGCTGACAAAAGTGTTCAATTCCTATATCACCAGCGTATCTTTAGATACTAATCGCCAATGTGTAGATATGTCGAGAGGGCCAGAGCACATATCCTGGTGCAACTCGTTCTAATCTAAACGTGTTATCAGAGAGAGAGAGAGAAGTCTCCCTCGTCACCTACAGATGTATATTGGAAAACGAAACGCAACTGATGTTCTTTGCTTCTTCCAACTATCGACAGAAGCTCAATTCTTCTCTTTAGTATTTGTGTAGCCCCACCTCCTCTCTGGCAATATTGTTGTTTATGAAAGTAACATATATGGAGATACAAATGCCAAGGAGAAGAGGGAAGGAGGAGGGGGCGTGCCTTGGGCAAAAAAGAACCTAACCCCCCCCCCCCACACACACACGCCACAGAAAGCGGATACGAACCGCGCATGCGCACATGATTTTCTAATGTGCGATACAAATAATGCACGACATTGATTTCTGCACTAGCTGGTCTTCCATAAACCAGAACTATTTTAAGGTGAACTTTTCCGCCTTCTTTCCAATTTCCGTATTTTTTTAAGAATGGGTAATGTAATTCTATATCATAATTATACATAATATATATGAGTACAGATAAATACGATATTCTTTGTCTGTCTGTACTCATTAGACAGCGCGACATCTCGGCCTACTTAAAATGGCATTCCAGACGATTTTCACGATTTTATTTCATGTAGTACATAAATCGACAGCTTCATGTCAAGATTTCTAGAATTTGTTGTGGTCCTTGAGAAACGAATAATCTAAAAAAAAAAAAAAGAAAACCTTAAACAAATTACACTGAACAGTTTTGATGACATAGGAGCCTCACATATTTCAGACATGTAGCTGAGTTATTCCGTTACAACTCCGCTTACTTCACTTGTGTAGAATCTATGCATCGTCTTTTGTCCTCTTTCCTTAAGCCCCAACTAATGCATTCTTATGGTGACGCTGCCATGTCAACATCCTCGTTCATCGCAATTTGTTATAGATTTTGAAAGCATATTCATTTCTCATCTAACACTATAGATTCTGCTGCTCAGTACTCATTACAAGTAATTTATAGTTGTTTGAATGTTAAAGTCTGAAAAACAGCCGGAGATCTCCTTTAAGGCCCGTCTACACCGAGTACGGTAACGGGCAACGGGCTGGGTGTTTGATATGATGCGCCAAAAGGAAGCATGGAAACTTTGTTACAAAAAATAATCTTGTACTGTTGATTTTGTTGCTCTTGATTTTGACATAAGAATAGTATTTTGGGTGATTTCGTACAGAAAATGAAGTTAAAAAAAACAAAAGCATTTGATCTAACTGAGCTTCAAAAACAAAGGAAAAATGAAGGAGCCGAAATCAAAAAGGTTGATTAGCGCGGCTTTATAACAATATTGAGAGCTGAACATTACTTTGAATTGTTGGGTAAGGTGTTCCAAATTTCCTTGCCGTTGTGCTTTTTTCAAGCTTTCAACTAGAATGATTTAAAGATTTATACGCGATAACCATGATATAACCCAGTTGGGAGGCGAGTCATATAGAATCAAGATTGTAACACAATATATGTAATAGGGATGAGAGTCTATTGGAGTCATATTTGAACAAGCACATGCCTGTTTGGTAAGTATGGATATGAAGGGTTTGTTTGCAAAAACCGATAAGTCCATTTTTGAAGATTTTGAAGTACGATATCTGTCATAAAGTACAAAATAATACCTTTTAAATGATATATTGGTCACTACATATACAGGTATATTTTTGAAGTTATGGTCAAAAGAAGCAAAAATTTTCTTATTATTCTCTTTATTTTTCTTGACCTTTAATCGCAAATATCTCCATTTGCCAAATATGGACTTATCGGTTTTTGCAAACAAAGTCTTCATATATTCCTTTATTAATGCACGCAGTTAACTACGAACGATTACCAATCGATTTTCACCAATGCCCTATATATGGGTGACGTGGGAAAAAATTGTCATTGTCATTGTTACTGTCATCATGGTCATGGTCATTGTCATTGTTATTGTCATTACCATTGCCATTGTTATTGTCAGCTAGAACTCCCAGGGTCATTGATCTTATACGCCAATAATATATCAAAATTCCTTCAAAAATCCATACAAATTCACGAATTACTATCAAAATTCAATTATATGTTCTTTGTGTCATTATCCACTTTTCCTGCAAGTTTCATTCGAATCCGTTCTCAACTTTTTTGAATTAATTTGCAAACAGACAAACCAACGCCGATGATTACTAAACTGCTACCTTCCTTGGCGGAGGTAATGATTATTCCAAGTTTGCAAAAAAAGAAAAGAACAAAAAAAAGAAGGAATGTGACGAAACCGTCTCGAGGATACTAATAACGCTTCTTTGTGAAATGCATTACTGTAGTACTTCAACTTCAACGAATTCATTCCTGAATTTTATTTCTCCGCCAGAGTCATCCGGTCACCCGATATATATTGACAAAAAAGTACAGCCTGCCCATTCATTTCACTGAAGCAAACATTTCTCTTGTTTTCTCTCATTCTTTACTTCATTTCCCTCTTTCCGCTCTTTCTATCTATCTATTATGTCTCTGTCTATTTATCTATCTATCTATATTTCTTAATCTATCTTTTTTATGCAAACAAACGAAGACATATCCCTTGCATACAAATCTTGCATGATCTCGACCTAGATATCTATGAATCCATCGGGGATGAAAGTACTGCTCGTCATATTCAATCGATTAGGTGTCACCGACTTCGAGTTGCTTTTATGATTTGCAGACGTGCTTAAAAAGGTGGCTTTTGTGGCAGGATTTTTCCGAAGCTCAGACCGCAACATTAAGAGGAAAAGTTTCAATCAAAGTCCGTTTAGATTGTGTGCAGACAATAATACACATTTAGTGACTACCTAAGTTTACCATATATGGCACAAACTTCAAATTTTACTAAATGATATTTAATCACGCGCAAAGTCTCTGTAATCTCATACTCGCCTCCAATTATACTTTGAATGGTTGGTCCCTGCGTGCCCAATTGATTGAATTTACAACACTCAACATCTGTTTTCATATTGGCCCGTGGTATACCTGGCTGCATGATACACATAATGACGCATACGTCACAGTTGACTTCGATTAGCAGAGAAATATCAGACAAAAAACGGTATTTTTGTTCTGAATCATACCAAAAATAAATTCAATTTCAATCTAGTTTCATTTTGCTCGGTGAGAAAATGCATCAAATAAAACAAAATGAAATAATACATGATATACACTTAAAAAACATAATAGAACATTGTAAAAAATATAGAGCATAGTAGTCAATCTATGAAAGTTGGAATCTGATAATAAATGTGTAAAAATACATGGCATTTCTTCAATTTTTCTTTTCGTGGAATAGTATAATATTGGAAAATGATTAGGAATTTTCTGTGACAAGAGTGTGATATTGTTGTATGGTTTATTGAAGCGATGAAACCATATGGTTTTGATACACTGTGTATGAATTCCGATTTGTGGTTTCACTGATGCGTCGTGTGTTTCGGTAATTGATGAATGTGATGAGTTTGAATTCTTCCAACTTGAGACGGTGTTCCGATTGTTGAGCATGTTTCACGATGGCCAACTATTCCCATTCCCATTTTCTGCAGCATGTTATGCCTCTTTTTAAGTAAGGTTTCTAATGATCTCTCTATGTCACCTATACAAAAACCACAGGGGATTATGTTGATACGTGGATGTTTGCGTTTGGGGTGTGTACCTTGATAATGATTATGTGATTGTAATGTGACATGGCCCGTGGTCAACACTCGGGGGTCAACAGAATTTTTTAGAGGCTTACAAAATTCATGCACGGATTTATTTATTTTTTCACTTTCATGTTCGCATATTACCTGTAAAGTGCAGTTGAAAAAAATAGTAATCAAAGCAATGTTTTTTGTCATGTTAAACAAATCTCAGTAATAAGGGGACCAAGGGGGTGTTGCGAGGACTCAGGAATACAGACGTTGTAAAACAAAATCATGAAAAATGAACCAAAGTCCTTTGGCATTTATGATCGCAGACAAGAGGGTAATTAAAGCAATTGATAAAAGCAATTGCGAGACGACAGTGTCATTTACTGTTAGAGCAAACAAATCTTTTACATACTTACTTATCTTTTTTAGAAAATTAGAATGACACTACAATATAAATCTTGGGCAGGCTCGTAGTTTCAAACGACTACGCTCAGTTAAGGAGTTGCCAAGTAGATGCCCACGCATTCTTGAATGCCTTTCATCTAATTTGCTGGAACAGACCAGTTATTAGCATGTATTGTTTAACTATTCTATACGTCGCATTTCAGGGCTTTATTGTCATCTTTTTACATCTGGCTTCTTGTTGTTTGTTGTTGTTATTTTGGGCAGGAATATCTACCTTCCAACAACCTGAGGTAACTCTTTAATTCTACGGCTAAAGAGGGGCTGATACAGAATTCGTTTTCCGTCATTTAACATAGCCCAAGAAAGTCTCCACTGTGGTCATGTTGGTTGCTTGTTTCCTGTTCTACCAACCGTTGCTCACTTCGTCATCTTCAGAATGCAAAAAGACGCGTTAGTAGGTCCTATCTTTTTTTTTTTTTTGGGGGGGGGAGGGGGCGGTGCTTTCTTTCACGAGTATCCTCGTACCCTCTTCTCAGTACACATACTCATTTGCTGAGGCAGTTGTGCATTTTCACCAAAAGAAAACAATGTCATGATTTCGCAATTTAGATATTTCGATTTTATTCTAACACTTTCTTAAATTTCCCTGTCCTACTCTTCCCCTCCCTTTCCCGTCCTTTGACCTCGTGTTTCTTCTTTCGCTTTCCACGCATATGTAAAAAGAGAGCTGCTTTGTTTCTGTTTGTGTGTGCGTTTGTGTATGTATGGTTGTTGTATGTTCCCTCTGTTTCCCAAGCAATATGTCTTATCGTTTCGTTTGATTATTACTATAATTTACTAGCCTTTTTAGCAGCCTCCTCCATTTACGACTCTTTTTTTTACTTTGATACGATTCAGTTACAGTTTGCCCATGTATTTCTTGATCTAAAAGTATTTGTTTGTTTTATTTTTAAAAATGGTGTCATTAAGATGTCATTATTTTGAATATGCCAAAGTCTCATTGTACTTGACATTGTTCATATTCCAATGTCATATTGTATATTTTGGTCGGAAATGAAAGAAAATGAAATGAACTGAAATGACATTTTGTAGCATATAAGGCACTGCTTTAGCTGATAATTTAAATGTATCATAAAATGAAAATAACATTGATTACTTGTGTAATGTATTCTTACCCCTTTCCAACTCTGGAATATGGTACAAAGAATAAACTTTGTAAGGAAAATAAAAGGTTTATATCCTTCTTCAACAATAACTGTGAAACACTGTCTGATTATAAATGCTCAGCAATGGGAATCGTTTATTCAATTTCACCTTACATGGGATTAGTATTTACTTACAATTCTCCCCTTGCTCTCATTTGTTGCGCCTGCAGATTATATCCTAACAGTTGTCCCCGACTTGATAGGCACCATACACTGACTAGCATTTCATGAGAGCGTGAAATTTATCCTAAATTCAAAATATTCCTCCGTTAAATATCACGTGTAACTTTTTTGTGGCAAATGGATAGAATTTGTTTTGCTTTGTTTTGTTTTGCTTTCTAATTGTCTGGTTTTTCTTTTTCTTTTTCTTTTACAGATAGGGTCAAGGAATCCCCAACAAAATGGAAATTTTATCATTGATTATAAACGTACCTGTAATTTTGCTGGCAAAATCAACACGATAATGTAAATTGAAACTAGGATCAAAATTAAGCTCGTAGCGACCAGTATCGCTTTTTTCTTTCAGGAAACCAATATCATTGCTTGTTAGAGGTTTTCATTGTTATAATATCGAATGGTCAGAAGCGAATGATATCAGATCGCTCTATTTCACCTTATTTAAACAAAAGAAAAGAGAAAAAGTGTGGTGTCTAGTACATTTGTGGCTAAGTAAAGAATATTATATAGTTTTTTTTTTATATTTGTTTTTTATCCCAGTTTATCAGAGGAATGAATCAGTTTTCAAGAGTAAAATATTCACGGTTTTAAGCAATAAAGCTTTGAAGGCGTATCAGATTTTTTACTGCATGATAGCCTAAGTGCCAGCAATTTTTAGAATAATTTTACCCTATTTTGAGGGTGTTGAATCCGAATCTTGATGATGGGTTTTGACATTTTCAAAATGGCCGGCAAAATGGTAAGCAAAAATCGAACATTCTTGGAAATTTCAGTATTAATGGTGAGAAATTGGATACGAAATGCACGATGATTCCAAATATGGATAATAAAGATTTTGTATCATTGAGGACTTTTAGATATTCAAGATGGCCGCCACAAAAAAAATGAAATTCACCTACCTTTCGTTTAAAATTATGAAAAGTTTAAAGACTTATGATTTTGGAAGGAGTTGAATCCTGAATATCAATGTGGCAGTCTTATATTCCTGATTGTCTTAAGTTATTAAAAAAAATGAAATTCAATATACGTATTTCATTATAACTGGTTTAGAAAATGAGCATGACTTGATACACCCTGTTTCGAGGGTGCTAAATCCGTATCTTGTTGATGCAACTCATGCATTTTTGCAGTTCTGCAAAATTCCAGATGTCCACCAAGATGGACGTGAAACTTTGAATATCTCAAAACCTTCGACGATGCAAGATATGCATCCACCATGTTCAGACTTTATTAGCTCGAACATGGTAGTATCAATCATTTTCTTTTTGATCAATTCACCATTACAAGGAAGAATACCTAGATTTGAATGTCATTTATGGCAGCCATCTTTGATATCTAAAAACAAGCATTTAAACAAGAGTTGCCTCATCCATATTCTTATTAAGCACCATCGAAGTAGCTTTAAATCATCAATCGTTTCAACATTCGATTATTAAAAGAAATTATACTATGTTTTTTCAAAGGGAATTTCTATTTTTAGTTGCCATCTAAAAACCTCAAAGTCCTTAAGAATACAAAAACTGCATAAACCCAGAATCGAATCAGCACCCTCGAAATACGTAAAAACTTGACTTTTGTGTCAGATTTTTCAACAATTTTTTGATGATACAAGAAAATCTATAGGATATTCATGTTTATGTGCCTTTCTTGCGGCTATTTTGAATATCTCAAAACCCTCAACGATTCAAAAGGTGCGTCATTCAGATTTGGATTCAGCACCCTCCAAATGGACCATTAAAAAACATCGGGCGGACGGTAAAACAAGGTAAGGCCACTAATTTGACTCGTCAGCACTCAGACTAAAGCTAGCTCTCTCTCTCTCTCTCTCTCTCTCTGTCTCTCTGTCTCTCTGTCTCTGTCTCTCTCTCTCTCTCTATATATATATATATATGTGACCCTGCACCTCAAAACAAACAAAAAGTAGCCAGACA
The DNA here is from genome assembly GCF_964275005.1 of Diadema setosum. Lineage (NCBI taxonomy): Eukaryota > Metazoa > Echinodermata > Echinoidea > Diadematoida > Diadematidae > Diadema > Diadema setosum. The sequence continues at coordinate 20,668,885 of NC_092700.1, read as the reverse complement.
AATTTTTTTTTAGTTAAGACCATATTCTGAAAGAGCAGACTTTAAGCTTTAAAATGATGTATAACTCAAATCAAATGGACTCTCCTAACCTATCTAAATATTGGAAAGAAAGCACAAACTCAGAAAAAGTGTGAACTGAGAAAAGAGGCTCTGAAGTACAGTGTCTATTCAAGCGCTTAATCTTTACCAAACCGTGCTGGCTGTGCGATGAATGGGACAAAAAACAGGAAGTAAACCACCAGAGTAACAACAATGAAGGGATTATCAGATTAAACTGAAGTTGAACATGCCTCATTAACACATTCTGTCCATAATTAATGCCAACTTTCAAAGCAGTAGCACAATCCTTTCAAAAGTTATCAGAGTTGAAAGTGAAGAGTGTGGACAAGGTTTTTCAGAAATGAAAAAGGGATTCTAAAGACACACCTAATCACATTATTCGATTAAAAATGTTCGAGATAAACTGCTAAAAAAAAACACTTTCCTGCCCGCTTTATGATACCAAATTTTAACATAATGTAAAAGAAGACCCGCTCTTTCAGAAAATATGAAAAAGTCAAGTTCGGCTAGGTTGACCCATTTCACTTATTTTCAGTCCTCACGCAAAATCAGTGTGTGCGACTTTATGTTCGTTTTAAGGTGCACGGTCACATATATATATATATATATATATATATATATATATAGTGTGAGTCGTGTGTCTTCAGCTAATGATGAACCCCTGGGTCGTCGCATCTTTTTGGAATGTGTATGTAAACGAGAGTAAAGAGGCGGTAGACGTTGCTTAATCCTCACAAGTGAGTTTACTCAAGCTTTCGGGCTTCCTGCCCTTTGTCAAGACTGGGGACAAGATACAAAGCATGGATATCATATACACAAATAGAAAATAATAATGATGATCAAAACAATAACTACAGTGAAAGAGGCAGAGACGGCAGGAAATAATTACACAGGTGGGAGTGTACACTGCAAAAAATCCGGTGTCAAATAGTGAACACCGAGCTGGCGTTAAATTTTCGGTGCTCATTTTTATGGTGTTAAATTAACACCTCCGGGTGTCATTTCCAAATTTTAAACTGTTTTTTGAAGAGTTTCTTAGTAACTGCACTTCTTGTTGATTTTTTATTGAAACAAGACGATCAAGAATTTTACATTAAAATACTAGATTTTTGAAAAAATGTGAAAATAAATTTACACCAAAGTAACACCAGCTGGTGTGGTCTCTTATTGAAGCTGGACGGGTGTTAAACCATTGATATTAACACCAACAAATATCAAATCAACACCATGTGGTGTCATTTTTGAATTAACACCAATACAGTGTCAAAATAACACCAGGTACAGTGTCAAATTAACACCACGAAGTGTCAGGTGAACACTTTTCAACACCATCACAGTGCATTTTTAACACCTGTGGGTGTGGTCCTTTATTGAAGTTTGATCGGTGTTAGATTTAACACCCGCGGTGTTAAATCTAACACCGATGTTTTTACAATGTATATATGCATTAATCTTGCATAATACGTCATGCAGATATACAATCACAAACAAGCATACAAAATATAAACATTTACAAATACAGTGTACGTATAACTAAACATCTGCACACACACACAATGGATACGGATGTCTGCGCACAATCACACACGTGAAACTCCTCGCGTATGTCAAAGCAGGCAACCATATAAACAATAACGGCAATTTATGAAATCATAAAAGTAATTAATTCAAGGAGTGTATTTATGAATAAGCGGAACATAGGTACACACAAAAAGAGCACATAAGTAGCGTTCTTAACCGGGAATGAGTGTATGATGATGTGACGGCAGGGAATAATTACACAGGTGTTTAGTTCTCCACTATCCCACCCCGTTTTCATGTTTTACTCCAATACCACCAGAATGTTCCGGTTCCCCACAACCGGCTGCAAATTGACTGCTGGCATGTAACCGGGCCAAATGTGAAGTGTGCACCTCACATCGTACGTATTTATAGATCCTGTAACTCTGAATCCTGTTAAACACATTATTATACACTCATTCCCGGTTAAGAACGCTACTTATGTGCTCTTTTTGTGTGTACCTATGTTCCGCTTATTCATACATACACTCCTTGATTTAATTACTATTATGATTTCATTAATTGCCGTTATTAATGGTTGCCTGCTTTGACATACGCGAGGAGTTTCACATGTGTGTTTGTGCGCACACATCCGTATCCATTGTGTGCGTGCAGATGTTTAGTCATACGTACACTGTATTTGTAAATGCTTATATTTTGTATGCTTGTTTGTGATTGTATATCTGCAAGTTATATTATGCAAGATTGATGCATATACACTCCCACCTGTGTAATTAGTCCCTGCCGTCACATCATCATACACTCATTCCCGGTTAAGAACGCTACTTATGTGCTCTTTTTGTGCGTACCTATGTTCCGCTTATTCATACATACACTCCTTGATAATAATACTAATAATAATAATTGATATGATTTATATAGCGCCAAATCCACTCTGCAGAGTGCTCTAGGCGCGGAAGGAAGAGAAAGTGACGAGGTAAAAGACATACAAATATCAAGTACATGTAATGAGTAGTCAAATTGAGGCTTTAAACAAGTGAGTTTTTAGACTGCTTTTAAAGGAGTCTGATGAAGATCAATTTTTAACGGCTGAAGGTAAGTTATTCCATAAGGTGGGAGCAGCATGGCCAAAGGCACGTGTGCCCCATATTGTAGTGAATCTTGGAATTATCAGAGATCCGGAGTTGGATGAGCGTAAAGATCTAGCCGGGATGTAATTATGGAGTAAGTCAATGTTATACTGAGGAGCAGCGCCCTGAATGCAATGAAAAGTCAAAAGTAAAATCTTAAAAATAATGCGATCTTTGACTGGTAACCAATGAAGTGATCTCAAAATAGGGGTGATGTGAGTGTGCTTCTTGGATAGAGTGATGATGCGTGCTGCCGCATTTTGAAGCCTCTGTAGCATGGAGAGCTGAGTTTGTGGTAAGTTAAATAAGACAGAGTTTCCAAAATCGAGCCTAGATGATATCAAGGCATGGACTAATTTTTCGGTAGAAGAGCGGTTCAAATACTTTCTAATGAAGCCGATATTACGAAGTTGGTATCTTACAGATCTACAAATGCTAGAAACTTGATGAGACATAGTCATATTACAATCTAGCATTACACCCAGGTTGCGACAGGTTTGATTTAATTACTATTATGATTTCATTAATTGTCGTTATTGTTTATATGATTGCCTGCTTTGACATACGCGAGGAGTTTCACATGTGTGATTGTGCGCACACATCCGTATCCATTGTGTTTTTGCAGATGTTTAGTCATACGTACACTGTATTTGTAAATGTTTATATTTTGTATGCTTGTTTGTGATTGTATATCTGTTTGTTATATTATGCAAGATTGATGCATATATACACTTCCAACTGTGTAATTATTCCCTGGCGTCTCTGCCTCTTTCACTGTAGTTATTTTTTTTTTTTTGATCATCATTATTATGTTCTATTTGAGTATATGATATCCATGCTTTGTATCTTGTCCCCAGTCTTGACAAAGGGCCGGAAGCCCGAAAGCTTGAGTAAACTCACTTGTGAGGATAAAGCAACGTCTACCGCCTCTTTACTCTCGTTTATATATATATATATATATATATATATATATATATATATATATATATATGTATATATATATATATATATATATACATATATATATATATATATATGATATATATATACATATATATATAATATATATATACATATATTATACATATGTATATATAGCTATTTTGTGAAAGTACATTTGCTGTTTTGACTATTATATATGTGTGTATTATATATATATATATATATATATATATATATATATATATATATATACATGTATATATATATATATAATATTATATATATTGTGACGAACTCGCCTTCTCGTCGTGAATTAAGAGAGTGTATTTGACTGTCTGTACAAATGCCTCCGCGAGCCGTGTCAGGACGGCCGAGTAGGCGGGGTTCGTTTTGTTGCAGTTTACAACGATCCCTTTAAATTATTAATACTACTAGTCTGTATACTACCATGTATTATGTTGTGTCAGAAGCAGCTCACCAACACAAGCGGCACACATACCAAGTTCAGCATCACTTAAAGTAGGTCACTCCCAAGCGTCACTTGTAGAGGATGTTAAATTGGTACACTTATTTTGTTACCAACTCTTGCTACCAAGTTCTGCTACCAACCCTTGCTACCAAGTTCTGCTACCAAGTTTTGTTACCAACTCAGTCACGCTAACGTGGAACACCTTTCACAACCATTCATGGTGGCACAGGTATCGTTGATGGCACGGGGTAAAGTGCTATATCGCACCGTTACCAACTTCCTCAGGCGACGACTGGAACTTGGATTGGGCACAGGGCATATGCGACAAGTCACATTACCACTATTCCGGAAATCCAACGGCGACGACTGGAACTTGGATTGGGCACGGAGTATGGGACAAGTCACATTACCAATATACCCGAATTCCAGCGGCTTGCTAGTTGGTCTTCTCAGGGACTGTGCTTCGAACTCAAGAACATGTGCCACCACTCTGTATACCGCAGACTGCTTGGTGATGGAACTCTCAAGAGGGCACAGTGGAGTCATCAGTTCAGGAACACGTGTACAGTTTAATAAACATAGAGGTGAACATGAATAACACATTTGAACTTTTCATATGCGAGCTACTTGTTGCGGACTATGTCACATAACGGCCACTTTATATGCCTCTCCTCTTGTCGCGGAATGAGGAGGCAATCCCGCACGGCCGTAAACTACATCGATAATACCCGCAGTAGTCATTCAAATTATTTACAATATTGGCGTGGTTACCAAATTCGTACAACGATTATACATTTTAACAGTACTTCTTGTACATGGTTACTATAATTCGGCATGTATCATCGGTCTAAACCGGAGTTGGTATTAAAATACCGCAAACTTGCCCATAACAAACAAGTAACCACATATTTAATAATAAATATCAAAACTCTTAATACTGCACTACCACATTACAGCATTTGCCAAACGTTCCAGTAGTGCCCCCTTTCTATGCTATAGGCACGATCGATCATAACAAATTATAATCGAGCCATTAAATCGAATCGGTTCCACCGAATTTCGTTACAATATATATATATATATACAAGTTGTATACAAAAAACAAAAATCCTAAGACAAAAAATTCAAACAACCGCATAATGTCAATGGAATATAGGCAAGTAGGTTCAAGAGCTGGGTTCTGTTTTATGAAGAGTTTAAATATAATTGATGTATTATAGTTAATTTTTATGGTAAGTCTAAGGCAACCTGTGTGAAAAGAAATAACAAACAAACTGGTTGCAATTATTCAAACAGCTGTCAGCTTCATAGCTATGTAGGCCAAAAAAAAAAAAAAAAAAAAAGAAAAGAAGAAGAAGAAGAAATCCACAGGAGCATTTGCACCTTTGGTGTTCGATATTTGAGGCCAGTATCTTTTTTAGCAATTACAAGAATGATTGTGAACTCTAATGTGATATCGGGTGGACATTAACTGTTTTTCGTTGAATAAGATATAACATTTACTGTAATGAGAAAGCACATAAACACAAAAGTCAATCCTTTCCAGAAATATACACAGAAGGATAAATCAGAGGCTGCTGCACATAATGAAACGTTATTTTTTAAATGGGAACTTGAAATACAGTTTTCCCGCTTTAATAATTTTGATAACGCCCAATAACTTTGACCTTTATTTCATCAATGTGTGTTCAATTTCATTCGCGCATCCCTGTTTCTTTATCATAGACAATGTATCTTATCTTCCTTGGACGGGATTGCCAAAAGAAATTGCCATCATAAAAAAGTCATATCTTCCTCAGAGAGTGGCTGGTCACTATTGTCTAAACAAAAAGAATCAGTGTTATCTTTCTCTCTAGAGGTAAATTCAGTGTTGAACATTCTTCAATTTTAGAGGCAACATCAAATGGGGTTCAAATAGTCTTTTGACAAGGCCTCCAGGCTGAAAATGAGACTACTTGGGAACGAGTGAACGCAATGCCAAGTGGAGTAGCTAGGAGGCCTTTGAATGAATTTCTTATCTTGAACCTTGTTTCTCACCGATTTTGCTACAAAAAGAAAAAGTAGCGGCCAATCAGCGACCGCAGTGCTAGCAAAGTCGTGCTCTTCCGCACAAGGCCTGAGCTGCCTGCCTATGGTAGTTGCCTACATTGCCAGCGTTGACATGTCTCATTAGCATACTAACTGCGATCTCACTCGTGAATATGTTAATAAGTCATACTCGTGATCGTCACGAGGTGGCAGGATAAAACAAGTTTAAAAAGGCCTCGTTGCTGCGCCACTCGGTCTCGCGTCTACCGGTTTCTCGGAATGCTCCGACCGAGTGGCGAGTTTATAGTCTCAATTCTCAGTCACGAGGCCTTGTCAAAAGGCTAAGCAGGCCCGGTGGAGCGTTTTCAAAAGTGAGGGGAGGGGGGCGCACTTCCGGGTTTGATATGCTAACAACCAAAAAAAAAAAAAACCACTTCCGGGTTTCTTCAACTAACCTTACCGCGTTCACACTTCAAGATATTTATCTATTTCTTTTTAGTGCCACTTACGCCCTTCCGGGTTAAAAAAAAAAAAAAGTGGGGGGGGGGGGGCAATTTCAAGTGATGACACCTTATGTATTCCTTTGTATGGTGCACAAAAAAAAGGGGGGGGGGGACCAGAGCCCCCCGGTTCCACCGGCCATGCTAAGGTTTCAAGAGAATGAAATGTGATTTGTGTTTGTTGTGACATCAATCACTGAGCCTCCTTGGAATATTTTTTTTTTTTTTTTTTTTTTGCTCTGACTTTGAATATAATGCTGCGCTGGGACAAAACCCTCTTTAACTATCACAATTCAGCACTACGATATAAAAATTTGCAGCGGGCATTTTCCACGGAACCAAAAAAAAAAAAATTTTACTGGCAATGTTAATACATGTTAAGCTACAATACATTATGCTAGTTTGCTTGGCTGAGGGAGTTCATGGCAACTACCCACCCCCCCCCCCCCACCCTCGGGCAATTACCCCCACCCCCATTTCAATACTGGCTAGTGATAAGGTTAGAGTAAAGATTAGGGTTAGGGTTAGATTTAGGGTTAGGAATTTGGTTTAGGGTTAGGATTAGCATCAGGATTAGGATTAACTCTGCGTTAGTGGAAGAGAAAGGGACGAGGTAATATCCCAGGGGGTAATTGCCCTCGACCTCATCTGTCCGATGACGAATTACGCGATGCCTATGAACAATCATTATTCCTACTGATATGGTATACGACGATAATATGCAGTGTCAATGATATACATTATGTGTAAAATGATAATGGCAGGTTCATGGACCCGCAGGGAAAACCAAACAAACCACCTGACCATTTGCCTACAATCCTCTGTTTGTATCATTTGCTGCATCCAATGTTCACTTTCTTTTAGACGAATGTCATCCAATAGTGTCCTAAAAAATCTTCAAATCTCTCGTGAGCGGAAAAAAAAAATCAACTACGATTGCGTGTTATGGACATAACGGCGTATGATATCCTTTGCTTCCATGGTGGTCGTAATGTATATGACTGGCTGAAGCCATCCACCAATTCCTGCTAGTATCAACGTCAGGTCAATCAGGAATGCGTTTGACATGACGTCAACAAAGAAATACGGAATCCAGCATGCGTAGAATGAGCATGTGATAAGAATTACAGTGACAATTCCTTTCGCTGGCAGAAATCGATTTCTGCCTCGACCTGTGAATCGACGTCGTCTCCGTGGCGCGTCGACGTCCGTGTTCAGCGCCGTCGATGGGGCTACATCTGGAACGTCGACACGGCGAATTTGACGATGGGCGACGCGCAACAGGGTGATGTTTACGACCGTCACAATGAGCGCTGCTAGCCCGGTTGGTATGGCGATGCTGAGCCTCTGAAAAGCTATCAGCCACACGGGGAAGTCCGTTAGGGCTCGTCGTCCAGAACATCGATCAGCGAAGAAGCTATGAAATGGCAGCCCCGGCCACGGAAGCTGAACAACGCAGAGCGGCATCCAGGCGACGAAAACGACTATCAGGATGACTTTGACGCGAGGCGCAGATTGCAGGAGGGCGTGGTACCGCAGGGGCCGAGATACCATCAGGTATTTCTCAATGTTCATCACGCAGAGACAGAACATCGTCGCGATGAAAGAAGTGTAGTTGGTGAATGGGAATATGGCGTTGGATATTTGGCAGACATCATCTCTACTCGACTCGTACCAGAACACAAGCCAAAGACACCACGTGATGTTAAGACTCATGTTCGCCCAGACAAACACGAGGTGCAGCGACCGTGTGGCGTCCTCGATAGTTTGTCTTCTCCTTAAGACGACAAGAAAAAGAACCCCTGCTGGAAGAGCCAGTCCAACATTAATCACCGATGCAATTGACACCGGGTGCCATTGTTTGTCACGAAAAACGCTGGGAGGTGAGCTAGTGATGGACATCTTCGTTTTGAACCAGTACGTGCATTCATATCACGAAGTGTCGCTATGAGATGCACAGAGGGTTGTTACTGTTGATGGAGGCGATCAATAGATAGCTAACATTACCTTTTATCTAAAGTTATACCACACGTTTGGACCTCGTTGAATCCGATCTAGTATATCAGAGACAGCTGTGAGAAATCCCTCACGTCACGTACAGACGTACGGATGTCGATTGGAAAAGAAGGACCAACGATATTGTTCTTCACTTTATTTCAAGGATGAACAACAGCCTAATTCATCTTTTAATCATGTTAATGGTTGCGTAGCTCCATCCCTCGAAAACCTGTTATTGTTATTTGAAGGAGACCTCCGGATGATTTTCAGACTTTTACATTTGAACAAGTAGAAATTAGTGATATTGACTTTAACGAATTTTTAGTGATTGGGATGAGAAATTTATGACAAATTGCAATTAACAAGACAAATATGATGCACAAAGCGTTGCTACGTTCCATGGAGTCGATCAATTATTGATAGATAGCATTACCTTTTATCTAAAGTTAAACCACACGTTTCGACCTCGTTTCAATCCAAAGTAGTATATCAAAGAGAGACGTACGGATGTCGACTGGAAAAGAAGGACCAATGATACTCTTCTTTATTTTATCTCAACGACGCAAAAAAAGCTCAATTCATCTTTTAATCATGTTAATGGTTGCGTAGCTTCATCTCTCGAAAAACTGTTATCATTATTTAAAGGAGACCTGATGAATTTCAGATTTTTACACTTGAACAACTATGAATAAGTTATGCTGTGTTTACAGAATTTATAGTAATTGGGAAGATGAATAAGAATGTTTTCAAAATTTATAACAAATTACAATGAACAAGGATAATGACATGACGGCCTCACCGTAAGAATGCATGCGATGGGGCTCATGCAAGCAGAACAACCGAAGGAGTCATGTATACATTCCACACAGGTAAACTTGCTAACCAAGCGGTATTACGTGGTACAGTGTAATTTGTTTTAGACTTTTTAGAGTATTGATTTCTCTGCTCAAGGACGACAGCAAATCCACAAATCTGTACACAGAGCTGTCGATTTATGTACTATTATGATGTGACATTATGAAAATCGTTATTTTCTAATGTGCGATATAAATATCGAACGACAGTGATGGCTGCACTAGCTGGTCTTCCATAAACCCGAACTATTTTCAAGGTGAACTTTTCAGCTTTATTTCCAATTTTCGCATTTTTTTAAAGAATTTGTACTCTCTAAAAAAAGTCGAGTGAAAATTTTCACTCTAAAAAGAGTGAATACAAAAAAGAGTGAATTTCGAGTGAAAGTGGAGTGAATTTTGAGTGAAAATGCTCATTTTCACTCATTTTGGAGTGACGTCAGGGATCACTCGAAGATTTTGGAGTGATCCCTGACGTCACTCCAAAATGAGTGAAAATGAGCATTTTCACTCAAAATTCACTCCAATTTCACTCGAAATTCACTCTTTTTTGTATTCACTCTTTTTAGAGTGAAAATTTTCACTCGATTTTTTTAGAGAGTAATATACCTCTATATCATAAGTATACATAATATACATGAGTATAGATACATATAATATTCTTTGTCTGTCTGTACTCATTATGGCATTCCAGACGATTTTCGCAATTTTATTTCATGTAGTACATAAATCGGCAGCTTCATGTATAGATTTCTAGATATTTTGTGGTCCATGAGAAACGAATAATCTGAAAAAAAAAAACTTAAACAAATTACACTGAACAGTTTGGATGACATAGGAGCCTCACAGATTTCAGACATGTAGCAGAGTTATTCCGTTACAACTCCGCTTACTGAACAAATTCACCTGTGTAGAATCTATGCATCGTCTTTTGTCCTCTCTCCTTAAGCCCCAACTCATGCATTCTTATGGTGACGCTGCCATGTCATCATCCTCGTTCATTGCAATTTGTTATAGATTTTGAAAGCATATTTATTTCTCATCTAACACTATAAATTCTGCAACTCAGTACACAGTATAAGTAATTTATAGTTGTTTGAATGTAAAAGTCTGAAAAACAGCCGGAGGTCTCCTTTAAGGCCCGTCTACACCGAGTACGGTAACGGGCAACGGGCTGGGTGTTTGATATGGTGCGCCAAAAGGAAGCATGGAAACTTTGTTACAAAATTAATCTTGTACTGTTGATTTTGTTGCTTTTGATTTTAACATAAGAATAGTATTTTGGGTGATTTCGTACAGAAAAAGGTTGATTAGCGCTGCTTTGTAACAATATTGAGAGCTGAACATTGCTTTGAATTGTTGGGTAAGGTGTTCCAAATTTCCTTTCCGTTGTGCTTTTTCAAGCGTTCAACTGGAATGATTTAAAAATTTATACGCGATAACCATGATATAACCCAGTTGGGAGGCGAGTCATATAGAATCAAGATTGTAACACAATATATGTAATAGGGATGGGAGTCTATTGGAGTCATATTTGAACAAGCACATGCCTGTTTGGTAAGTATGGATATCTTCCATTACTAATGCACGCAGTTAACTGCGAACGAGTACCCATCGATTTTCACCAATGCCCTATATTTGGGTGACGTGGGAAAAAGTTGTCATTGTCATTGTTATTGTCATCATGGTCATGGTCATTGTCATTGTTATTGTCATTACCATGTGCCATTGTCATTGTCAGCTAGAACTCTTAGGGTCATTGATCTTATACGCCAATGATATATCAAAATTCCTTCAAAAATCCATACAAATTACCGAATTACTATCAAAATTCAATTATATGTTTTTTGTGTCATTATCGACTTTTCCTGCAAGTTTCATTCGAATCCGTTCTCAACTTTTTTGAATTAATTTGCAAACAGACAAACCAACGCCGATGATTACTAAACTGCTATCTTCCTTGGCGGAGGTAATGATTATTCCAAGTTTGCAAAAAAAAAAAAAAAAAAGAAAAAAAAAAAGAAGGAATGTGACGAAACCGTCTCGAGGATACTAATAAAGCTTCTTTGTGAAATACATGACATCGTACTCCAATTTCAACGAATTCATTTCTGAATTTTATTTCTCCGCCACAGTCATCCGGTTGCCCGATATCTACTGATTAAAACGTACAGCCTGCCAATTCAATCCACTGATTCAAACATTTGTCTCGTTTTCTCTCATTCTCTACTTCATTTCCCTCTTTCCGCTCTTTCTATCTATCTATTATGTCTCTGTCTATTTATCTATCTATCTATATTTCTTAATCTATCTTTTTTATGCAAACAAACGAAGACTCATCCCTTGCATACAAATCTTGCATGATCTCGACCTAGATATTTATGAATCCATCGGAGATGAAAGTACTGCTCGTCATATTCAATCGATTAGCTGTCACCGACTTCGAGCTGCTTTTATGATGTGCAGACGTGGTTAAAAAAGGTGGCTTTTTGTGGCAGGATTTTTCCGAAGCTCAGACCGCAACATTAAGAGGAAAAGTTTCAATCAAAGTCCGTTTAGATTGTGTGGAGACACATTTAGTGACTACCTACGTTTACCATATATGGCACAAACTTCAAATTTTAATAAATGATATTTAATCACGCGCAAAGTCTCTGTAATCTCATACTCGCCTCCAATTATACTTTGAATGGTTGGTCCCTGCGTGCCCGATTGACTGAATTTACAACACTCAACATTTGTTTTCATATTGGCCCATGGTATAACTGGCTGCATGATACACATAATGACGCATTCGTCACAGTTGACTTCGATTAGCAGAGAAATATCAGACAAAAAAGGTGTGTTTTTTTTTTTCTGAACCATACCCAAACAAATTTCAATTTCAAGTTCAATCTATTTTGATTTTGTTCGGTGAGAAAGTGCATCAAATAAAACAAAATGAAATAACACATGATATACACCTAGGAAGCATAATAGAACATTGTAAAAATATAGAGCATAGTAGTCAATCTATGAAAGTTGGAATCTGAGAATAAATGTTAAAAAAGATATAGTAATTTTTCAGTTTTTCGATCCCATTGAATAGTATAGCATTGGGAAATGATTAGGAATTTTCTGTGGCAAGAGTGTGATATTGTTGTATGGTTTGTTGAGGAGAGGAAACCATATAATTTTGATACACTGTGTATGAATTCCGAATTATGGTTTCACAGATACGTTGTGTGTTTCAGTACTTGATGAATGTGATGAGTTTGAATTCTTCCAAGTTGAGACAATGTTCCGATTGTTGAGCATGTTTCACGATGGCCAACTATTCCCATTTCCATCTTCTGCAGCATGTTATGCCTTTTTTAGTAAGGTTTCTAATGATCTCCCTTTGCCACCTATACAAAAACGTCAAAAGGGTTATGTTGACACGTGGATGTTTGGGGTGTGTACCTTGATAATTATGTGATTGTAATGTGACATGGCCCGTGGTCAACACCAGGGGGTCAACAGAATATTTACAGGCTTACAAGATTCACGTACGGATTTTTTATTTTTTTTTTCAATTTCATGTTTGCATATTACCTGTGAGGTCCAGTTTCAAAAAAGAAAAGAAAAATAGTAATCAAGGTAATGTCATGTTAAACAAGTTTGAGTAATAAAGAGACCAAGGGGTTGTTGCGAGGACTCATGAAAAATGAACCAAATTCCATGGGCATTCATGGAATTATTATGGAATGGAATTTATTGTTGGAAGGAATCTCTTCCTTCCAACAACCTGAGGTAATTCTACAGCTAAAGAGGGGCTGACACAGAATTCGTTTTCCGTCATTTAACAATATTCTACTCCACAAGTTATCACATTACGGAATACGTGGGAAGGCCTTGGAGTGGTTCAAGAGTTATTTAGAAAGAAGAAAATAATTTATTACAATTAAAGACAATTATTCAGTAATAAGAGAAGTGAATTTTGTCGTTCCACAAGGAAGTTTATTAGGGCCACTATTATTCATTGCTTATATTAATGATTTTGCCAGGCATCCGATGTACTGTCCTTTATCCATTTTGCTGACGATGCCAGTGTATTTTTTTGCCCACAATGATGTTAATTTTCTTGTTCAAAAAGTCAGTACTGAATTACAAAAAGTGAATAATTGGGTAAGCGCCAACAAATTATCGTTGAATGCCAAAAGAAAAAACTCGAAATATATGAATTTTAGTAATACTGTTGACACTCAGAGTACAGCTAGAGTTTTGAATGATTTTCATTTAGAACGAGTTTCACATTTTAAATTCCTTGGAATTATTGTTGACGACAAACTTTCCTGGAAGTTACATATTGATTATATATCCAACACAATCTCACGAAATATAGGTGTTACAAATAGAATAAAATTGTATATCCCACAAAAATCATTACTTATGTTATATTCGTCATTGATATTGCCTTATCTTAATTAGCATGATTATGGTGTTTTAGTTTGGGGCAACACTCACCAGAACCTACTGGATAGAGTGTTCCTTCTACAAAAGAAAGCTCTCCGTGTCATCAGTTATCCTTTCATGCACTCCCACTCAAATATGCTATTTGCCGCTAATAAGCTGCTAAAAATTAAAGATTTGTATTGATCTAATTTGGGGCAATTTATGTATACGTACAACAACAACTCACTCCCCTCCATTTTCGATTTTATGTTTCAAAGAAATCAATCATTCCATGACTATCCCACTCGACATTCCAATGAATTTCACTTACCTCTTTTACGAACAATTCTTGCTAAGAACACACTTAACTATACTGGCCAAACTTATTGGAATTTTCTGAATAATAACATTAAAAAATGCACCCTCTGTACTTTCATTTAAAGGGAGATTAAAGTTTTTTTTTATTGCAATGTTATGTTCCTACAGAATTGAATCAGCCTGTTGGCTCATTTTAATTTCTTTTCAAAGAATTTTGAGTACCAATAATATTGTCACATATTTTCTCGTCCCTGTTGTCCTGAGACACTAAGACTTACAGAGTAGATTCGATTGTACTTGTATAACTTCCGCATCTATTTCTCTCTATTTTTCCATACTTCCATATCATTTCCACGCATCCTGTTATTTTTTCGATATAGTTCTGTCGAGGATCGCCGGATCTGCCTTTTTGTTCGTTGTATTATCTTCCTATTATGTCAGTCTTGTCTTGTTCTGTCTTGTATTTAAGTCCCCCTTTATAGGTTTTGTCCTCCCAGTTTCGTTTAATGTTCATTCGCCTGTTTATGTGTGTCTGTTTGTTACTCTGTCTCTTATTGGGCTTCCATACTTTTTAATCTGACTTTATTCCCTATCTGTTTTCCCCTTTTTGCATCAGTTCATTTTCTATTGACATTCTGTACCTGAGGGGCCCACATTCTACGAGCATTGCCTTTTTAGTGGGTCCCTCCATATTTCGATATTTTGTGTAATGTTATATCGTGTATATCACTTCAGTAAAATTTCATTACAACATTATTTGTTACCCCAAGGTTGAACAATTATGTTTTATCAATTTATTTTGTTTTGATTGTATGTAACCTTATTCTCTGTAACCAAAGAAAGTGAAATGTTTATGTTTTTTCGAGAAATGAAATAAAGTTTGAATTGATAAAAAAAAAAAAGCCCAAGAAAGTCTCCACTGTGGTCTTGTTGGTTGCTTGTTTCCTGTTCTACCAACCGTTGCTCAGTTCATCATCTTCAGAATGCAAAAGGACGCATACGTAGGTCCTATCTTTTTTCTTCTTGTTTTTTTTTTTTTGGGGGGGGGGTGGGTGCTTTCGTTCACGAGTATCCTCGTACCCTCTTCTCAGTACATATGCTCATTTGCTGAGGCAATTTTGCATTTTCACCACACGAAAGCAATGACATAATTTCGCAACTTGGATATTTCTGTTTTATTCTAAAATTTTCTTTAATTTCCCTGTCCTCCTCTTCCCCCTCCCTTTCCTGCTCTTTGACCTCATGTTTCTTCTTTCCACGCATAATATGTAAAAAGAGAGCTGCTTTGTTTTTGTCTGTATGATTGTTTTATGTTCCCTCTGTTACCCAAGCAATATGTCTTATCGTTTCGTTTGACTATTACTACAATTTACTACTCACGAGGGGATTGCATTCTACAAGCTAGGCTTTTTAGCAGTCCCCTTCATTTCCGACTATTTTTTTTTTCCTTTGTTACGATTCAGTTACAATTTGCCCATTGTTTTTATCTTGTTTTGTTTATTTATTATTTGTTTTTATAAGTATGTTCTTTTTCATTGTAAAAAAAAAAGGTGGCATTTAAATCTCATTTGAATATGCAAAACTGACATTTTACTTGATTTTGTTTAGTTGATATACAAACATCATATTGTATGTTATCGTCGGATATGATTGAAATGAAATGAAGAGAAATTAAATTTTGTTGTAATTAAGACACTGCTTTAGCTGATACTTTAAAGATATCATAAACTGAATACAACATTGATTATTTGTTCAACCCCTTTCCAACTCTGGAATTTCGAACAGAGAATAAACTTAGTTAGAAAAAAGAGGTTTATATCCTTCTTGTACAATAACTGTGAAACACTGTCTGATTTTAATGCTCAACAATGAGAATCGTTCATTCAATTTCACCTCACATAAGATTCAGTATTTACTCCCCTTCAGTATTAACTTCCTTTGCTCTCGTCTGTTGCCCTTGCAGATTACACCCTAACAGTTGCTCCGATTTGATATGCGCCACACGCTCATTAGCGCTTCAAGATGAAAGTAACAATCATTTTCTCTTTGATAGATTCACCATAACAAGGAAGAGTACTTATATTTGAATGTCATTTTTTTTAGCAGCCATCTTTGATATCTAAAACCCAGTATTCAAACAAGAGTTGCCTCATCCATATTCATAATAAGCACTGTCGAAGTAGGTTTAAATCATCAAATCTTGTCAACATTTCATCATTAAAAGAAATTATGATATTTTTTAATGGGAATTTTCTAATTTTGGTGGCCATCCAAAATCCTTAAACTCCTTAAGAACAGTGCGTATCTAGGCAAAACGGAGCCCGTGGCAAGCGCGAAATTTGCGCCCCTAGTTTCTGAAAAAGTGTTCAACCTCAACCCCATCCCGGTAGTAACTTAAAAAGAAAATCCACATGACATGCTTTTTCAAGCTCTTAAAAGGAGCCTTTAATTTGAATTTAATAGATTTGATAAATTTTGAAAAATTGTGGCGAGCGAGCGCAGCGAGCGAGCAGAAAATGTTTGTATTTCAGCTCACAAAACATGGAATTCTTGTCATTTTTTGGTTATCTTATCTTCTTTTTTTTATATATCTTGGCGAGAGAGCGCAGCGAACGAGGAGAAAAAACTTTGTATTTCGGCTTACATAACATGAAGTTCTTGTCATTTTTTTGCTTATTAGATCTTACAATATTCTCATCAAGATATAGTGACGGCCTTACACACAGACAAATTACGGTTCTAATTTGCACCCTAGAGGGTGCATATCGTTGTAACACCAGCGGCTCCATTTAGGGTTCTATTTTAGGGGGTGCTTATTTAGCACCCTACATTTAACACCATATATGGTGCATATTTGCACCCCTCCATTGGGTTCCCTTTTGCACCCAATAGGGTTCATATCGTTGTAACACCAGCGGCTCCATTTAGGGTTCTATTTTTGGGGGTGCTTATTTAGCACCCTATATTTAACACCAGATATGGTGCATATTTGCACCCCTCCATTGGGTTCCCTTTCTGCACCCCATAGGGTGAACAAAAATTCAGCTGCAAATTTGCACCCTTTCTGGTTCATATCGTTGTAACACCAGCGGCTCCATTTAGGGTTCTATTTTGGGGGGTTCTTATTTAGCACCCTATATTCAACACCCTATAAGGTGCAAATATGGACCTCTATACAGGGTTCCCCTTCTGCACCTCATACCTGCACCCATTATGGTTCATACTGTTATTGTTGTAATTTTGCACCCTATGGGGTGATAAAGTCACCGCAATATAGGATGCAATACAATTTGCACACGTCTCTATATAGGGTTACCTTTCTGCACCCCATATGGTGAAAATTACAACCTTTTTTTTAAAACCAAAATAATTATATACTGGATGCATTCACTGACTTCACAAACAATTACCTAAGGTAACACTCCAGACATAAAGCAAAATAGCATGCATAGATATACACACAGTTTCTCAGTCAATTAAATCCACAATCTTTCGAAAACTAAAGTCAGAGACTTCAATTCAACAACAAATAGAACATAAACATGATGAATACAGTGCATACTTACATATAAATTATTAACATTTTATTATATGTCTCATGGAAGAGGGACAAGTTAACAGCGGTTTTCTTTTTCATGGTTTACTTTAAAATGAACATCAAATATACATTGTATTTCTACAAATTCTCAAACGAGATGCATATTTTGTCATAAAAAGGGCAATGTAAATCAAAAATGTATGAAATTTGGTCAGTTCATTGAATAAGAAGAAAAATATTCGTTCTTTCCATCAAATGATTACTTTTTTTCTTTTAAAGGAAGTTACCACATTGACAAAAAGTACTAATTCTTTTTATACAAAAAAAACCCTGAAGCTTGTGCAGAGTAATAGTAAACTATGTGACAAATATCTGTCACATTGTCCTTCTACTTCTAGAATGGATCATAGATATGTACCTTGAATTTACCGGTACATCTTACGGTAATCAAAAGCACCTTTATGACGCTCTTAGACATTAACAGCGATGTGTCAACTCTGATTTCTCGTACACAAGTTATTGCCAAAACAATGAAGGGTATCTCAAAGTTCTGTCATATATATTTGAAACTCACTACTTGTACTGACATATTCCATCCAATTCCAAGCTTGAGAGCTTGCGAATGTGTCCCATTATACAATTAGTATACTTCACATTTTGTTTTTCATATACAATTACACCAATAATAAGAAAGGTGAAAAAATCAAAAAATGAAGAATGCACATCTAAATTTGGTTACTTTTTTATGCACACAGCTAAAGATATGTCCCAGTTATGAATCTCGGGCAGAATAGCACATCTGAAAACACTTTTCATTGCATGCAATTAACATTAACAATTCCACAGAAAAATTAATGTTACCTCAGAAAGGGAAAATAAGGTTAACCAATCAGTGGTATGACAAACTGGACATAAAGAGGAAGGAATATGTCTTCAGTGAGACAAGTTTAAAAACAATTTTTTTTATACATTGTTTTTTTTTTTTCAAGCGATGGAAACAAGAAGCACATTGTACTCAGTAGACCATAAATATAATTACACAATGTATGCAGTTTAGCCCTAACATTCAAAATATTGTAAAGAGCAGTCGATTTTTCACATTTATAAAGCAGGTATTGGTATTGGCACCATCACAAGCATAATGATCAGGAGCAAAATATATTATTATTATTATTATCATCATCATTATTATCATTATTACTATTACCATCAATATTTTACAGAGATTTATGATCATGCATGAGAAATACCTCAAGTGTTGATGTTACAGTCTCACAACTCTTCCAATCATTTGATTTTAACACTTAATTTTCACCAAACCTTACACAAATATATCAACACGTTATACAACCTACTTAAAGAAAGCTTGAAATTATAATCAGAGTTAGAGGGCAAGTCCACCTTCATATAGACCTACATGTGGATTGAGTGAATGCGCAGCAATAAGCCAGTCCGGAGATAGCTCATGTGCACATAGGTACAAATGATCTTTCATTTTTCTCAGTTGGTTAGGCACTTCACTCAATGCAAAATGACATAATGCAGCAGCTTGCCCACCATAGCCATTTATGGAACTCATAATTCAAACAAAGAATGAACCTAACCAGTGTAGATGAAGTGACCAGTATGGTTCGTCAATCAACACTTAGGGAATCATCTATTTTATTAAGTGCTGTCTTGAATATGTTAAGAAACTTTTTGTGTGTGTTAACATTGCCAAATACCAGGCTTGCTGTCAAGTGGATGTACTGGCAGGCACCATTTATAAAGATTCCATGAATAATCCTAGCATTACAGATGCTTATCTCAGTGAAATTAAAAAAACCAACCTGTCTCTCGGTACAAATGACCTTTTTCTGCACATGCTCAAACTGGTACCCCGAACTGGCTTATACTATTAGAACACATCAGAAAAAAATTGAAAAGCGGACATTCAGTTCAAAATTAATAATCTTTAAATCATTTGTGCAGTCGCAGCAGAGTGAGAAGAGTTTATGATGTCACATGCGTAGAACAATTCAAGGAAAACCTAAAGAGAATTTCACATTTTTTTTCTTTTAGGAAAAACATGCACATTTCCTTGACAAGTCACTGATGTAATTATGTAAGGGCAATGATAATAGTTTCTGCCTTCTTAAAGAGTGAAGTCCAGTGTTCTTTTATATGCAAAAAAAAAGTAGATATGATATGTTGAGCTTTCTCAGGTTTTGGAACAAACTCTATTTTTCAATCCTTATATACATAAAGGGTTTGTGAGAAAAATCATGCTTTTGTCAAGTGTCACAAAGCTACTCCACTTATGACATTACATTGCCAGAGATTGCCCAGAATTGACATACAGTGTGTGGCTGTCTACTACAAAAAACAGCAGGCGACTTATTTTTTTTTTTTGTTCCCTACTTAACTCTTTATGTGCCATGGTGGAAACCCCCTGTGTGCCACGTTATTCTAATGAGACACGAAGGTAGTCATGCTTTGAGAAAGAATTCTGTTTCTTCCAATTTGTATACTTTCTACAAATTTCTGTGAAGCTGGACATAATATTGAGCAAAGTCAAAGAGGAATGACAAACTTTGCTTCTATATACAATGTATAACACTTCTATTTTCAGTTTTTCTTTTCAATTACCAGTTGCTACATTACTGTAAAGGCATGACTTTTGCACATAAAATAGTGACAGAAACTTAGAATGTACACGCAAATCTAGTTGGGAACACCGCTTGATAGCCAATGACTACATAGAATGCAAGCCGTATGTGAGAGGAACAAAAGCGCAAGAAACGCTTTGATTGTACCGCGGGATTAGCGATTTATCGATCGGTTTTTGCGGCTTTGTTTGTTGAGCAGAATATGCGAAGTTGGCACGCCGTCGACTGAGCCGGGCGTGCGAACGTGGCACATAAAGAGTTAAACAACCAATTCAAAGTGTGTATGTGTTGTTGAAGCACTGAGGCTATTGATGGTGAAGAAATAACTAAAATATGAACAATACAAACTATCCCCATCTAGTATGAAATATAATGGAAAGCATACTTTGAGTATTTCATATCCACTAGCAGATTCATATTTTCATCCATAATCCACCCCCCCCCCCCAAAAAAAAAGATAAAAGTGAATAGAAGTCAAGTTCTCTTTAGACTGTGTTTAAATTTGTAATTTGCAAGTTCGTTCTCTTGTATTTTTCTATCATATATTTCTTTAGAGTATTCTTGTTAATATTCAAGGCCAGTGCATTCTAAGAAAGGGAATAACCTGACAACAGTTTAGAAGACAGAATAAATAGTTACTGTTATCTATGAAATTAGACATTTTCACATATATTTTGAAAAAAAAAAAAAGCTAATCTTCATTTCATGGAGTGGCTTTATTCTCACCCTCGGCTAAAAATAGGGAGGTGATTACTTTCTGGATTAAAATGGAAAGATGTTTCTAGAGCCGTGGTGTTTAGCAATTCTAATGGGGGGGGGGGGATTCAATGTGGCCCGTCTCAAATTTTATAATTATGGTTTAAACATACATGACATATAGGAGTCTCATTATCATGCCTCCGCCCTGAATGGTGCCGGAGGCATATGTTTTCAGGTTGCCTGTCTGTCTCCCGGTCTGTACGGATGCATCTACAGAAAAATTGATGGGCTTTCATCAAACCTGGTTCAGGGATTCTACATGATGCTGATGATCTTATTGGCTTTTGCACTATATCTGCTAAAAGTCAAAGAAAATTTGAAAATATTTTTTTGCTACTTCTCTAGTCAGGGAAATCGGTGCACTCGTGTGTACTGGTTGGTTGGCGCATTCAGTTGGGTACAGCAAGGTTTCATCCTCTGCTTTCACAGGAAAGCCGACTCCCAACTTCTTGTTCTCGTAGTCAAGGTATATCTGCCCCTCTGCTTCAGCAACCTGCAGCATGGTCTTCATAGCTAATCTCATCTTACGCTGCATAAAGTCGAAACTCCTCGAGCTCTAGTTTTTGATGCATTTCTATAGCAGCTGCTTCAGCTGCCAAATAGTATGCCCTTCTGGCCATCACTCTCAGAACTGGCATGGCTTCCACACTGACTCAACGAGGAACCAGGATTGACATCCTGAACATCTTCCATCTCCAGCTCTGGCATCCTATATGGCTCACCAGTCTCTCGAGGTTGACCTGCATCACTCATCCTGAAGACCATTATTGAACTTCATGCATAGTGAACTCGATGATAAATAATCAATCAAACACAGGTCCCTTTGGCCCAGTATGAGACCAAGCTAACACCATGCATCGGCATGGATCAGCAAGGTTCAACCTGTAATTGAATAAAACAAAGTTCAACATACAATCAATATTGGAATATCTACCTGCTAAAGTATGGGATCAAGTATTTGTACTTCTGAAGTGATTTACCGTTTACATACCTTGTTTGTGGGACTTATTTTATGTCATGTCTAGCACATGCAACTTCTCCAGTGGATATTATCTAAATTCACATATCGTGTATCATTGCTTATGCTCTGTGACTATGGCATTGCTAATTTATAAACACACATTCTATTTTCGTTGATAGACAACAAGGAGTCAAGGCCAACCTAAATTTTCTGACTTCAATCTTCATACATGTCCTAAATTCTTCTAAATGAACCAGGAACACTATTTTTCTTCATTAGGCACATTATACATGCCTGCATCGTTCTTTCTGTCAACTTCACAGAAACCAGTATCCAACTGAGCCTCAACTCGGCTCAAACGTAACAATTCCCATTATCGAAAATGATGCGACTATATCCGGTCACCTATTTACGTACGTACCTTGGTAACTGCGTCCAGCAGCCCCATACGCATAGCGTAATTACGCTATGCATATGGGGCTGTTGGTCGTAGTTAGTACCTTGGTTGAGGCTTTCCGTATTAACGTGCACTTTCATTGACTTATTCGCTATGCTTTAATGTATGTATGATCGCACTTCTGACATGTTAGTACACATGTACCTCGATACAACTCTTTCGCATCAGTTTTCACCACTCAGCATTCTATGAGCATAATTCACACATATCATCGATTACTGTGAAATATTTTCAACGGAATTACACTACAATTATCTACTCACAACGTTTGGCTCATCAAAAAGATTAATTCATCATCCCAACCTCACGGTCGTCTGTCCATTCCAAACGAGGAACGTCAGTAGTATGCACGTACGTATACCGCGCGACCTACGGCGCGGCGTGGCGTGCGCATGCGATTTTAGCTTTGCCATTGACCAAGTGCTCAACGGTCCACGCGTGCACGCATAATACGTGTACTTGTACTCGTTTGCTTTCTCTCTATGATAACGTCATTGAAATGATATTCTTGATCCCGGTGCGAGAAGAAAAAACAAATGTTTAATTCAAGTAGTAATTTTTTTTTAGTACAGTATTACTGATGACACTGTTACTCTTTAACAACGTATAGTTATATTTTCAAATAAGAATATACGATAATATCCAAAAATAGTGTGGCATTTTAAGCAAACACCATTCAACACCCACATGTCAGCTTTCGGGAAAGACTATGGAATGGTTCCAAATTCGAACCCTTAAGACTTGGCTCCCTTTAGGGTTCGGATTTGCACCTCTACATCCATCCCGAACCCTATAAGGTGCCACTTAGTTAGATTTGCTCGTAGGGTGCAAATAAGAACCCTAATAGAACCCTAATTTCTCTGTGTGTATAACGATTTATACCAACAAACTGAGGACTTGAATAAACACTCTAAATTAGCACGAGCGAGTGAGCCGAAATTTGTATATTTCCGCGTCATCATTACGTTTTGTTATTATCTTGTTTGATTTCGTGGTTTTCGCCCCCCCCCCCCCCGCCTCCGTATGTTCGAAACCGTTAAGGCACCCTCTTGTGATCCAATCGGTGATCGTTTCAGAACGGAAGAAATTGCAGCCGCTGCTCCGTGTAACATTTTGCCTGCTAAATATAAAATGACATGTGTAAACACAATAGACATTGTCATTTTGTCCGCGTCATTATTACGTTTGCTCTTATCTTCTTTCTTGTTCTACATAAATTTTGGCGGGCGAGCGCAGCAAGTGAGCCGAAAAATTTTGTAATTCAGCTTACAAAACATGGAATTCTTGTGCGAACACAATAAACATTGTCATTTTGTCAGCGTCATCATTACGTTTACTTTTTATCTTGTTTGATTTGGTTTTCTGCCCCCCTGCTCCCTCCACCCCGTTTTTTTTTTCGTTTTTTTTTTTTTTTTGGCGCCCCCAAGGATTTGTGCCCGGGGCACTTGCCCCCCCCCCCCTTGCCCCCCCCCCCATACGCCATTGCTTAAGAATACAAAAAGTGCATAAACCCTGATTCGAATCAGCACCCTCAAAATAGGTAAAAACTTTACTTTATTGTCATTTTTTTAACATTTACAAGAAAATCTATAGGATTTTATTGTTTTGGTGCCTGTTTGCGCCGATTTGAATATCTGAAAACCCTAAAAGATTCAAAAAATTTGTCATTCAGATAAGGATTCAGCACTCTCAAAAAGGACCATCAAAAAGCATCGGGCGGACGGTAAAACATAGCCACTAATCTGACTTAAGCACTCAGACTATTTATCGATTATAATGCTCTCTCTCTCCCTCTCTCTCACTCCATCTCTCTCTCTCTCTCTCTCTCTCTTTATATATATATATATATATGAAGAGTTCGTTCGCAAAAAGCGATACGTCCATTTTTTAAGATTTTGAAGTACGGTTTTTGTCATAAAGTCCAAAATAAGACCCTTTTAAGTGATATATTGGTCATTATAAAAGGTCATTTTTTAGGTTATGGTCAAAAGAGATAAAACTTGTCTTATCATTCTCTTTATTTTTCTTGACCTTTAATCGCAAATATCTCCATTTGGCAAATATGGACTTATCGCATTTGGCGAATCAAACTCTTCATATATTATACTAGGTGTTACAAAAAAAAATCCCACTTTTGATCCTATATCAGATAACACTGACATTAATATGAGCAATTCCTTTTCAATTTTGTCGGAGGCAATTTCAAAATGACAGCACAATTCAGTTTTATTAAATTAAACATTAATTTTCAGTTAGGTTTCAGATTTTGCTCTATTTTCAACCCTCTGTACAAAACTTTGCCTTTGCACGGAATTCGATTGGTGTGTATGGGAGTGTGTAGTTGATGCCCAGACAATGGTCCCGGACAATAACCAAGATTTGAATGCTCTTTTCAGTAGAAATTCCACTAATCACAGCTAGTCTTAATTCATACTGAAATGTGGTGTATGCAAGCACGTGGAAACATGTGCTTACTTTTTTCATGTGCATGGCATGCATTTCACCCTTTGCTAGGAATTCAGACTAGCCGTGCCCGGGCAATCCACCAGGAATAATAATAAAGCATTCATGTGCCTTGGAGCAGAGCTCTGAACAGATGGTATCCAGGTCAATTGTTCAGGGTCGTTGTAAGTACGCACTCATATCAGCCACGTTTAGACGTATTTCTAGTCGGAGTGTAAAATTTTATGGCGCATGAAAATTGAAATTTATACTCTCTTACCACGACCCTGTGTCCACACGACGGTCGTGGGAAGAAACTCCGACCAATTTACAACGGCCTTCGCGGGGATCACCGTGGAGGCTCGGTGTAACTTCCGGAAGTGGTAGCGCCGCCCACGTCGACCATCCGATTGTTGTTGTTGTTGTTGTTGTTGTTATTGTTGTTGTTGTTGTTGTTGTTGTTGTTGTTGTTGTTGTTGTTGTTGTTGTTTTAACCAGCCGCATTTGTCTCTTCCATTCTTGTTGATGGAAATTTCTGAACGCTGGTTCTTCGTCGCTATCGACTAGGTTAGAATTGCACTACACGCGCACTTGTACTCGCAAATTGTCAAAGTTTTATCTAGGTCGTAGGGTATGTAAGTTCAGAGAAACTCCGAGGGCTTGTCCGCACGGCCAATTTATTCCGACCGGCTACTCGTGGTAGCGAGATACTCCTGAGAAAACTCAGGAGTATCTTGGTCGGTGGAAGAGGCCGTGGTAAGTTCCTCCGACCGGAGGAAGTCTCCCTTGACGGGGAAAAATCGTCTACGAGTGCGTGTTGTAGACGTAACAGCGTATGATATCCTTTGCTTCCTTGGTGGTCGTAATGTATATGACTGGCTGAAGCCATCCACCAATTCCTGCTAGTATCAACGTCAGGTCAATCCGGAATACGTTTGACATGACGTCAACAAAGAAATAAGGAATCCAGCATCCGTAGAAGGAGCCGGTGATCAGAATTACAGTGACAATTCCTTTCGCTGGCACAAATCGATTTCTGCCTCTACCAGTGAGTCGACGTCGTCTCCGTGGCGCGTCGACGTCCGGGAAGGCCATCGATGGGGCTACAGCTGGCACGTCGACACGGCGAATTTGACGATGGGCGACTTGCAACAGGGTGATGTTTACGACCGTCACAATTAGCGCAGCTAGCCCGGCTGGTATGGCGGTGCCGAGCCTCTGAAAAGTTACCAGCCACACGGGAAAGTCCGTTAGGGCTCGCCGTCCAGAACATCGATCAGCAAAGAAGCTGTGAAATGGCAGTCCCGGCCACGGCAGCTGGACGACGCAGAACGGCATCCAGGCAACGAAAACGACTACTATAATGACTTTGACGCGGAGCGTAGATTGCAGAAGGGGCGTGGTACCGCAGCGGCCGAAATACCAAAAGGTATTTATCGATGTTCATTAGGCATATACAGAACATCGTCGCAATGAAAGAAGTGTAGTTGGTGAAAGGGAATATGGCGTTGGATATTTCGCAGACATCATCTCTACTCGATTCGTACTAGAACAGAAGCCACAGACACCATGTGATGTTAAGACTCATATTCGCCCAAACAAACATGAGGTGCATTGACCGTGTGGTGTCCTCGATAGCCCGTCTTTTCCTTAAGACGATAAGAAAAAGAACCCCCGCTGGAAGAGCCAGTCCAACATTAATCACCGATGCAATTGACACCGGGTGCCATTGTTTGTCATGAGGAACTCTGGGAGGCGAGCTAGTGATGGACATCTTCGTTTTGAACCAGTACGTGGTTAACGCATGCACAGAGTGTTGTCACTACTGATGGAGGCGATCAATTGATAGATGAGGTTACCTTTTTTCTAAAGTAATACCACACGTTTCGACCTCATTTGAATCCGAACTGGTCTGTCAGAGACGGGGAAACTATTTCATGTCACGGACGAATGTATATATACGGTATAATGCAAAAGGACCCTTTTTGAGGGGTTTTGGTATATTCATTTTCTATAATGCAGTGTACTTTACCTAATGAACCTTATCTTTAACTACACCAACTCAATTTTAAACTCAGTTCATGAACCAAACTTAAGTCTGCAATTATTGTAAATTGTATCAGGGAGGGGAGGGTGGGTTGGCAGTCGATATCTCATGACTCTAAGAAATGTATAGTTTGACATTTTTTGTCACCTTATTATCACTTGTGATGACAGTGATGTGCTCTAAGATAGAGCCAGTGTTGTACATGCTTATTTTTCTTTTGTTTGTTTTTGCGTTTTTGTCTAAATGTTACATTGTTGTATTTATTAGCAATGCCAAGTGTGCATGTCTGCTCTTAGGGAAGGTCACATGTTCGCAATTCTTAATTGAACCTACAGAAATGTTATTCGCACCAGTTGAATCTATGTATCCACTGTATCCGTTGTATACATTGTTTCACGCGTTATCCAATCGAGTGACACATTCCATTCGTGTTTGCAGAACCCCAGTACTTTTTATTCGCTCACTCGCTATTTGCACTTCCGAATTCCATGCGTTGATGCTGGTGTATTTTTCCCGTTCTTACGTAAACATGTTTTCCCAATGTCGGCAATAGCTACTCAGGTGCATACATGTCCCCAGGACAAATATTATACCGTGTCTTTTACCACCATGTATCTTGGTCACTGGCAATATGTCATGTTTAGTATTCCTGCTCATTTTGTCACATTTCTCGACGAAAATACTGTGGAAAATAGGATGATTTGCATAGAGTTTTATCCCAATGAATATGAATGATACTCTTGCAGATGTTCAGTTATCGGAAGGTGGAAGTTCCGTAACCACTACAAATAATGAGAACGATGATAATTTTGCTTCTAAAATGTTCTTAACTACAGAATCTGATGAATTAAAACTAGATTTTGATCTAAATGACATTCCAGCATATATGTTTTCTGCAAGTTACTGCTCAGAAAAAGATCTCATTTCATCATCCCATTCTGACCCAAATCAACTTTTCATTTCTCATTTTAATATAAGGAGTTTAAACCAACATTTTGATCAATTTCTTCTATTCATTGATGAACTACGATTTACTCATGGTGTCATCGGCCTCAGTGAAACATGGTTACAGGAGAAGTCACCTTCCTCCTTGTTTCACATTGATCAATTTAAACTTATAACAAACAATAGATTATGTAAGAAAGGAGGTGGAGTTGGTTTTTATGTCACAGAAAATTTAAACCATCGGTTATTAGAGGAGTTCAGTTTTATGACAGAATTTTTTGAAAGTATTTTCATCGAGATAAAAGTACTAAATAAAGGAAATGTAATTGTCGGGGAAATTTACAGGCCACCAAATTCGAATTTAACTGAGTTCGTTGAATTACTCGATGGCATTTTGTTGAACCAGTATTTCAGAAATAAAACATGTTTTCTTATGGGTGATTTTAATTTAAATCTTTTAAACTACGATAACCATAATTGTCAAGAATTTCTCAATCAAATGCTGTCTAAGTCTTTCATTCCTCTTATAAGAAAACCTACAAGAATCACTGATATTTCTTCTACTTTAATCGATAATATATTTGTTAACAAGTTATCTTCTCCTATTTCACCTGGTATTGTGGTTACTGATATCTCTGATCATTTTCCTGTGTATGCACTTATTGGTAACGTTGACACTCTGA
Organism: Diadema setosum; assembly: GCF_964275005.1. Taxonomy (NCBI): domain Eukaryota; kingdom Metazoa; phylum Echinodermata; class Echinoidea; order Diadematoida; family Diadematidae; genus Diadema; species Diadema setosum. Next base: position 20,640,175 of record NC_092700.1, on the reverse strand, counting down.
CAGAAAGTGCGCACAACACTTCCGGTTTTCGTGTGATGTCAGAGTCAAATATTAACAGGCTTAGAGAAAAGTTAAAACTCGTTGATTGGTCGATTGTTTATAATCAAAATGACGTAAACTTATCATTTGATTTTTTCATAGATATTTTCATTACTCAGCTCAATACTGTTATCCCTTGTCGTAAATGTTTTAAATCAAATCATAAAAAAGTACCTCGGCAGCCATGGGTTACTAAATCACTTTTAAAATCCATTAATAAGAAAAATAAACTGTTTCGTAAATATCGTAAAGTACCCACTGTTATGAATAAGTCCCGATATACTCGGTATCGTAATATCCTTACTTCTTCATTACGGTTAGCCAAACGGATGTATTTCATGAATCAATTCGATAAATGCAAATATGATGTGAAGGGTACGTGGAGGGTGATAAATCAGGCGTTGAAATGTAATACTGACAATAATGCTCCTAGTTATATTCAAGAGGATGATGTTCGTATTGACGACCCCATAGACATAGCTGAAGTTTTTAATGATTACTTTGTACACATTGGCCCAAATCTGGCTGACAAAATCCCTTCAGCGCACCAGGAATTTCACTCTTTTCTGGATAATAGGAATGTGGCATCTTTATTTTTTGTACCGATTGTTGAAGATGAAATAATAAAGATTGTTGATAGATTAAATAACAAAAAAAGTTCGGGATACGATGGAATCACAAATTTTTTGGTAAAAAACGTGATTCATGAAATAATTTCACCCCTTACTTTTATTTTGAATCAATCCTTATCTAGTGGTAAAGTTCCTTGTAAAATGAAAGTAGCCAGAGTTGTTCCCATTTTTAAAAAAGGGCGAAAAGATTTTGTTAATAATTATCGTCCTATTTCCCTTTTAACTTCCTTTTCAAAGATACTCGAAAGACTTGTGTATAAACGTACCCTTAATTTTCTTCTTCAGTCAAAAATATTTACTGATTCTCAATTTGGATTTCGCAAAAAACATAGTACAACTCACGCATTACTCAAGTTTATTGATAAGATAGCTCATGCTATAGATGATGTATCTCATACTGTTGGTGTTTTTCTTGATTTTTCAAAGGCGTTTGATACAATAGATCATGATATTTTACTTTATAAATTAAATCATTACGGAATTCGGGGTAAGGCGCTAGAATGGTTTTCTGATTATCTGACAAATAGAAAACAATTTGTAAGTATCCACGGTCACGATTCCCAACCTAAGTTAATTTCTTGCGGGGTTCCTCAGGGTTCCCTGTTAGGTCCACTTCTTTTTATTTTGTATATCAACGATATTCAGAACTCATCTAAGATCCTTTCCTTCGTTTGTTTTGCAGACGATACAAATTTGTTCTTTTCTCATCCAAATCCTGATGAACTTATAAACATAATAAATGAAGAACTTGTTTCTGTTCAATCTTGGATTTTTGCAAACAAACTTTCCTTAAACCTTGAAAAAACTCATTATATTTTGTTTAGTAATTCCCCACCTGTACTACCTATTTCTGTCAAGATCAACAACATTGATTTGTCACAGGTCAACAGTACAAAATTTTTGGGTCTTTACATTGATAGTGATTTATCTTGGAGAACCCATGTTGGTTATGTAAGTAGAATTATTGCTAGAAATACAGGGGTTCTAAACAAACTTAGTTATTATTTTCCATGTAATATTCTACAGAGTATATTTTCAACTTTGATATCTCCCTATCTTAATTATGGGATTCTGGCGTGGGGAAATGCTTCTAAAAATCTTATCGATTTGTTATTTATTGTGCAAAAACGCGCTATTAGAATTGTAAACCACGCTGGATATTCATCGCATACGAATGAACTTTTTATGAGCAATAAAATTTTGAAAATTCCTGAGTTATTTTCTTACAACGTTTGCCTGTTTATGTTTCAATTCTCAACTGGCCAATTACCAGATGCATTTTCCAAAATGTTCACAAGAAACTATACAGTTCATGATTATCCAACCCGCCAACGTTATGCGTATCACCTTCCACGTACCCGAACAATTTTTGCGAAAAAAACTATCATGTTCACTGGACCTAAGTACTGGAATGAACACCCTACGGAACTTACAAGCTGCACCACTTTAACCTCATTCAAACGAAAATTAAAACAATATCTTTTGAGCAGCTACGGCATGCATATTGTATAGTACTTGTTGCTCAGTATTTCCTCCCTTGTCTATCTTATTTATCTTCTAGTAGTAGTCCGACGGGATCCTAACCATGTACATTATTATTCTTCGATCAGTCTGCCTGTTGCGCTCTCTAAGTTTTTATTGTTACACTCGATTGTTGGAATTCTTGCGCGTGGCAGCTGTCTGTTACCATGGTCACACGGCCTGCATGGTTTAGGACCCCGCTGGAATTTGACACCTGAGCTCCATTGTCCTTGTGTGTATATTTTATATTCACGACAAAATTCTTTTAGCCCACCTTCCATTTATGTATTTATGCCAATTGTTACGTCATCATCTATACCTCCACACCCACTTAAATCCTTACAATCTCAGTCGTTGTTCTCTCAATGTCCTTACTTGTAGTAGGTTATAGTTGCAACATGTGACCTTTCAGTGTTTTATTCTGTATTTTATATAGCATAATTTGATTTGATCTTGTTCGTTTTAATCGGATCCCCCAATTATAGTATGGTCTAAAAATATCTGTACTTATGCTTCCCCTAATCTGATTTTACCACGGGACCTGCGGCTCTATACAAGCTTGCTTTTACGCAGGCCCCATCATATTTTTCGCATTATGATCTCAGTTTAACTCGCATGTATACAGACCTTGTGTATACCAAGACAAACTTTTGAACATTCCGGTGAAGTTCTATTTTGAATTATGTTCTGTATAGATTTCGTATCAATTTATTTTATATTGTGATATATGTGAGAAATATGAAAATAAATTGAAATGAAAATGAACTGAAATGAATGTCGATTAGAAAAGAAGGACCAACGATATCGTTCTTCACTGTTTTCCACCGATGAACAAAAGCTCAATTCATCTTTTTTAATCATGTTAATGGCTACGTAGCCTCATCTCTCGAAAACCTGCCATTGATATCTAAAGGGGATGGCTATAGTAACTGATCTGTGGGAATCAGTGGGAATGCTGGAGACTGATTGTTCCAATCCTTTAAGAGTATATGTGACCATGCATCACAAAACGAACAAAAAGTCGCACCCCTTACACGTGAGGACTCAAAAAGGTGAAATGGGTCAACCAAGTCAATATTCAGTTTTGCATATCTTCTTTAATAAAGAGCTACCCTTCTTCTACATTATACTGAAGTTTGGGATCGTAAAATGAATGGAAAAGAACATTTTCAGTAGTTTTTCTACGACCCATTTTTTTTTTTGTAGAGTAGTGAGATCAGGTATGTCTTCAATGTCCCTTTTCCTTTCTTAATGACCCTTTGCACACTCTTCAATGTCAAGTCTGATAACTTTTGAAGGGATGATGCTACTGCTTTGAAAGTTGGCATTAATCATGGACAGAATGTGTTAATAGAGCATGCTCAATTTCAATTTAAGCTGATAATACCTTCATTGTTGGTTCTCCAGTGGTTTACATGCTGTTTTTGTCCCATTCATCGCTCAGCTAGCACGCTTGAGTAGACAGATAGACCATGTACTTCAGACCCTCTTTTCTCGGTTCACACTTTTCCAGAGTGTGCGCTTTCTTTCCAATATCTAGGTAGGTTAAGAGAGTCCATTTGAGTTGAGTTATACATCATTTTGAAACTTAGAGTCTGCTCTTTTACAACCTGTCCTTAACTAAAAATCCATATCTGGCGACTTTTTGTGTGTTTTGTGGTGCAGGGTCACATATTACTACTGTTGTGTGAAAATTATTTGCTGCAAAATGGTCTCATATTCAGGTACTGTAGAGGTTTGGTGTTTACCCCCAAAGTCTGTGTGAGTTGTTTCCATTTGAATATACACATTATTAGTTCAGATGCAATATGTGAAAGTTTGAGTTATGTAGATTTTCAACTAATTTTAAACGTAGGACTTTACAATACAGGGGATGTCAAGTGTAGAATGATCTCCCAGGTAATATCAAGATGAGTTTTATGAGTTTTAATAATTTCGGCTTTCATTTGAAACAGCAGCAGTTTTAGTTTGATATCCACTGCATTATATATCATATTAAATCATATCAATTACCATAGCGTTTCCTATTATGTTACGCGATGAGTACTATTGACATTTGTTTTATATATTTCAATCATTGCTGTGCGCTGTTACTGAATCTATGTTTTGTTCTGTTGTGTATTGTATACATGCACGAACTTGCAGAATAACAGCCGATGGCTGAGCAAGTTTCCTTTTTTTTTAAAGGGAAGCTGTTTCAGGTTATATGGACGTGAATATTTCTCCCTTCCTTCCAGTAGAATCCAATCATTGTGTAATGACAAAAAGTATATACATTTAACTATCTAAGACTATATCTTCGTAGAAAATGTCTATTTTTTTTTTCAAAGTTTAAATCTTACCCAAACTTTCCTTCCTCCGGTAGACAACAGAGCAGTCATTTCGTGGAACGCGAAAAGCAGTCTTATCTGCGTAAAACCTTTTCACGAACTGACAACTGTGGCTGTTGCGACACGGATTGTCGCCCCTACACGGATTGTCGCCCCCGTCACGGATTGTCGCCTGGCGACAATCCGTGACGCTTGTGCAGTTCCCAGTTTTTGACCTCGAAGGCGACAATCCGTGTTGGCAAAAAATTTGTTGCGACACGGATTGTCGCCCCGTCACGGATTGTCGCCCCGGGCTCGGGGTGGTTCCTCCGGACGGTGTTAAGCTTTGGTGGGATGGGTATGACTGGTAAGTTATACGTATGTGTGTGTGTGTGTGTGTGTGGGTGTGTGTGTGTGTGTGTGTGCGGGTGTGTGTGTGTGTGTGTGTATTGTGAGCTGCATGATATGTGATGTGTATGATTTGTTGTGTGTGTGTGTGTGTGTGTGTGTGTTTGGAGTATAACAATACAATATGTAGGAACTGTGCATGTGTGGTGGTTGTATAGTGGTAGTGGTTTGTTTGTCTGTGTGTATACGTGTGCCCGTATGCTTGCGTGTGTATGTGGAATATAGTGGCGCTACTGTGGCATTACAAACGCCTTCAGAGTGTATGAGCACGTGTTTAAAGAATTCACACCAGCGTTGATCTAAAAATAGTAAGGGTGTGTCAACCAATATTATGAAATGGGTTCAAGAATGTAGCCAATAGGAAGCGCTGAAATGAGTCACATGTGCTTTGGTTATTCTAGTCCCATCGCACTGCTTGTTAAATCCACCGTGGTTAAATCCTATTGCCGATCGTCTGTGCGCGCGGCGGCTCCTTTGAATTGTATGCATACATACAGTACGCGCTGTCAATCCTGTAAACAACTTCTAGTTCGGGCTGCCGGCCGGCCGGCCTTTCTTCCCTTGTGTATAACATGTGTGGCGTACGTATACTCTTATATACGTACACTTTGTACAGTACAGTAGACCATGCGTTGTGGGACCGGACGCGTACATGGAGTCACTTTCAAGGGCAAATCCAACCATTTAGCAGGTTAATTCTCACCCCGTTTTCAGAGTATGTTGTCTAGTAGGCCTATATGAGGAGTCTATATCAAGTCTTTAAGGTAAAGGGTGCATATTATATGTAAAATAAGTAAGTTTTCATGCGGGAACTTAAGTGTCCGGAAACCCAACCCCCCATCATACTTTACTGTATGTGCGGGATTTCCGAGTGCGACGTGCGTAGCAGGTTAAATGTTTGGGACGAACATCTTCGGACGTCTTGACCCACAAAGGTACGTGAAAAACGCTGAAAAACGCTGAAAAACGCTGTTGGTTTTCGAATTTTCGACCCATTTTATAAAACAAATGATGCAAAAGATTATTTCGTGGCGTTAGTAGAGGCGTAGCTCACTCTCGGGTATTTACAGTTTAGTGCATGTTTCACAGTTGTAAATACCCTCGAGTGCACTATACGCCTCCACTAACGCACTCTATCCTATGCATCATTTGTATATCAGCGGTGAGGCGGGCTAGGCGAGAGAGAGACCGAGAGAAAATACATACGAGGGAGGTACCCTCCCCAAATGTTATTTGTCTTTGTTCATTTTTTCACTCCAGTCATTTTCTTCCATCAGTCTTATAAAATAGAACGTCCATACCACTCATCTTTGTCCCAGAATAGGTTTGGCATGCTTTATGCATGAGCGAATAATTTCCACACGCCGTAAAAAAATTGTCAATCGTTAGTTGATTTTAGCACAAACGAACTGCCATTGCACACCGCTAATACATACGTAATACAAACAAACACCAACAAACACTCAAGCAAATCCTCATAATGCAAATAAACCAACTCAACACTTTTTTCCTTGATATTTATTGATTTCATTCAAATCATTCATAAATCGACCCATTCTGGGTGTAACATGAACAAAAAAAAAAAGTTACAAATGGCAATTCGAAACACAAACAAATCCATTTGTCAATGTATACCACAAATAATCTCACTTCAACATACATAACTCGATTATAGACCAACCCTATACTAATAATTTCTTAACGAGAAAGTTTTGACGTGTATGGCCCTACCAAACCTATATTCCTTGAATATAATTGGTTTGAATCATGTAACACGGAACACCTTCTTACTTACAAGGGCATATACATAAAAAAACACAAATACATTACACAAATCTAGAATGAAATCAGTCATAAAAAAAACCCGACCACCCCCTCCTGAGCTTTCGGACGAATGAGCCTTCAGAATAACAAACTTTTGCAATAACGAAATGTAACCCCCTTCCCACATACCGACGCACACCCGAACCGATACCACATTCCTTCCTGATGAAACGATTTCCCATTGTTGATAAATAAGACATAATGGACCGTATGCAGAAAAGCAGCTCCACCCGCACGCAAGCTCCACTCCGAATTCATAATCAAATACAAATCTGCCAAACTCATCAAATTCAAAGCTGCTGATACAATCAATATCAACGTTTATGCCAGCAACAGCTTACTAGGTATCCCTCCCCACGCGCAGCTAAAAAACACATACGCAAAAAACTGACATAATGAACACATTCTTCCATCACACACACACACACACACACGCGCACAAACGGACACCAAATGTGACCCTGCACCTCAAAACAAACAAAAAGTCGCCAGACATGAATTTTTAGTTAAGACCATATTCTGAAAGAGCAGACTTTAAGCTTTAAAATGATGTATAACTCAAATCTAATGGACTCTCCTAACCTATCTAAATATTGGAAAGAAAGCACAAACTCAGGAAAAGTGTGAACTGAGAAAAGAGGCTCTGAAGTACAATGTCTATTTAAGCGCTTAATCTGTACCAAGCCGTGCTGGCTGTGCGATGAATGGGACAAAAAACAGGAAGTAAACCACCAGAGTAACAACAATGAAGGGATTATCAGATTAAACTGAAATTAAGCACGCCTCATTAACACATTCTGTCCATAATTAATGCCAACTTTCAAAGCAGTAGCACTATCCTTTCAAAAGTTATTAGAGTTGAAAGTGAAGAGGGGGACAAGGTTTTTCAGAAATGAAAAAGGGATTCTAAAGACACACCTACTCACACTATTCTACCAAAAATGTTCGAGATAAACTGCTAAAAAACACACTTTCCAGCCCGTTTTATGATACCAAATTTTAGCATAATGTAAAAGAAGACCCGCTCTTTCAGAAAATATGAAAAAGTCAAGTTCGGCTAGGTTGACCCATTTCACTTATTTTCAGTCCTCACGCAAAATCAGTGTGTGCGACTTTATGTTCGTTTTGAGGTGCACGGTCACAAATTATCATGTGCACGCGCACATACACACTTCCTTGAAACCTCACCATGACTTTTTACATGGCATGTTTGCATGGATGTAGCCATGTAAGCTATGGTATTTCAATGATTATGTCCAGAACGATATTACCCAGCAAAATGTGCTTCGAGGGCGGGCGACAATCCGTACCGCCAGCCCTCGTCACGGATTGTCGCCAAGCGACAATCCGTGACGGGGGCGACAATCCGTGCCGCCAACGCCCGTCACGGATTGTCGCCCCGAGCAGGAGGCGACAATCCGTGTCGCAACATGTGGCTACACGACTAACTTATAATACTTTATACAAATATTTACAATGTCTTAATTCAATTCCAGTTGTGGTCGCTGGGGCATCACGTATCAAGTATCAAGGATAGGAAATAAAAGACTGGATCATTCATGCCTTAAACAATGCCAATAAAGTTTAAACTGAAGTTTCACAGTAATAATGTTTTCCATCAATTCAAATCATAAAAAGTCAGTTCCAAAAGATAGTCTACTCCCCTATACACTTTAAACAATTCTGACTTTATAGCCATAAATGAAAACATTTTTTGGCCCCTATTTGTTGATAAAACCGATCAAAGCAAACAAACATTAATTTAGATCAAATTTGGCAACTGATACAATCTTCTACAGACAAGTCCTAAATCTAATATAAGCGCGCGTGCACACACCCATGCACACACACATACACACAGACACAGATAGCACAAATTAATACAAAAATACATGTTTGTGTGGTTCAAAGGCCTTTAACTGCAATACCTTCTTTTTCGTATTATGCATATCGTATTTTTTCTTTCATTTTTCTTGATGCTGTGTTGGTGTGTGTGTGTGTGTGTGTGTGTGTGTGTGTGTACGTATGTTTACATCAACAATACGATACATATCTCATATTTGATTCATGAGGGAATCATGACGCAATCATTACATGTTTTATACCAGAAAAATCTAACGCGTTTTTATCTATGGAAAGAGGTTTCACTTCCAATACTCACTCTGAACAGATATGTCCATACTCTCCAGACCTTTTGTGTTATTTACATATAAACTCATCGTCTACTAGGACTTGAAAGGAAGATTTCATATTACTAGAAGCCACAAGATCAATCATCTTTCTTGTCGTGGAAAGGACTTGTCGGGGTGGACAATAATTAGAATATGGAAAACAGGTAGCTCGGACAACCAACAGAACAAACGAGTTGCACAAAGAAAGTAAGGTCGGAACATGACTAATTATTTACGGTATAATTCCATCCCTGGCAATGTTAACATAAGTGTCAAAGAGTCAAAATATCTCCGGGCTATATATAACCTACATAATATACACATGGATCTAAACTTTGTTTTAGATCTATGTTTAAACTGTTCCATAATTTTCGTTCCAAAATTGCTACTTCTTGATATCTCATATGGATAAAATGGAACATGTACATTGTAAGAATTTTTAGTTTCATGTAAATTGATACTTCTGCTTCAAAAAAAAAAAAAAAAAGAACTGCTCAGAATATGAGGTGGTAACCATTAGAGTGCTAATACATAGCTGGCTACTTTAAAAGAAAATAGAGAAAGAACATCATTTTCTATGACCTTATTCACTTTCTTAAAAAGAAAATCAGTAGATGTTGAAAATATGAATTTGTTATAACGCGGATTGCCCACTCTTGCAAGATATAATATACTGGATTTCAGCGGGAAAAAATCCTCAGTGGCCCTCTCCTCCACACAAACACATGCAGATACACAACAATTATAGCGCCACAGTACACAATACTTCTCGCAACTCCAAGTTACCTATACCTTTTCCTCCTTCGGTTTACCTTCCTCTGCTTTTATTTTGTCATACACCTGTCGTTCTCTTTCTTTCTTTTTTCTTCTTCTTCTAATGGGCATTATGCATGAAACATTGCGCAATGGATTGTGTGATCAACTACATCTTTGTCACTAATTTTGCTTGACGATTTTCTGTCTCATTTTTATCACAACAAAACAACACAAGTCAATTTTAAATGATGGGTAGTTGACATTCATTTACAAACTCATCTGCCAAATATATGTGGCGAATACGGCCATAATTTAAAGCCATAATCTTCTTTTTGACACATCAATGTACAATTTACAATTACCACAGTCGAGACAAAATAATACTTCTATTTTCGACGCGATTCAGTTCTTGAAGTAATCATCTTAAGATGTGTTCACATATGATATGGGCGTAAATATAATAACGTGATCAGAAAGAGCACAGGCATGACTTAATTTTGTTTTTGATGTATTGAGGTTAGGAATATTATGTATCCATGCATATCTATATTTACATCTATTTCATCCAGAATATCAAGCAAAAAATCTAGTTCCTAAAAATCTTAATTTAGATATGCATTGATTATTCATAATCTAAAGTTAACGTTGTTCCCCCAACGAATTTTGGAAAATGAAGTTCTCTTTTCTTTTCTTTTTTGTAGGCCGTAATCATAATTCCCTTGTCAGGTGTATTAAAGTTTATCTGAAGTTTTCGTTGTTGTGACATACATCTGTAAATGATCCATTATGTTTTTATTCGTATCGTTTGTTTTTTTTTTTGTTCATTTTCATTTCTTTTTTATTTATGTTTTTTTCTTAGCTGTTATTCAATCATGGATTTGCAGTGTTTGACGATGATTTTCAATCATCGGGTTTTTTTTAACTCCAGCATCTTATTCTGTGAGTTACACCTCTCGGGATCAATATGCAGAAATTAGGCCTATATATTTTTGTGGTATATTAATACCTTTGAGGCTGACATTCCTTCTGTTTTCAATGGTATCAGTTCTTGCCAGACCTGTAATCTTAAATAGTCTCCATGTTATGTTCATTTGATATGTATAGATGACTTTTGGGCCTTCTTTCAGTAATCACGATTGTTCATTGTTATAATGTCGCTGAAACCAATTTCCTTGGATATTTCTAGGTACACGGTGCATACACACAAGTTGGCAAAGTGTCACATAAAGTTATCTAAAAAGAAAAAAAAAATCCGTGAAGGTGGTTGCGCACAACCTCATGATCAACAATATTCTTTTACAATTTTATACACTAACACAGGCATTGAAAATGTTAGCCTGTAAGACAAAGAAAAGCCATATTTTCGTCAAAATATACGTGCATATAGCCGTATTTGTTTATAGTATCGTGTTTTCGATTATCCTAATGAACTCAATGTAAAGCATCGTGTAGGAATGCACTTCTAGAAGAGAGCACAAAACAATTATTGCCATATTCACAGAGATGCATGGTGTCTGCGAAAAATATGTACAGTAAATATTGCGATGGAAACCTAATTCAGAGTTCTACTGTCATAGGCTTTGTCATCAGTTCCAATATCACTGGACCATTACCTAGAGTAACTACGGCAGTATGCGGCCGTGCAGCCGTTCGCGGCAGGTACAGCATACACGGTAATATACCGCTAAACACAGCACTGCACTGTTACATGCACACTACACATATACTAACACACTAGCAATCAACAAAAACCAACCGATAAAATGGGCACGATCTCTGACGAAAGTGAATTTTTTTCACCTAAATGACAACATATCGCATCCAAAATTAAATTTTCGGTACTTCTTAACATAACAGTTAAGAAACAATGGTCCAAGAAACTGGATTTTTTGTCGTTTTTTCGATGTTCATGGATTTTGAAAACATATCCTCACGTAAAATAGAACTTTCGCGAGCCGATGTGGGCCGCCATTTCTTTTCGGAAAGTGGATGTTACCATCGAAAAAAAAAAATTAGAAAAACACGAGGAAGACATCAACAACACCGCCAGAATTGCGATCTTGTTTGCGGCCAATGCATGTACGCCCGCTATTTTCACGTGCTTTCGCAATGGGAATTGGCGCTTACGCAATGTTCGCGAGACATGTGAAGGCGTTCAGCGAAAGATCGCGGAGCACGCGCGTATTGCATAGGGATTGTACATCGTGCCGCAAGCAGAAATACTACGTCGCATATCGCCCTTATCGGCGAAAATTGTGACGGGTTTTGCCCTGGTAAATCATGAAAACTGCGTTGGTCAGTGGTAAATTTCTTTTATGAAAACAATTGCGTTAATGAATAATCTTGTCTATGACATATGAAATGGTTGAAAATAATTTGCCTGATTTGTTTACAAGTTGGAAAAACCCTTAACAATGCTTAAACCTGCCGCAAACGGGATATTTTACTCTATATAATTATCTTGAAATATCACTTTCTCCGCAGATTATAGAGAGAATATTGCGATTTTCGAAGATAACTGTCCAAATTTTAGACAAGGACTCACAATACTCATAGGCCCGAATTCACAAAGGTGGTACAATCTTGTACATGGTTTCAACCATTTACAAAGACCGTAGATTATATGGGGCGCCAAGTGTCGACGAAATGAAAACATTTTGTAACGAAATGATCATTTCGTTAAGGAGATAATGGTCAATTTCGTAACGAAATAGGCCATGTGACATTTGGCGCCCCATAAAAACTACGGTCTTTGTAAATGGTTTAAACCATGGACAAGATTGTACCACCTTCGTGAATTTTGGGCCTATGAATATTGTGAGCGTGATCCTTATCTAAAATTTGGACAGTTATCTTGTCCATGGCTTAAACCATGGACAAGATTGTACCACCTTCGTGAATTCGGGCCAAATATTTTCCTTATCTCAGGAATATAACCATATGTGACCCTGCACCTCAAAACAAACAAAAAGTCGCCAAAAATGAATATTTAGTTAAAACCATATTCTGAAAGAGCAGACTTTAAAGGTCCTGTTTACCTTTGGGAGCAGTGATTAAAAAGATATTCAAGATATCACCTTTGAAGCATATAGTGTAGGTCAGTAAACCACAAAACATCCTACCATATAAAAAAAAATGCAATAAAGCCTAAAATATAAGAAGATGTCACAATTTTTCTCATTAAACTGTAACTGTAGACGGTTAAGTCTGGAAACATTGTAATTATAACTATTGTTCATATTTTGTATATTTAACAACACTTAACATCGATTATACTTGTTCAAATTTTTACATTGGTTGTTTCTATCCCTAACTCACATTTAGAACTATTTTGAAGTAGTAATGCTGGGTTTTTGTTTCATCTGCAAATGGTAAATTATGCCTTTAAGCTTTAAAATGGTGTATAACTCAAATCAAATGGACTCTCCTAACCTATCTAAATATTGGAAAGAAAGCACAAACTCAGGAAAAGTGTGAACTGATAAAAGAGGCTCTGAAGTACAGTGTCTATTCAAGCGCTTAATCTTTACCAAACCGTGCTGGCTGTGCGATGAATGGGACAAAAAAACAGGAAGTAAACCACCTGAGTAAAAACAATGAAGGGATTATCAGATTAAACTGAAATTAGGCATGCCTCATTAACACATTTTGTCCATAATCAATGCCAACTTTCAAAGCAGTAGCACTATCCTTTCAAAAGTTATTAGAGCTGAAAGCGAAGAGTGTGGACAAGGTTTTTGAGAAATAAAAAGGGATTCTGAAGACACACCTAATCACACCATTCTACCAAACATGTCAGAGATAAACTGCTAAAAAAACACACTTTACTGCCGGTTTTATGATACCAAATGTTAGCATAATGTAAAAGAAGACCCGCTCTTTCGGAAAATATGAAAAAGTCAAGTTCGGCTATAGGTTGACCCATTTCACTTATTTTCAGTCCTCACGCAAAATCAGTGTGTGCGACTTTATGTTCGTTTTGAGGTGCACGGTCACATATTATTTGCTGATCAGCTACTTATCATGTGAACTTTAATGCCAGCGCAATTTCTGTAGCCTTTGCTTCCTCTATAGTATTTTTGCAGGCTACATGTATATGTACATGTAATATAGATCTAATACATGGGCTTATGTTTTAAGTGGATTATCATATAAGTGGAATATTCTTATCAACCAAACCATTAATATCACTATATCTTAATATCTTTGGTCCATCCACTTGACATGGGTGATGGGAATTCATTGCAGACTTGATACAGTACAAATTAAAAAAAAAAAGAACTTTGCATCAAAGTTGGACTGTCTTAACTCGGTTAAGTTGATTGCATTACCATTTTTTTTTTTGTTTTTTGCGCGAGTCTACTCATCACTGAAAACACGCGAAGACCTAGACACATGCAGTGTAGCAGGTTTGATTAGTTAACCATCGCATTAACATGATTAAGAAAGAAAAGTGCAATTATTGAAAGGTATGTGCTTACGTCGGTTAAGTGTTTGATGAGTGGTACGATGTTTTGTTACAGGCCTACATCTACGGCAATATCACCTCGCACTTTTGATATTTCCTCATTAGATGCAATTCCAGTATCTAAAATTCACAAACCCTGCCTAAAATTAGGAAGGATTCAAAGTCAATAATTGCTTCTGGAAAACGATCACATTTTCGACGTTATCAAAATAACATCTCAAATGTCTGTGAAATTCATATACATTTCCTCATCGAAATTTGGTTTTATGTCAGTAATGCACGAGTCACCTGTTTTGTCCACATTTGCATATAGCCCTTCGCACACCGCCGGGTTTGCTGAGGGAGAGTGTCCTTTTGTTTCCTTCAATTCTGCGTACAAGCCATCAGGCAATGGTGTTTTAGCGTCAACACTGCATGTTTTTCGACTTTTGTCCACTTTTGCATACAATTCTTCGCAAATTACTGGTTTCGGTGGCAATGCTGTTCCTCTTGGTTTATTCACACGTGTGTACAGTTCCTCTCTAATCGGGGTCTTGGTGTCATGGCTCTCAGAGAAGTGATCAAATTCCCTCACATCAGGGAGAAGGCTACCTATGGAGTCTTTTCCTGGATTCAGCGAACTATATTCACTACGGTCGAAAACGTCAGGGTGATATGGCCTGTTAATAGCTTCAATGTCCTGAGAAACCCCAGGATCTAGCTTGTAGTAAAAAACGCCTTCAGAAGGCGCACCTGTTGGGGATCCTAGACTGGAACAGAGTAGATTTTCTTTTTCTGTTAGCGTGAAGATTAGGCTGAAACGTCGGACAAATAGATGGGTGAGCTGGGTCATAACCTTGTGCTCTGTCGTCGTGGCACGTATGATTGATATGATCGTGGTCATTGTCCCTTAAGATATTTCTAGATCTGGCATAATCGTTTTCCAGTTTCCCAGAAGCAAGTCTGGCATCCTGCATTTGAGTACAATAACCGTCGGATCTACTGCTAAAGTTCAGTGAATTGTAACATGTGTCATCGAACAAGCGGGCCCCACCAGGGGATCTAGAGGCATCTTCTGTAACCCCATTGTTGCTATTAAGTTCCACATCTTGGTAAACACACTCCTCACTGCCGTTTTCCGTGTGATCCAGTGACGTTCCCTGCATGTCATTAAAGTCTTGAATATAAGGGATATTCGCTGATGGCAATGACCCGCAGCCGACAGTTTTGTTGTCGTTATTCCGTGAAGAAAATGCACGAGAGACTTGCTCTACGTTTGAGGGTAGGGAAGCCCCCGTGTGTGTCTCCGCAGCGTCCTGGTAAATGTGTCTCATGTGACTCGTGTCCTCTCCATGAGCCATGGCGTCTCTGAATGTGTTGTCAGGGTGGTTCGGATAAGGATGACCCTCTTCTTCAACGCCAGCACCGTCAGTATTAAATACATCATTATCGGTCGAGCTCGGATTTTGGTTGGACGAGTGTACAGGATGCATCTGCAATAGCTGATTTGAAACTTGTGAGGGCCTATACCTGTTACACAAAGAATAAAAAAAAAACATTTAGTTTTTGTTAATAACAGTTCAGTGACAACTATAAAGTACTTATTTCAATTTAAATTAACCACATCTTGTGGGAAAACAAATATCATTGATGAAATCTATTATCTATATGCTACAGTCACACACTGCCCCCCCCCCCCCAAGGAAAAACGCAGTATCTATATCCAGCTCTATTTCTCAACAATTCACCATTTATATTTTTGCCAAAGCCCCTGGAAAATTTACTCTTTTGAAAAATTCCTTCATTGTGGAATTTTAGTCTATCTAGCTACCAATTTTCCTCGAAAATATCATTTTGGTTTTTTTTTTTTTTTGTCTTGTGTTTCAGTTATTGATGAAAATGTAGATAGTTTTGGGAAACCCCATGCAATTGACTGATTTCCCCAAGGAAAAACGCAGTATCTACAGCGGAATGACTAGGATTAATCTTCTGCCCTAGTTATGTATGCATGTATACATCATTGTACAACTTGTATTCATGATGCACCATCCTCAATCTTGGGCCCTGGGGGATGCATCCTCCATCCCCCCATTTATGCCCTGATTACAGAGCAGGCTTCATAACATTAACAAATAACAGATCGTTCTTGGAACGTTTTGCTTTTTCAGATTGCAGCTCAAACCTAAAAAGTAAAACATTCCCAGACCGATCTAGCTGTATAAACGTTACGTGTTTAATATGAAGCTTGCCAGGGCTGTAATGTGGTGCTACATGGCCTAGTAGCTAACTAGTAGCATCTAGATCTAGATCTGTACAGTCTAGGCTAGAGTCTGTATAGACCAAAATAAATTTAGATTGGATGTCTGGACTTAGATCGATCTAGACTAGTTTTTATATATCGTTTATTCTAGGCTGGCTACGTAGCAGGCTCAGGCTATACATGCACGATACTGACAGAAAAAAAAAATAGCCTAGAAGGTTTAGTCTAAGCCCTACACGAGACAGGACTCTTTAAATAGAAAAAAAAATACATCTAGGTCTAGATCGAAGTTACATCCGCTCTCTAGGCCTATTCCTTCTGGATCGAACCAAAGTTTTTTATGTCATGTAAATTTGTAATGTAACTTTTTTTTACTTGTAACTTGTAGCATGCAGCATGGGATCATGCATGCATTTTACGCAACCCAGTCTCACTATGTCTAGGGTCTAGATAAGAATTAAAAATAAATACAACTTATTCTTAACTGTCTCTATTCTGTCCATTTACCTATTTTTCACATAATCTATTGTCAGCCATTTGATTTTAAGACAGTATGGTATGGAGTAGATAATTGAACATTGACACTTCACTAGACCTCGGAATAGGATTCTAAGTGGTTAAGTTTTAGTTTTAGACTTCTTACTTAGTTTTATAAACAGGCCTGCCCTACCATGTTAGGCCTAGCTATTCTAGTCCTACACTAGATCTTTCTTTAGACTTTTGGAATACGGACCCTGAAAGTTCTGATTAACGTTAAGTCTAAGGTTAGAAAAGAGACGCAAGACTCAAACGTTTACTGTTTGTTAGACAAGTCTTAACGTTAGACTTACATTTAGATCGATAGGGTCTAACATGTTACATAACCTGACCTTTATCCAACACAACACAAATAGGTCTAGATCTATTGCCTTTCGCCGAAACTTTCGGATTCGGAGCCTGATGAATTTTGACTAGGGTCTAGGCCTAACAAAGTTACTTCACAACAAGTTAATATTGAAATAGTACGGAAGATGTTCATCATCGTGGTAGAATATGAAAGAATAAAGCTGATCGTTTGTCACACGAAGCGAGGTAAACACAAATATATGCATTTGTGTTTACCTCGCTTCGTGTGACAAACATGTATTTGTGTTTACATCGCTTCTTGTGACAAACGATCAGCTTTATTCTGTCAATATTGAAATAGTTTTGAATAACTTACTCATTATCTGCAGATAATTTTTTCTTGAGGGCTATGCTCACGAGTAATTTTCCCTGCGACAACATTTTGTTTTAATCCTAGCAAGTAGTACACACTCACGTCACTGTATGCTGACTAGCCGGGCCGTTTTTCATTGGGGGGGGGGGGGGGGGGGCAGCCACGGCCGGGTCACAAAACGGATTTGATCCGAGAAAAAATGAGCCGGATTAGTCTCGGAATGGAGGGTAATTTATGCTGTACTATTTCGAACCGGGTCCATAAGGAATTAAAACCGTACCGACCCGGTTCGAGCCGTAGAGACCCGTATTGACCCGTATCGAACAGTATAAAAATCCGCTTTAAACCCTTAACTGAATCGTTTTCGACCCCTATCGACCCGTGTCGACCCTACCAACCCGGATGTTAAACCTTGTCATCATCCGTTGCATGAAGGTAATGCGGTATACGGCAAGGGTCCATACGGTTTAAGGCTGCGGGTTGCAGTGGGTCGATGCGAGTCAATGCAGTTTGAACCGCATCAATTCGAATATCAATACGGAATTGAAGTCCGTGAAAATTTTTTGAACATGACCAAAAAATTTTGGGTGCACGTCATCCACGAGTCATACAGCCCACAAGTCATACAGCTCACAAGTCATACAGCCACCAGTAATACAGCCCACGAGTTCGACACTGAGAAAATTAAGCCCATGAGTTCGACATCAAGTAAAATAAGTCCACGAGTTATACAGCCCATTTCTTCGACATTTCACACAAAAGGCTCACGAGACCGACACTACACTTAAAAGGCTCACGAGACTGACAATAGGCAAAAGAGGTTCACAAGACCGACACTAAGCAAAAGAGGCTCACGAGACCGACACTAGGCAAAGAAGGCCCACGAGACCGACAGGATGAACAGAGCCACCTATAGACCAATTACATGTATAGGGTGTCCAGATAATGGCATAAAGAAGGTTTATAAGAAATGGAAAAGGAGAGTTGCTAGGGTATTTCCCCGTTAATTGCCCTCACTCACCCCCTGAACGGTTCAAGATCTTTAATTGTGTTGCGTATGTGAGTGTTTGTGAAAAAAAAAAATCCAGTAAAAGTGCATGATATGTTTCAACATTACTTTCGGAAATGCCAAAACACCCACGTTTAATTCCATATCTGCAAAGCCCAGACCGGTATACCTACTCATTAAAATTATTAATGTGGACATTCAGACAACCAACTAAAAAGTACCCAGGTGTGAAATGAAGTTCACGACAAGAAAATTCACAAAATGGACAATGTTGTAGTGCACACCTGCCTTACATGATATGGGGGGGGGGGGGACTAGTCATCTGCAAAGGTGTTGAAATAATAAAAAAATCACAGAAAATAATGTAATCATCAATTAAGGCAGCGTTAAGAATTCGGAAAAAGAAGATGCATCCATGAAAGTTACTTTTCGATTTCATGAAAAATGTACTGTTTAGAGAAGAATATTTTTACAAACACAAGCTTCTGAAATCGAGGTGAATCGCTGCGAAAAAAAAAAAAAAAAAAAACGTTTTCATCCGTTGAATTTCATACATTAAAGTTAAAGAGAAAATTACAAATTATACTATAAGCAGGCGGGTATAAGCAGGCGGAAAGGATATCTAATAAGGCCTACTTAATTTGTGAAGCGAGAAAGAAAAGGGCGAAAACAAAAATAGATCCTGGCCACCGTCTAAACAGTCTACAAAAGCCTATTAAATATAGCGCGATGGTATCTAAAAGTAAGCCATTCAACATTCTTTCCTCTATCATTTTTTTTTTTCATTTTTAAGGGGGGGGGGGTTCTATGAAAAGAACAATTCTATAAGAATAAAAAATGAAAAAAATAGTAACAATGTCGCTTCCCGTAGCGTGACAGAACTGCCCTCTAAAAGCCACACGACGTGTAGAAATACATATTAAAATTGGTTGATATGTAGATGGTGCTGCTGCTGTTGTAGGTTAGCAACAATCTCTTGCTCGACAGCGTAACGAAATTGCACCCGCCAGTATGCAATTTTCCCCTTTAATGGAACACGCTGTACAGGTACATATTTGTAATTGACATGTAGATGGCGCTGTTCATCCTGTCGGTCTCGTGAGCCTCGTTTGCGCACTGTCGGTCTCGTGAGCCTTAATTGTGTAGTGTCGGTCTCGTGGGCTTTCTTTGCTTAGTGTCGGTCTCGTGAGCCTTTTGTGCCTAGTGTCGAACTCATGGGCTGTATGACTCGTGAGCCGTATAACTCATGGGCTGTATGACTCATGGACCTATTTTTGATGTCGGTCTCGTGGACCGTATGACTGGTGGGTGTCGTTCCCGTGGGATGACCCCAAATTTTTCACCGCCGTATCGTAGCCCCCGGAATCCAACAGGAATTGACACGGGTTACGATGCGGGTCAATGCGGGTCTCTACGGGTCAAACCGGATCGATACGGTTTTAATTCCTTATGGACCCGGTTCGACGTCCGGCCGTGATGTGTGACTGTAGCAACAGGAAACAAGTTTATTAGGCCTAAGAATCATGGGTGCGATCCAGTGCTCTAATACTTTTTCACTCAAAAGCATTTAGCATTACATTAATTCATGTAACATTTGGTTAACGTATTTTAATATGATTTAAGTTTGTAGGTGAATAATACACTTTATGACTAAAGTTACTTGTGCTTGCTAGCAAGAGCTCATTTCCTCGCCGCGATCAGCTCCATCCCCTCCTTTCACATTATAAACATGAAAAACAGTTTATTATTCAAAATCTCACCTTTTCTTGTGGTGTTTGTACCAAGCCACGGAGAGGATGACAAGTAACGTGAGAACGACAAACAGAAAGGTTCCCAGGGTGTAGAGGCCTACCATAATATCTATTTGATGGTGACCAGACACTGAAACATAATGCAAGAATTCAAGCCTTCATAATACGAAGAAGAACAAAGTGCTTTGGAAAAAAAAAGTGGAGAGAAATTAAATTAACTTTCCTGTCAAAGCAATAAAAGCTATATCAAGTTTTTGATCATATCTTCATAACCTTTCATTCTATGATCATGAGTTGAGACAGCACATCATCATTAAAGTCCATGATACGATGAGAAACGTTTCTTCTTTTTTTCTGGGTCAGGACAGCATAACTGTGTATAGGTAAAGTAAAGACTATCGATAATCCAACATACATGTATATGAAGTAAAAATAGACAAATAGCATAATTCCATGTGTTAATATATACAGACACATACATTTTCAACCTCTGTACCTCTGTCACACAATCGATAAAATAAAAGTAACTTAAAAAAAATGTCGTTACTAGCCCATTGAAAAAGTACACAATTAAACTATACTCCAATTTGATATAATTTATGATGTACAAATAGACAAACAGCATACTTCCATATACATACAGTTGTATATACACTGAAACATATTTAATGTAACCTCTGTCCCTCAGTCTGTCACAAAATCTATCAACTAAAAAAAAAACACCGATATAACATCGAACAACAAAACAAATATGCCTTTACTAATCCCTAATCAATTCTACGCTTTTGACAGGACACGTGATATTTTTACCCACATCACTTCAGGATACTATATAGCAACGGAAACGTGAACAGCTACGTGCACGTGATTGACACTTCGCTAAACCAAAGTACAATGTAAGTAAAGCAGGGGAAGGAAAACAACATTCTGGTCGCAACAATGAACAACATAAAAGGAAAGATATGTCGAGATCAGCGCAAAGTGTTGTCATTAATATTGAATTTACGAAGAGATATAAAAGAGGGTAAGGGGAGAAACGGACTTTATGGCAAAGCTGTCGAGCTCACCGGAAGAAGTCACCGTCTTTTGTAATGTTGTTAGTTCTTCAACGGGTTGCAATTCGCCTATTCATATGGAGGAGATAACAAGAACGTTAATGGTACATGTGTAGTACATGATACACCATACCAACCAGTGCTTAGCCCCTTCTTAGTCCAGACTTCTACTTTAATACCCATTATTTACACCTAGAAATGAAAGCTTATGCCGATATGTTTTTACACCCTTTTCCTCCTGTTTTATAGCTGTTGTGTTTATAGCAAAGGGAATATACTTCCTGATAGATAAATCAGTTAGTCTTTCAGGCTGATGACAAGAGTAAATGGCATCCTGCATTTATGAATTTTTAACATAATCTTAAATTTAGGGAGAGAGCGAAAAGATTATGTTTCCTCAACAAGAAAAAGAAATACCTAACACATTCACACTTTTTATGCAAACTGAACACTTTAGTTCATATAACATACTAAGTGTGCACCTTGCAATACTCACTTGGGGAAACTGTCATTTGTGATGGCGTTGTGAGGATTTCGACATCGTGCCTTTCCTTGTCTGTAAACAAAACTCTCACCAATTCGTAAACGTTTACAACTAAGGAAACATAATCCATGACTAAAAATTAAGATTTGAAACAATATCAATCAATTCATCACACTAAATTCGTTCTCTCATAATCATGAACTATGGTATGCGTCCTGCGATGAGTTTGAGCGTGGATAAAACGTGTCAATGGCACATTTTACTGGCCACATTCACTTTTGGCACTTCACAGTGAAGGAAAGAAAATATATTAATGTTACCAAGAAAACTTGGTCAAACAATGGACGTAAAAAAAAACAGTTTTAAGATTCAATGCGTATCAATGATTCATGACATTATTAAAGATTCGTCACTTGCCACATAAAATATTGACGCAAGCTCATTTAAGACGCATATTATTCATGATATGAAATAAGGAAATCAGGGTGGCGATTTTGTAGACGATTGGATGGTACTAAGTATGGTGGGAAACAATAATAATTTAACCAAATGAAACGGAGATGATGTGTTCCAGTTATTAATAAATGCAGTAGTCAGTCAGATGCCAAATGTTGGTCAAGTTGTCTTGCGTGTTGTGCTTTTCCTCTAATCTTATGCAAGTTTTAAGTGAAATTGTGCATTTGATTGACATCTTTTTTTTTTTTTGTCGGGGTTTATGGGGTATTTGCTGCCATATGACAAAATAATGATCCCAACCACCTCGAAATTGTTTGTTTCATATGTCATAAGACATATCATGTCTCATTTCTCTATTCTAATATATATACTAAAGAAAAAAAAAAGTTTGCGTTGGTTACATTAAGATGTACTAAATTAGCACGACAGACCGTTTGTTGCATTGTCGACTGCCCGGCAAGACGGGACTGACGCGTTCCAAACCGGGAAGCAAGTCGACCATCCAGGTAGTCCCACACACTGCAGTGTCGCAGTGCCACTTAGTATGAACCCTTCGCCACATGTAAGAGTCATCTTGGATCCAAAGCTGGTGATATTAGAGTCCCAATAACCATCAGACACAGGGCCGGGATGCTCACAAAACCCGACAGAAACTGTCAAAAAAAAGGAGAAAATTTTGCGATATAAGAATATGAAAACAAGGCAAAGAGAAATATCAAAACAATACAAAGAAAATACATGTATAATTAAGTGTGGTAATCTTACCTCTGCTGTCGCAACCGTCACAATTGTTGACTGTAAATTATGATTGCAATGTATTATTTTTCCGTGTCATACCCATCCCAGAAACTGTGATAAATCAGAGAAGTAATACAAAGTCTGAAAACTAAACACACATACACACACACACACACAAACACACACACACACACACAATGCTACATAGAGAGAAAATACATGAAAATAGGGACATTTCTCCCCCTCATATAGGACACACGACTTGATACTCACGGTTAAACAAACAATGGATTTGCTGACCGGGTTTAAGTTCTTCGCTGGTTTCAGGTGCCCAATCATGAGCACTGCTCACGTCAGAAATAAAGTTGGCAAACGCTTCTGATTGATAACATGTGCAGTTCCTTTCATTGATAATAGCAATGTCATGGTTTCCGGATTTTCGTCTACAGGTAGACACGCACTCTTCGTCAGAATGAACGCTAAATCCAGAAACAAATAAAGCCTGGAAGGAGCGACGATCATCCCGGTAGCATCCAAGAAATCCTGGTTCTGCGTTCATACAATAGGTGATTGTTAAAATCTTCTGGTGATTTCTAATCGCTGAATGTTTGTTGATCCACACTTATGACATTCTACTGCTGACACTATTCAAAATAAATCACTTCATAAAATCCCGATTGTTGAAGAAGTATAAAAACATCTGTTTATTTCAAACGAACCGTGCTTTCATGCAGACTAATTTCTCATTGTTTGAAACACTATACATAATTATGTGACCGTGCACCTCAAAACGAACATAAAGTCGCACACACTGATTTTGCGTGAGGACTGAAAATAAGTGAAATAGGTCAACCTAGCCGAACTTGACTTTTTCATATTTTCTGAAAGAGCGGGTCTTCTTTTACATTACGCTAAAATTTGGTATCATAAAACGAACAGGAAAGTGTGTTTTTTAGTAGTTTATCTCGAACATTTTTGGTAGAATAGTGTGATTAGGTGTGTCTTTAGAATCCCTTTTTAATTTCTGAAAAACCTTGTCCACACTCTTCACTTTCAACTCTAGTAACTTTTGAAAGGATAGTGCTACTGCTTTGAAAGTTGGCATTAATTATGGACAGAATGTTTTAATGAGGCATGCTAAATTTCATTTTAATCTGATAATCCCGTCATTGTTGTTACACTGATGGTTTACTTTCTGCTTTTTGTCCCATTCATCGCACAGCCAGCACGGTTTGGTAAAGATTAAGCGCTTGAATAGACACTGTACTTCAGAGCCTATTTTCTCAGTTCACACTTTTCCTGAGTTTGTGCTTTCTTTCCAATATTTAGATCGGTTAGGAGAGTCCATTTGATTTGAGTTATACATCATTTTAAAGCTTAAAGTCTGCTCTTTCAGAATGTGGTCTTAACTAAAAATTCATGTCTGGCGACTTTTTGTTTGTTTTGAGGTGCAGGGTCACATATGTACATGCATGACGACCTAACATTTGAACAGAATAATCTGACAAGACGAAGGAGCTTTATAACATTGTCAGGACATGAATGTAGGAGGGGAATTTAATCGCGCTCAAAAATGGCAAGCTGAGATTTAGAGTCTTAACAATGAGAATGCTCAGACGCCGATTTAGCGGATATAAATATACTATCACACTATCAACCCTTGTAAAGAAACCAAATGACATTCCACTTTCAGAGATAACCCGCAAAAGGTTTGTTAGACAAAAACAAGATTTTCTGTTTGATATTTGTATGTTATATAATTGAACCACACGTAGCATGTGACCTTCATTAAGATTAAAGTTAAAGGTTGAATGATGTGATGCTTTTGAGGTAACATCACGCGAGCATAATAATGTCTCGTATAATTGTATATTTCTGTGAAAATTCTTAAGCTATCACATTATGTTGTGTCCGTGATAAAGTACATGAATCTATATCTATACTTAAACACGAATTAAACAGTCACACATGAAAATTACAAACCATATCAGGCACTAAAAAAAAAAAAGAAAATGCCTACACATGCAAACACACTCTCAGATGAATATACATTATGTGTGACTGTATTAGTTCCACTCTATTCCCCCAAACATATCACACAAACCATAGATAACAGATAAACACCAATATTCGGACAGTTGGCGTTGTTGTTTAGATTCAGTCAAGCGTCTATTGGTGAGGGATAAATGCTCATTACGTCCTTTTTAAAGCAACAGTTGATAATGGCTTGCTTGATAAACTCAACAAACGTCATCCTATTTCTTAAAAGCAATTCATTTACGACAAGCTATTCATCTTTCTGTTTTTACTAGTATTCAGTGTCTTACTTCCAGTCATCTTCTCGTATTTATCATCTTGTCTTGGCTTTTATGTCTATGACTTTATAAGAGCAAGATGAGAACACGTCAAATATACAAACCTACAAACATTACTCTTCCGCCAACCCCCCTTCCTCTCCAAAAAAAAAAAAAAAAAAAGAAAAAAAAGAGAGATAATATTATGATCATATGCATCATACATACATAATAAGCTGATAAATTGCTACAACTTTTCATGCTCAATCTCACCTTGGCATCTGAGTCTCACAGCCTTGTTCCAGCTACACTCAGTTTTGTTTGATAGACAGTCATTTACTGTTGCACGCTGACAACCTGTGCATTGATATATCGAAAATCAGTGAAGACATTAGCCGGTGTGAATAAACGTTTATCATATCTCCGCAAATTCTGCCACGCCAAGGGAAACGGAAGTTGGGGCAGGGGAAATTCGCAGCAATGACATATCTCGAGAATTTTACTCAAATATTCCGAACCTTACGTGCAAATTCAATTTTGTATAATCGTCTGTTTCTTCACGAATCATTGTGTAAACATTTAACACATATTTTGTTTTTAATCTTTACGCAGAATATTACAGTTAGGCCTACCTGTAGAATATGAAAGCCATTGAGTGTTGTCCGATGGTGCTGTGGTTGGAATAATTTCAGCCGTATAATCTTTTACCGCTCGGAAGCCGAGCTCTCTGCAAACTAAATCTGCAGCTTCAGGGTTAAAGCCTTCAAAGCACATTATGTCTGACTCCACGACCACCAAGCCATCCAGGGGAGAGGGTCCGCCAACCAGCTTTGCCAACGGCATTTCTTGAAATTGAATGAATTTAGTATAAGTGACTATAAAGTTGCATTTGTGTTTTTTTATGTTGAATCTATTTCTCATTTTTCAAATGAGAATTTTCCAACAGCCAAATACAATACAAGACACTCTGGACTCTATAGATACTGCTTTGTCTAAATGCGAGTATGTTTAAGAGAACAAGATTCTTAAGACATTAAAGGGGTGGTACAGTATTGGTCGAGATCAGAATTGGGCTTTTAACTTTTTGCAAGATACCTAGAAAACACTTGTGATAGAGTATAGAGCATACAATTTTTAGAAGAACTCAAAGTTTATTTGATGAAAATCGGGTTTGGAATGACTGAAACATCCAAGAACAAAGTAAAACAAAGCGATCGTACTAAAGTGTGGGTCCCACACTGTTCTGTTTTGGATATCTCAGCCATTTCAAAACCAATTGTCATCAAATAAACGTTGAATTCCTCTTAGAATTACGTGCTCTTTCATATTTTATAAGATGTTTCTCATTCTCTCAACAAAAATGTTAGAAACCTGAAATTAGGTCTCAACCAAAATTATGCGATCCCTTTAATTGTCAATGAAAATGAAATATCAAGTTCTTATTTGATATAGATAATAAACAAAAAGACAAGAAGAGGAAACTCACTTCGGTACTCTATAGAAAATGCCGATATCCGCGTGGGTCCCAAAAGTGTTTTAACTGCTTGTATCACAAGATGATATCATACATTCCTAGCATATTTTGAGGACAAACGGATCTGATAAAGTGAATTACGCAGAACGTGGTTATTCTCTGTTTAGAACAACGATAGTTCTAATTCACGGCTGATCAATTCGGACAAGAATGATGTAGGAAACTAGAAACACACAGATAGCAATTGATGTTACGCCTCAACGACAAAGTCACTTTGTTTTGATATTGTGCAAGTAGACGTCCCTCATTCAGTGATTGTTTTCGTAAAGTGGACCTTATTTTACTTATTCAATTAATTTTGTTCGAAATGCTTCCAAAACCGACAAACGGATCTGATAAAGTGAATTACACAGACCGTGGTTATTCTCTGTTAAGAACAACGATAGTTCTAATTCATGGCTGACCAATTCGGACAAGAATGATGTAGGAAACTACGAAACACACGGATAGCAATTGATGTTGCGCCTCAACGACAAGGTCAGTTTGTTTTAATATTGTGCAAGTAGACGTCCCTCATTCAGTGATTGTTTTCGTAAAGTGGACCTTATTTTACTTATTCAATTAATTTTGTTCGAAATGCTTCCAAAACCGACAAACGGATCAAATAAAGTAAATTACACAGAACGTGGTTATTCTCTGTTAAGAACAACAATAGTTCTAATTCACAGCTGATCAATACGGACAAAAATGATGTAGGAAACTACGAAACACAAGGATAGCAATTGATGTTGTGCCTCAACGACAAGGTCAGTTTGTTTTGATATTGTGCAAGTAGACGTCCCTCATTCAATGATTGTTTTCGTAAAGTGGACCTTATTTTACTTATTCAATTAACTTTGTTCGAAATGCTTCCAAAAACGATAATATAATAAAAAATAACATAAATATATCGTTTTCGTTAATTGGAAATGAAGCTATTGACATCATTAGTAATCTACAAAAGACATTTTAAGGCTACCACGGATTCACAACGTTTATTCAGGAATGTCACGAAAGATATCACATTCCTGCCTATGTTTTGCTGAAATGCATTTTTCTCGCGAAGAAATTCAAACACACTACTGGATATTATATCAAATACATACATGAGGCCAGGGGTTAATTTCGGATGTGATTTTTTTTTTTTCTGTTTCTCTCAACATTACTTAAACATTTATGTGATATTTAGTTCACTTACCCACTTGAAAGTTCATAATCGTTTTAAAGTTTATAATATATCGATATTATCGACAAACACTCACAAGGACGATACATCTGAACAAACTAGTGTCTATCTCGCGGACCTGTTTTACTTGATGTCAAAGTCATGGGCTGTATGATTCGTGGGTCTTTGCCTCTGGTGCACGAGCTTGACACGCCCGAGTCACACAACCAAAGAATCATACAGCTCGTGAGACGGACACTATACAGTGAACATGGCCCACGATCTCGACATGAAATGAAATAGGCCCAAGAGTTATAAACCAAAGATTAGTGTGTATTTTGTACAGCTGGGTGTCACGAGAACGGCATATATAATAGGGAAGAAATAACTAACGGGAGGGGCAACCGTTTCGTTACACTACCTGGCGCGGTGGATTGACGCCTATGAGGATCGAGGTTTTTCTATATAGATTGACCCAATTGAAGACTTTGATGCGCTTATTCAACTCGTTACAATCTTTATGAAATGTGAGTTGTCTTGTCTATCATTACACTGTATTATCATTACTTTCATTTTGAGGGGTGGAAGACTGCCACGAAGCCAACCCTTCCCTTTCCGTAAAACATAGATGCTTATTCAGAAAAAACAAACAAACAAACATTAAAATTTATACTGATTCAGACTACTGGGAATATTGATATACAGTAACTGTTTACAGTGAAGTGTTTCACAAATTGTCCATGTCGACAACTGATGTACATAAACTATAGGGGGAATAGATACGACCGGTAGTTATCAGTGAAGATGTTGATTTAGTATGAATTCACAGCAATTAACATAATGGTTTATCGAGGTATTTCTTATCATTCATAAAACAGAAGATGCACCCATGTTTACTGTTACTTTTTCCTTTGCAATACTACCATTTTTAGGACAATTGATATGAACAAAACCACAAACAGATTATGCATCCCTTCAAAAGCTTTTACCAATTGACACCATTAAGGAGTTTCACAGAAGGCTGCAAATTGTTTCTCTGATAATATGGCTTCAAATTTCTTGTAAGTCGGGGGGGGGGGTAATTTGCTTGTACGATAGGTAACTAGTGCAGCGACAGAAAAAAAAAAAGAAAGGAAAAACATTTCCGGCTGGAAACGTGGCAACTGTAAATACCACGATCAATTACGGACGATGCAAACTTGAAGCCCTACATTGGTAAGAATCTCGCATCCGTGAGCGTGACTAAATTGGTTACTGTTTGTAATGCTGAAACTTGAAAACCTAACTTAGTGCAATTTGATTTAAAGTCATCGGGTTCTGCTGTCTGTTGTTCTAAACCAGACTACTGTGAATATTTTAGTATAAAAAATAAGGTTTGGTGACATTTTTGCTTTTACACGCTCTTTTTATACGAATCATTGTGTTGTCTTTTAAATTGTCAACACATACATGGATCTATTTTCCGGCAAGAAAATGAGATAAGAAAAAAATTGTGCACGTTGATTGGGGAAAAACAACGGAGCAAATAAGAATTATGAAAAGCCTGCTTCTAAAAGGCGTTAAATCCATTAAAAATGATGGATTTAGCGCCTTTTGGAAGCAAGCTCTTCATAAATAAACCATTGAATTGAATTAAATTGAAAATAAACACTGATACTGATTTTTATGCGAGTAAAGTGATACTTACCCTCTAAACACTTCACATTCATTTTGAAATTCGCTTCACCAGGCCTATATATGTTTCCATAAACTCAGTTTGGTCTCATGCGCCAGCGATAAAACGGGGTGCGGCAACTCGTCTTCCTTAATCAAAGTTCGAAACGTCCTGTTAGATATTACATCCTGTATATCGAATCCCATAAAGCCACTATTGATGAATTGAACTTCTATGAGAATTCGCCGTCCTAGAGGGGCTTGTATAACCCAACTATTGTTGGCGATGTATGCTGTATCACACGATACGTCAAGGTCTAGTGACTTCTCCGAGCAGTTTAGAGTAAAATCTGCAGGAGGACAGAAAAGTAGTGCAAAGGCATACTTGCAAGTAAACGTTAATATATTGTATCAGGCTTAGAGAGAAAAAAGATCGATATCATTAAGCATTCATAAATCATTAGTACTGTGCCAATTGTAGACATTGTGTGCAAAGAAATTATTGTTTTTCTTTCAGCGTTCGTCGCTTTATTTTCTGTACCGAATATCAAGAGTCGACAGGGACACTAGTATAATCATCAAACAAAGCATCAATATTATTCAACTAAATAGAAGGTTAACGTATAGGACACATCAGTGCTTTAATTACCACAAATATGAAGCAAAATAGCGAATGAAATATCGCAACTAGATTTTTTAGCTTTTTGAGTGTATGTATGCGCGTGTTTTCTCACAAATGCATGTGTGCCTCAGCAAATAAGTAAAAAGGTAAGAAGCAAGAAGTGTGAATGATCTGTTGGAGAATATCTGTTTAAACAAAAATTGAAAAGAAAAAAAAAAATACTTACGCGTCATGTTGCTTTCCGAAGTTGAGGAAGTGAGCAAAGGCTGGTAGAGCAAGAAACAGGCAACGAACAATACGACAAAAGACATTCTTCATCAATTTTAGGTGACATAAATGATAATAAATTCTTCATTAGTCCCTCTTTAGCAGTAGCATTAAACAGTGACTCCAACTAGATTTGCTAGATGAGGAACAACACCTCCGCCAAAATTAGGAAACTTCGCTTTATTTCCAGGTGTAAAAACGTGAAATCATATGCCAAGTCTCGATATTGTGTGGGTGAAGATCAAACAGAACTTGTCCAGTGCATTGTGGGAAAGTTCAGAATTCTCAAAGCTGATAAGTCTGCCTGTTGATGTCAGTGGAGAAATGGCCACCAAGCTTGCGTGCGCATCTACTTGGCAACTCTTGAGCAGCTGTGTGTGGGTGTATGAAACTACGAATCTGTACGTGATTGATTTTGTTTAATTTCCAACGGCTTGAAGAAAGTGGTAGCACATGAAGACAATTTAGACCTTTAGAAACCATGTCAGAATATACATGATTAGTGTGAACACTTCCATATCAATGCTGTCTCTTTATTTTGATTAATTGCTTTATACCCTCTTGTCTGTATTTGTGCTTTGTTGAAGACCTTTTTTATAATTTTGTCTAACGACAATTAGCATAGGTGATTCACATCGACATCTCTAAGTCCCCCAATTATGGTACAATGTTTCGGTTCTCATATCAAAATTAAATTGTTCTCATTGCCACTAACCCTTGAACTTGTATATCAAAGGCAAAATCTATGCATAGTTGGAAAGCGGACGAGGCAGTATATGGATCATTGAATAAACTTACTACCTCATTTTCCAAGGTATTTTGGCATTTGTCGCTGAAAACGATACTGATTCTGCCTCATTTTGAGTGTCTGTGTCTGTGTGTGTGTATGTGTGTGTGTCTGTCTATCTATCTTAGAGTGTCTGTATGTTGTGTCTATGTCTTTCATGTATTTATGGGCCTACACTCAATAACTGTTCAAATCCAATTACGTGCTGATATAATTCAATAATCATAACGTCTTAGCTTCTCACATGATTTCAAGTAACGAGATTATCAGTCACAAGGGAGACGAGGTGGTGGTGTAGTCACCTTTCAAACATTTATTCGAAATGTTATAGATTACTAAAACATGGTTTTGTTGCTATCATACTCTATAAATGACTGTATACAAAGCCCCTCCTCCATAAAAAATAGCTGTTGAGGTTTTGCAACTCCACAACAGGTTGATCACAAACATCAAGTACACTTCTTTCATTTTCATTCGAATATATTAATGTATATCTAATACATATGTACATGTATATGAGACCGTGCACCACTCAACAAATAAAAAGTCGCACCCCTTGATTTTACGTAAGGACTCAAAACAGGAAAAATGGGTCAACTAATTCAATCTTGAGTTTTTCATATTTTCTGAAAGAGCTATCTTTCTTCTACAATATTCTTTAGTTTGGTATCATAACACGAATGGGACAGTGTGTTTTCAGTAGTTTTTCTACAACCCCATTTTGGGAGAGAGTGTAGAATGATCAGGAATGTTTTGGAGGCCCCTTTTAATTTCTTGAAATCCTTTGTGCACTCTTCACTTTCAAGTCTAATAACTTTTGAAAAGTAATGCTATTGTGTTGTAAGTTGGCATTAATCATGGACAGAATGTGTAAATAGAACATGCTCAACTTCAGTTTAATTTGATAATCCCTTCATTGTTGGTACTCCGGTGGTTGACATCCTGTATTTTGTCCCTTTCATCGCACAGCTAGACCGGCTTGGTGAAAGATTAAGCGATTGAATAGACCCTGTGATTTAGAGCCTCTTTCCTCAGTTCCCACTTTTGCAGAGTATGTGCTTTCTTTCCAATTTTAGGTAGGTTAAGGAAGTTCATTTGAAATGAGTTATGCATCATTTCAAAGCTTAGAGTCTGCTCTTCCAGAATCTGCCCCTACCTAAAAATCCATGTCTGGCGACTTTATATATATATATATATATATATATACGACATCACTGAATCATGAAAGCACGTACTATATTCCAATTTCATGATTTTGTTCCACATTGAATTCTAATGAAACTTACGCTATTCTCTTTAATACTACTCTATCATTCGTCAACTTTTGAACATGAAGGGAGGTTTCACTCCATCGCCTTCCGAATTTCTTTTTTTTTTTCTGTTTTGCGTTTGGCTTTTTTACTTTTTTTATTCCTTTATATGATTGTTTTTTCCATGTAATCTTTCGCGCGATATCCATTGATCAATTCAAACGTCTTAAACAAATTTGATTTGTATGCGTCTATTCATTCGTGGGTATTTCCAGATTGCTAACGTTGTCAAGTACACTAGCTCTGAAGCACGTCTTCTCTATATTGTAAAGTTTCGATCTACTCAATGACGATTTTGCCCGCTATCATCATTTGTTAATCATATATTTCTTTTATGATCAATCCTCAGACTGACTGACAATAAATGCCGCTTCGTTGGTTTCAGTTTTCAAGGTTTTGAAAATGGAGTCTAAACTGCCGTGATCGATTAAACCTGGAGAGGCTTTAAGGGGGGGTGCTTTTGCGGAAGGCTGCTTCCGCCCATAAACAAACTTTGTTTACTTACACAACGAATTTAACATTTAAGATATGAAGACACTGGTAACCAGGCAGGATTGGTGTTGACGTTACATGTATTACCTACTGACGCTTTCCATTAGGAAACAATGACAAAATCATCAAATTTGTCATAATGGAGAACAAGAAACGATAACATTCGTTTCTGTATAGTCTTACGTGACCCATGAAAACTATTTCGACTTTAATATGGAAATCATATTTTATCTATCATACTATGCTAAGTTCTTGGAAAGTTTTGTATGAAAATTTATTTTATCATTTGAACAAAATTTCCGGATATAAATGAACAAAAATATATTTAGTTATGTAATTCCGCAATCATTTTCCTGTCATTGAGTTTACTAGACTGATCATGTAGCAAGTCTTACATGCTGTCTTATCACGTCATGAAGAGGGCTTCCCTTTGTTTTTCGATTTATTTGATATTTAGCATATAACATAATGTAGACAATATGATATAACAAGTATCATTCTCTTATCCAAATTCATGAAATTCTTCCGTCGAATGTTTTAATTGCAACTGATTGACAAATTACCCTACATCGACGTAAGTAAGCACTGAATTGATCGACAGCCGATGTAGGGCAATTTGTCAATCAGCTGCACGGAAAACATTTCGAAGGAAGAATTTAATGAATTTGAATAATTACCCAATACCCGCTGCTTTCTGTAAAGAATAAAACCAATACTTGCTGTCGGGCGGAAGCTTCGTGGTCTAGAGGAGATGACGCCTGTCCGGAGATCAGGAGATCGTAGGTTCGAATCCTGCTCGAGTACGTACGCCCTTAATCTCTTTTATCACGGCTACTACTAAAACAATAATCAGTTTAGCGCTTATTTACGTCGATGTAGAACAATGTGTCAATTAATTGCAATACTACTCCCTTATTCCTGTTTACGCTTGAACAATGTATTATTGTTGTTCTCCGCACAACAACATCCAGTATCATGTATTGGTAAAAACCACATAGTGCCTGTAACTGGACAAGTTTTTGCAGTGCTTGTGTTTACATTGGCAACTTGAAGTGAACAACCGGGAGAGCAGAAAATGCGAAAGGACAATTTAACATTTCTAGCATAACAAAAGAAGAATTGACTTACGTGTTTTAGAAAGGTTTGCTAATCTAAAATACAAACAGAAAGGTGTTTCTCGTATTTCTTAATCTGAAAATTAGGCATTTTTTTTCTTTTCCTTTCTCTCTTTCCTTTCTTTCCGTCTTTTTTGTCAACTCGTGTCATGTCTTTTGTATTTCTCCGGTCTTGTTCCGTTCTGTCGTAAATTATATCTGTGATAAATATTTTGTAAGTAAGTAATTCATAAGTTTGTTCATTTTTTGAGTGGTTCACAATATACAAGCTTGCTTTTTAGTGGACCTCTCAGTTCTTTTTTTTTTCTCAGCTGAAGCGTAACTTTGTACTTTTTTGCCAGTATGCATTCTTTTGTTTACTTGTATCATTTATATCTTACAAAGTCGAATGTATATGTTTATAAGTAATTCCAAATATATTATGCGTTATGTTTTGTTGGAAAAAGAAGAATGAAAAATAAATGAATTGAATTGAACTCAATTGAATTGAAAACAAAGTAAGGTTCGAAATTCCGGAGGTTCTTCAGTACGCACCATTTTTTTTTTATTATCAAATGTTATGATAGCATCATTTTTTCTATAAAGGGCTAACAGATATGGATTACGTATGTTTTCTCGGTCTATAAGTGACTAGGGATTCACCACATATGACGGTCATAGCAGATTGGTTGTGCTGGGATAATCTTCTGAGTGTCGTTGCTGGAGGTATGGGGCATAATACCAGTTCGGGGATAGATCTGGCTCTCTAAGATTTTGAGTATTTGAGTTGAGTTTTGATATATGTGGCTATTAAATATATATAAATATATATATATATATATATATATATAAATTATATATATATATATGTATATATGTATACATATATATATATATATATATATATATATATATATATTGTAGAGTGAAAATGATAGCTCATTTGGCTGACTCCCCCGATATTTTTGAGCAGGTTATCAAAGTTTTGTGTCGGGGATTCGTATAGTCTGTTTCTCTCTCTTACTCTCTTTTTTTTTTGGGGGGGGAGGAGTGGGTTAAAATGTTACCAATATGTTTAAATATATTAAAGTAAAAGGTAGATAAGTATATTATCAATTTATGTATTGTTTGAGTATTTGATCTGAAATTTGATAACAGTTATCATTACTGTCAATGGGGCGTATATGCATGTTACATCATACACGTGCATACGCAACTGCAGGTCTATTTGTATCTTTTGATACTCTAAATCAAGTGTTTTTGTTTTTCTGCTGTAATTATTTCCGTGTAATTAGGTGTTGATGGAC
Organism: Diadema setosum; assembly: GCF_964275005.1. Classification (NCBI taxonomy): domain Eukaryota; kingdom Metazoa; phylum Echinodermata; class Echinoidea; order Diadematoida; family Diadematidae; genus Diadema; species Diadema setosum. The sequence goes on along the minus strand of NC_092700.1, from coordinate 20,604,613 downwards.
TATTGTATTTTTAAAGAGAATTAATTGTATTTGTAATATATGTATATGTAATAAGGCTCTTTTTTTTTTTTTGATCGTTAATGCATATGGTTTTTGTATCGTATTGGTTTGTTTCGTTTGTATATTTACATCAAGAACACGCAATTCAGCCTTTGGGCTGCTGTGTATTTTCCTTTTGACGGAATGAACCAATATCTATCTCTCTATCAATCCATCTATGTTATCATTGTTTTGTGGATGTGGAGCAAGAACAGGGTGTTGGGAGGGATATGTTCTCAAATACCTAATATACTTTCTCGTTTGTATCTGTTGTACTCATTACTACAAGATTGAGACTCGAATGAACGGAAAATTTTTACGCACGTTTATGTTCATATACAAAAGGCTTGGCTGTACGGACTGGTAAAGAGAAACTATTTTCCCACTACTTGTCAGTACATAAGTATGTCCTATTTAAAGCTTGATCATACCATCCATTACATTCTGCAAGCTTTTAGCGATCGAAATACCTAGGTCATTTGTAACAACTTGAGTATGTGAATCATTTCTTTTATTTGATTGGACAAAATGTACATGATTGTAAGCATAATCAATGCTTTCATATCTTCTTCAAAGCTGGAGGACCTATCATATCTTTGTTTATTTCATACACTTTTCTTCATGATCAAACAATAGCCTCTTAATCGTCACAATACAGTTCAAGAACATATTGCTTATAAAGCAAGGTAATTTAGATATATATCAAAAGCTTTGGTTTCGAAGATGGACTCCAGCCCACACCATGGTCTCTAGAACACATTGTATTCGGTAGTTGGTCGGTTCTGCTCAATTCCACGTAGATTGTAGAATGTTGTAGAAAACCTGCACAGCTAAATCAGCAAAGGATGAATTCTGAATAGTCATTCAGTTGAAATATCTTAAGAGAATGACAGTTACGTCAAAAAGGGAAATAAGGACATTCTACTTTTAAAATGATCTATGATATCAATGTAATCAAAGATATGCATGTTCATCATATCGCTCATTGCCTATCTTTTCTTTTTACTCAAGGACAGATAAACAAGTCGTAAATGCCTGTATGATATCATTACTAACTTTTGAATTACCCATGTTTCCCCGACCTTTTTTACGCTTAATATCGACAGGAAGTCTCACTGTTTGTAAAACCTATCATGAAACGTAAAGATCATTAGCAACTAGAACAATATACTGTACAACTCCGATCAAATCAGCTTTGGGATTTGCAGGAGTCCTGTTTAAGGAATTTAATTCTTTGAAAGCAAGACCATTCAACATGAAAGAAATCACACACAGAGTATTGTATCCCTTTTCCATCCACAGCACGTCGCAGTCCTTTTCATGCCCGGCCCTTCTCACTCTCTCTCTCTTTACATACATTTGTATATATATATATATATATATGTATATGGGTTGTTTTACAATCAGGGTACGCACTTCTGTCTCACGGGGGTGAAAAAAAAAGTTTTTTCGTATTCCCTGATTTTTTGTCGCTGCATTGTAGGATAGTTAAATTTAAATAATCTAAAAAATTGGAGCTTAAAGTCTTCAACTTTTCTTTTTATTGCATGAAACATGCCAGTGGTAATAAAAATCTAGCCCTCAGACCTCTGATACCATCTTACCACACCCTGACTAGAAATTACAACTTCAGGTGAAAAATCAACACATTTTTTGATAATTGAAGGATGGTGAATATGAAAGCAAGTCATGTTTTTAAGTTTTAAACACTTTTGTTCTTGAAAATTCATGATTTTCATGGAAAAATCCCCAAGGCAGTCACCATGACATTGAAGAATTAATGATCCTAAACTCCACAAATCAGTTATACCAGATTTGTTGTATATCCCCAATAGGCATATCAAGGGTGCTTTTACAGGCAAAGTTTGAATGCCCTGTGGTTAATGGTTGCCGAGATAAGTAGTGTCAAAAAAATCATTCGGAGAGGACATTTCTTTTTCGGAGAGGACATATTTTTTTGACATATAGATAACAACATAACAAATACTTTTAAAATGTTTAGCCCTTTAAATGATTGATGAAAATTATGATTGTCAAGTTCAAAAAGAACATTTCCTTTGATACATTTTATCGAAATGTAGAGCAATTTCACATCATGTGATAAACAAGCCATACCAACACCCCCATAAAGGTTGTGACAAAGAAAAAGAAAAGAAAAGAGAAGCGCAACCCATAATTTAGACATGCAGTTGTGCCAGATTTATTGGACTTCACAACACTTTTAAAGAGTTGTTTTACATGTAATCTTTGAATGTCCTTTGATAAGTGGTAAATGAGATATTAGAAGACCAATGTACATTGTGTATACGTGTACATCATTCGGAGAGGACTTTTTTGACACATAAAGATACTGTATGAAAACATGATACTCTTTCCCCTTTTCAATTTATGAAAAGTAGCATTATTTATTCAACAACAAGGACATATTTTCAATATTTTTTTTTCTATGAATTTCAATAAAAATCAAAGAATTTGATGATACTGAGAATCCCTGAAGAATACTTAGATTGGCTACATAAATTACAAGTCCTGTAAATCCTCAAAGAGGCAAAAGTTTTAAAAAGTTTGTATCTCAGGTAAAGTATAATAATGTTGTGTAGCACCAGAGGTGTTTTTGTATGCAAATCTTAAATGCACTGTGGCATAATGTTTACTAAAAGCATTTAAAATGTCACTTTGGAGAGTATACCTCTTCTCAAAGAGGACATATTATTGACATTCACAAAAATTGCGCTCAAGATAGATGTATACATAGAGAATGGGTGCAGGTGTGGCTCTTCATTGTTATCTGCAGTTTACAAAGTGTCAGTAAAAAGTGATGCTTATGACTTACTTGATTATCATGTAATGCATCACATTACAAATTAAACCCTATCGTGGTAAAACATGTTCACATAGTGTAAATTAACATTGTATGGTGTGTTCCAAGCTGACTTCTCTTATACTTTTTGAAATCCAAACAGTTTTTTACATGAACAAGCAACTTGTAATACTCTTGATATATCAATTATTTGAGATGCCTGCATGAACAAGTAAAAGGGGAAGGCATTTTTGTTTCATTATCTAGGCATTCTTTGTGTGTGCGTGTGTGATAAAAGCATTCTTTATTATGTCTAATTACACATGTAGTAAGTCTTTGAATTAAATCAACATGTACACAAATAAGAATAATCAAATAGGCCCAAAATCCAAAATGTTTTGGACCAGTTTCCACAGAATAACATTTTGCTTCTAATATTTATATGGTTGTTAAGGCAGAAGGGCTCCTAATGCACTATGAGGGCAGAATTCTCAATTCAAGTTGTTTGCAATGTGAAATAATGTAACCTATTACAGGAGCTTTTCTTTCAGATTTTATACCGCATGGATCATACCCAGTACATTTTCGTTTTTGGGAGCACACTACATTGTGCTGCAATGCAGAGTATTATGCATTTACACATGTGGAGTTTATTTATGATTCATCTGTTTTGTTGGGGGGATAGGGTAATTAAACCATAACCATAGTAATGTGTTTTCTGTGTGCTTGTGCATAAATCTTGGTGACTGTGTGTTTTCATTCATTTTTCTTGTTTATATTCCATTCATATGGTGAATGTGTCAAAGCAATTGTCCTCTCCGAAATGATTGATTCTGTGAATATAAATGTCTGTATAGCAAACCGAAGGACTCTGGTTATGTTCAGTGTGTGATGAACATCATTAAATATGATATACATACTAATAGAAAACAAAGAATGCTGAATGTTCCTCACTTCTTCTTTTTTTATTTGCAGTTTCATCACTGAGAGTTTAAAATGATATTATAAGTCAAAGGGGCATTTTCATTCAAAAGCATTCATATTATGAAATATGGGGGCAATATGATTGTAAAATGTTTTCAATAAATCATAACTCACTTTTTAGCAATATTTTGTAAGTTTGTTACATTTAATTCTCATTTTCATTCATGTGTAACTACCATTCGGAGAGGACATTTTTTGTTTGACACGAGTTAAATAAATGAAGAAAAGCATATGAATAAGTCTTGATACATGTAAATGATAGACAACTATTAGCACTGATAATAACACAACTAGGATTTAAAACGTACATACTCCTGTGGAGTACTGAACAAATATGTCATTTTTCGGAGAGGACGCTTTTGGACGGAATTGAAACCATCAAAATTCAAATGTGCACTGCCTGAAAATTAAATGAGTGTGGGTTACACAAATACCCTGTATGTGTAGGGTATGAGTGAGACTCTGCAGAGGGTATGTAATTGTTTGAGTTCTGAAGTCTTCAAAAAAGTTATTAAACTGTTTTCGGAGAGGACGTTTTTGGACGGAATATGCATATCAATCATGCTTCAAACCCAAATTTTTAAACTGTGTCGTAGATATCATGACACACACAGTTTTTAATATCCACATTTCATTTGCTCATTCTGATATTCTATTTCTGTGTTATGGTCATTGGTTTCAGAGATGTTCATTCTCAAATTTTGAAAAAATCAAATGAGACTGTAAAAACTGCCCAAATTGGCTCATTTTGACATATTTTGAAAATTTTGTAAGCTTTGTCAAAATTTTTTTCGCTGTTTAAGGTTGAGGTAACTAGGCCTAATAACATGCCATACCAGATTTTGTATTAATGTACACTGTTTTTTTGCTGGACGCTGATAATGTCCAAATCTGAAGTGCGTACCCTGATTGTAAAACAACCCTTATATATATATATATATATATATATATATATATGTATATATACATATATATATATATATATATGTATATAAAATTATAGATATATGCATATATTGATATAATGATATCAATGTGTTGATTGAACTTTTAAACAAAAATCTTTATCAAGTACAAAATTGGTTTAAGTGCAATATGCTCACTTTGAATATAAGAAAAACACAATGTGTACTTTTTAAACGCGGAGGTGTGCAGTATAATACTGATGATATGATTTTAAAAATTGGTGATATACGTTTGAAATTTTATGAATCTGTAAATTTTTTAGGTGTTGTATTAAACAGTAAGTTGAGTTGGAGCGATCATATTGACTTTGTCTGTACAAAAATTTCTCGTTTTATTGGAATTTTGAATCGACTGAAATATGATTTGCCAAGTTACATTTTGTTTGCTCTTTATAATGCTTATATTTTATCTGTTTTATCTTATTGCAATTCTCTTTGGGGAAACACGTATTCTTGCCATACTCAAAGACTTTTTATACTACAAAAGAAAGCAATTCGAATTTGTACAAAGTCAGATTATAGAGCTTCAACATCTAAACTTTTTAATTCATTACACACTCTTAAATTGCAAGATTTGAATAAAATGCAAATATGTTCCTTTATGCAACGTTTCCATGCTAAAACTCTTTCACCTTATTTACAAAACATGTTTTCTGTGAACTCTGATGTACATAATTACAATACAAGATCGTCAAATCATTTTCATCGATGGCGTTTTTTAACCGATAAATCTAAATATTCGTTACGTCATACTGGTCCCGTTTTATGGAATACGTTAGAACTGAGCAAATTCAATACACAGTTTAATAATATGTTCAAAAGGCAGTACAAGAAGTTATTGATTAGTAAGTATTGATTGGCTTATTATGTATGGATGCATTGGTCTTTCTTCTATTTGTATTATGGTGTTTAATGTTTTTCTCTTTTTTGTTATGATTAATTTGATTTTTTTTTAAAGTAATTTTCAAATGATTATAACGCGGGGTATGTGCAACATAACAAGCCTATTCTGGCTTACTACGCGCATACCATTTTCCGGTCAACCAAACACATAATGTTAATGAGTTTCTGTTCTCTGTGTACCTGTGATATCTGTTTTCCCGATGTGTTTTTTTTTTTAATTCTTTTGTCTTTATCATAATCTCGCTTTGTTTTGTTGTCGTTTCCATTGTTTTTAAACTCACTTTTTGTACAATTTGCTCATATTCACATATACTTTGTATATTATATATTGAATCGGAAATAAAGATTGAATTGAATATATATAGACAGATAGATATCCTGGTATAGTGTAGTTTAACGCTGACATGTACTGTTGGGTTTAGTCATCTTTGGAGATAAATGATGACAGAGGATGTCGCATGGAACCAGACATTTAAAACCTTTGACTTTTATGTCCTCTTCAGCTTTATTTGTGAGTACAAACAGATGGCATGATAAAGAATTAAACACAAATGGAGGTGTATTGGACTGAAATATAGATCACAAAATGAAACAGTAAGCTACTCGGCTAAACCTATAGCACAATTTGAACACGTAATTTTGACGTAACATTTTATGCAATTAAATGTTTCTTCATATTTGCTTTGTGAGTACTCCTTCCATTCTACCATATGTTGTCTTTTGTATTCGTATGCCAACCTTCAAAATGTAATTGTCTATATGCATATTCCATACGTTTTGTGTTCGTTTGATGTTTTAAAAAAATAATGTGTTGAAATTACGTCAGTTCAAATTATGTCATTCCAATTATTGTACATGTATATATTATCTGGCTTGTAATATCACCTTATGTTCAATAATTTTCGGTTTCAGAAAAGAAAAATATAAACTTTAGATTAAACTTTTCAGCCTCAGAAACAATTCATTCTGGGGTTATTTTTTTTTTCTCAAATGAAAGTTGAGGATGGCCATTATTATAACCATCATTATAATGGCAAGAACAGGTACACGGAAATTTGTGATCAACACTTGCTTTTGTCTGTAGCAACTTTTTACCTCTCCTACCTATTACCTATATTTCTACTTTTGGTGCAACATCTATAACGTCAAATCAGTGCTCTTTCTAATGAAAGTGGTAGCATGGCAAGTAGGATACATAACATAATTATCTTATTGTGTAAACTAATCTTCATCACTCTGTGTAAAATATATGACTAAGATTAAAACAATATGTTGAAATAGAATATATAAACGCTTATTAAAACTCTTTATGTGCCATGGTGGAAACCCCCTGTGTGCCACGTTATTCTGGGACACGAAGGTAGAAATGTTTTGCGAAAGAATTTTGTTTTTCCAATTTGTATAACTTCTACAAATTTATGTAAAGCTGGATGTAATAGTGAGCAAAGTTTAGAGGAATGCCAAACTTTGCTTCCATATAAATTGTATGACAAATCTGTTTCCAATTTTTCTTGTAAATGACCAGGTTGCTGCATTACTGTGAAGGCATGACTTTTGCACATAACACCGTGACAGAAACTTAAAATGTACACGCAAATCTAGTTGGGAACATCACTTGGTAGTCAATCATCACATAGAATGCAAGCCGTATATGTAAGAGGAACAAAAGGGCGAGAAACGCTTTCATTGTACCGCGGGATTAGCGATTTATCGATCGGTTTTGGCGGCTTTGTTTGTTGAGCAGAATATGCGAAGTTGGCACGCCGTCGACTGAGTCAGACGTGCGAATGTGGCACATTAAATTTTAAGGTTAGACTGAGGGAAAACGTAACGCACATGGTGTAACTATCATTCTATGGTAATTAATAAGTATCTAATTTCTCTTATACACAGATTTAAAAAAAAACTATTGGCAACTGAATATGTACAATTATAACAAATTGTTTCAATTTTCTTTAATGATCAAAATGAGATATTGTATTTCCCTCATCAGAAATATAATTTGGCGATAATGATTTACCAATTATCACTACTTTACCTGGAAAAACTCAGGGTTAACCACTGCTTGGTACGATACAAGATAATTTGATGTGCGAATCAGACAGATGTGAGACAATGGAATCATAATATCTGCAAATAGTATTGTGACCATCCACGCTTAGAGTTTAACGCTTTATTCTCTCCTTTACTTTGTTGTTCATGCCACACTTCCCATGTTCCGTTATTCAGGATAATATCTTTTTTTTTTCTTTTTAGGTCCTACTATAAGTATCGGTGACTACTAAATTGAAGAATTTCTATTTTTTTATTGGATGATCTTGGTTGAGACTACACTTTTTTTTTAGCTTTCTTTCTTTTTTTTAACTGTAATTGTTGAAGAGATTCCATTCATTTCTTTAAAGTACCCTATACTGAATGTGAATAGAATGAAGAAAATTGTTTTTTAAGATATTAACACAGATTAAATTAAATACAACAATATATTCAAAGTAATTTACATGCTGTCTATGGTGAAGAATGCGCAAATGTCATTCAATAAATCTGAGGTCATCGTTATTCCTGTAGCTATTGCAGCTGCTCCGAGTGCCCAATAAATCTTGCTGCTGCTCTCAGATATATCTTTAGTGTCTTACAGCAGTGATTCATAGATAATAATTACTCTGCTCTAGGAATAAGAACCATAATTATTTATATTCCGTCAAGATTTTACTTCTCTGACATATTTTCATTTCTGAGACCATGCGATTATGCTATTCATCAGTTTCCAGTGTCTTTCAAAAGGAGATGAGGGCGTTTGTCAACGTACTGCCCATTCATGATGAGGACAGCAAATATCGCTTCATGAACCACAAGGGAAAAGGTTGCCACCAGCAACGGTATCCAAATAGCTAGCCTTTTCAAACTGCCTCCATCTCCCCTCCCCACGACAGGAATTCTAGGCATGAATGGTGTACAGAACTTTCTTGCGTGAGTCAACTCATTCCATAATGAATCATAGAGAGGAATCGAAGCTTCTCTAGACTTCTAGGTTACAATCAATGCTCTCCCACTTTGCAATTTGTTTCATGTTGAGCGTTGGAATTCTTTTGCCTATAGAGATTTGTTCTGGGGGAAAAGCATATGTTCATATAAAGACGCTGTGGTGGGTTCCTCTTTGTCCATGTTCGCACACTGATTTTCGACGATTTCATTGGCACATGCTTCAAGAACGAGATACCCATTTTCGTCTAACTCGCGCTCTTCTTTTGGCTTGCTGGAGAACATTGTTACAGAATATAGAGAATTGTCCAGACCTATCGCAAGAGGGTTACGCTTATCATTTCCCTCGATACTAGCGTACTCGTGTCCATGTAGCGATTCCCTGATGGGTGCGGATTGGTCGGAAGTTGAAAGAACATCTTCGTGTACTGGCCGTTCAGTGACCTCACATCTACCAGCGTTATCAGCCGGTCTGAACTGGATTGATATATCTCTGTTGATCTCTTGTCCACAGGACTGAATATAGTTAATATAACAAATCTTTTCCTGTTCGCAACTCATAGGTCTGCGTGGACCAACGTTGGAAATCATGTAACCGTTTCCATCAATGTCGTCTTCAGTTGTAGACAAGTTCCTATATTGAACAAATTTGACATCTTCCTTTTTCTGCTCATTTCCTGTCATGTCCATATATTGTTCTTCCTTGACATTAGATGTGATGTCTTGATACTGCGCAATGCCTTCACCATCTCGGTGGAGCATGACGTCACGGAGAGGCAGCGAAATCTTGTCCGGTAGATCGTTAACCACTTCCCAACCAAGAGTGTGATCCTATCAAGGACAATAAAGAGTAAAGGGCAGCATGTTGGTGCATGGTGTTCTTTGCTGACATTAACTTTTAAGTCTATTTCTAGAGATGCGCATTGTGTTTGGAAAAAAAAAAATGTGTATACCTCATGGTAACTGATATGAGTATTGTTGTCCTGATCAACCGAATATTTCGTTATGGCACCACAAAGTTTCAGCCTACGTAACTACATATTTAATAAATATCAGTGCCGTGTAGTGTATCAGAGAAAAGTAGAAGCACGTGATATTGGAGTGACAATTTACCTGGAAACCAAGCACGAAAAAAAAAAAAATCACATTTCTGGTAGCTTTTTTACAAAAGTGTGATTAATTCAAAGTAGAGCATCTAAAATGCATACGGTACTCTTTTGAATATGAATTAAGAGTTAACTTTGCTTATATAAAAACAGTTAATATAACACTTGCAGTGAGAAAAAAATCGTTATTCTAAAGGTCAAGTATATTTCTCGGTATGGAATCAGGGAGTTTAATACTACAGAGAGTTCCGTTCGAAAGTAACGACCTGCTATATTTAACAATGTAATCCAAGGTGACTACCTCTGCAGAGTTCTGGTAGATGTGGTGCACTTCTTCCTGATTAGCTGTGACCTCGTCAGTTTTGTTTTCCTGTTGTTCCGGCAAAGCGCGATGCATCGCGTCGGTATTGATAGAATGCAAAGAGTGGGTACCCGATTTATTTGAATTTTCTGGGTGCCTATGTTTTCTGTTGAGTAAAAAGAAACGATGCCAGACGAAAGGTTTTGGGGAGTATACGTCGTGGGTAATAGGATCTAACTACAGATTCGTGTGGAAAAAAAAATCTTGGCAAATAATCAACATTTTCTTCTTCGCAGATTTCTGGAACAAAATTTTCATACTTCAAAATAATGTATAGTAAACATGAAGTACTTTTACTCTCAGTGCTAACTTAAACGCATTGAAAGATTATTTGAATTCCATGTCCTTTCATTGAATAACTGTTGTGCTTGAAGCAGCGCGGGGAACAGTTTATTGTCTTCAAATTTTATGAGCGTCTTTGTCGTTTTATGTCAATATTTGTAATACATGATATATTGCATTGTAATTATTAAGCATTATCTGTGTACATATATATATATATATATATATATATATATATATGTACATATATATGTATATATATATATATATATATATATATATATATACATTTATTCATTCATTTATTTACAAGGGGTAAACACTCCAGATAATGAATGGAAAAGAATGTGCTCTCACTCACTTTTTCCAGCGATGTTTGCACCAAGCGATAGATAAAATGGCGATTACTAAGGCAGCGAAACAGACAGAGGATCCAATAATCAGTGCAGTATATTTTGTCTCCAGGTCTCCAGAAACTGACAAACAGAATTCATCAAATCGATAATTCGTCATCAGATAATGATGGAATGCTTGCAAACATACTATGAACCTTTTTAGCATTTCCTATTCGGTGTCAAGTTTCTTTTTATCGGTTCTACATTAATGAGTCCAACATGCACAAATTTCACTCACAGACCAATGGACAGGGAATAAATGGGGCACAAGGTACTGAGACAGTATGACGTGCAGGTGATTAATATTGTATTCCTTTTATGTCGATGTGCAGAAACCGATCCTTACTGAATAGAGAAACAGGTTATCTTAGATGTCTGATCAACATGCAGACATTGAATTTCCCACATTTTTATTACCAAGTTTGTAAAGCTCCAAAGTTTAAAGTTGTTTACATTATAGTCCCAGTATTTCCATAATCATACCAGCGTAACGGTAAAAGAACTGCCAATAGATAAAATTTTGTTAAACAATATGGCTCTTCAGTTCATCTTCTCGGGTGAAAGAAGTCTAGTAAATACGCAATATTATTTTTTTATCAAATTTGAAAATTATTGATCCTTAAAAAAAAGGCAAAACATTTGAAATGGAAGAATTTGTCGAAATGGCAAATTTATCGCATATAAAGCAAATCACCTCGTTCAGCACTCCATAAGAATTAAGTTCACAATATCAATAGTGCACATGTTGATTTCATGAAAATCAAAATACGAAAAGAAAAGTTTTTGCAATACCGTCCTCCAACAACCTTTAATCGTACCAACATTGACACATTACACATTTTCTTCAGGGTTTCGGACATATAATTACTAATGAGAATTTTTAACAGATTGATCTTATTACGACACGAAGCTCACCTGGAAAAGCTGTGTCCACTGTTTCTTGCAAAGCCGTCCATTCTTCAGTGGCCTGAAACTCGTCTATTATTTAAAAGAAGACAACACGGGAGTACGATGTGCACACACTCAAGATAACGCATTGTTTTGGGCATTATACTCGTGTAGTCTACACGTTTCCATAAAATCATACATCGAAAAGAAAAATGGGCCTCTATGCCCCTCTATTTTTGCAAGGCAAACCATTAAAAAAAAAATGATTTCCTGTGTTTCAAGTACTTCAGGCTGATGATGGCGGCAAAGAACATAATGTTGTTTGGTACCACATATTCTTAAAGGCCGTGTCACACCACTACGCGGGCTTGAGGTAGTTTCCAGCATGTAGAAGATTTTCAGCGGGCGAACAAGAATGCTTGCAATTTTCATTCACGCCTTGTCATACCGTACTGGGGAACTTCTGCGGCTTGACTTGCGGGGAAAGAAATTTACTCCCCGGAGCTCTCCGCAGTTGGTCCGCACCTGACATTATCTAGCGCGTAGATGCCCGGAAGTGCTCACGCAAGTCCGATTTAACCGCAGCCAAGTTTTGAGCATGACCAAAAATTTTCCGGGTGAGTCGCGGGAGTGCCCGTAGAGGTCCACGCAGAACGCCAGTAGGAGACCCTTAGCGAGGTGTGCCCACATGCTATCAATATTGTATATGCTTTCTTTCAAATGTAGTCCAAATCTATAACAAAGGTAAACACGAATACTATTTTAATTTGACCACTATACCTCAAATATGATTGTATGTGTATGTCAGGCCAGTTCGGATTTTTATTAGGGACCGTACCTGGGCCACTGTTATGATGTCGTCTCAGAAAGCTGTAATTAACCTATACTCATCTTAGAAGCATCAAATTCCGCTGTGTTTTTTGTATACTATGGCAGATATGAATTGTAAACGCCAAACTCAAAAGAATATCAACGGAGTGGTACAGCAAACGTTTGACCAAAAATGAACTGAAAACCTCTTTCAAGAGGTTGACAATGATAACATTACAATATCACATTTTACCTATCAATCCTTCTTTCTACTCGAAGGCGATACATAAGTATAGTGTTGTAGAGGAAACTAAGTAAAGGGACATTCTTAATAGACATTTTCTTGTTTCATCATAGATGTTAGTATTTTTCCTTTTCTCATGTATTTGGCTTACAAACCTCAAAAATAATACCACTAGAACATCTCACCTTACTTCTAAGAGAAAAGGAGTCATTACAGGGGAAATTCAGCCCAAATATGAGCTAGCCGCTGATAAGAAAGAATAAAATCTTACGGGCTCAAGAAAAAAAAAATAATGAAGTTATGACGTTTTGAAGTTTCGCTAATTTTTCAGGAAACAGTTTTTGAACGGTCATTATGATTATGCTAATGGCAAATTGAGCTTGTCATTCCCTCACAACTTGCCATAATGTTTGCACATAAACTTTTGAAATTTTCAGTTTTTCATTCAAACATAATTATGCCCGCGGCTTTAATCCGGGTATATCTAACTGATTACTATTCTGAAGGTAATCAACCAGGAATAGCATCATGTTTCAGATTTCAAAGACAGAAAAAATTGAATGTTCGTTATTTTTTTTTGTACACGATCAATGGAAAATTATGTGAGGTTATGACATGGTTAGCTCACTCATTTGCATATTCTTATCAACTGTACGAGAACTTGTTTGCAGAAATTAGCAAAATTTCAAAAAGGCAGTTAATTAAGGGTGCAATTAAGCACAATTAAGGGTGCAAGTATACACCGCAGGTGTGCTGCTATTGTTACAAATTAGGTGCAAATTTGAACATTTATTTCTTAGCGTGTAAGCCTCAGATTTTACAGCCTCAAAAGCAAACGTAGTGATGTGCATTAAAAACAGAGTCCGCATTATAACATTGAATTGTATTTCCCCTCCACTTGGTATTCCATGTCCTCAATCAGTGCATGGTATCGACTGCGTCGCTTGCTACCTGAAACAGGGGTTGGGATAGTCATTATTTTGTAAACAGATGGCACCTCCAAAATGTCCGTCCGGTCTTGCCAGTACCACGGCCGTTGTCTGGAACTTGTAGGCTCCATGAACATGACTGAGCCTAAAGATCCTGAGCAGGACGAAATTCTAATATTCGGAGCATTTATAATCCATCCGGTCTTCCCATCTTGCTGTAAGAAAAAAAAAAGATAGAGTTAAACTGATATTAAAATAAATTTATCATGCACTGGAAGAACAATGTACGCACAAATGAACGTCTCTGATCAAAATTATAAAATCAACATTGTTTTTAGATTGCGTAAATTACCTAGAACGATGTATGTGTACGAGGGCCATATACTGTGGAATAATGAAAGATCTACTCCTTATTGTAGCAGTTGAAAATGTGTAAAACGTTCAATGTCACGTCTCTGACGTAAACATCTTTGCTTATCAGTACTTAATGGGTTTGATTTTTACAAGATATTGGCATTATATTTGGATTGAGGAACCAATGTGCTACAAACATAGGCACCAATTCCCCATGGTGGGTCATTGATATTGGTTTGAGAGCAGATCCTATTTGTTCAGAGAACGTCTCTAACCTAAACCTGTTTTTCTTACATTTCTGCCTCTCTCACAAAAAATACGTAAGCTAAAGTGACTACTACATAATAATCATAGACTATTGACATATTACTAGTCATAAAACATATTTTCTGTCCTGGCAATGTGTTTACACTTGCTCAATCAACAGAAAATCTTACATTTGAAACTCTTTTACATATTTTCAACATCTTTCAGGAAGCTTCATTTTTCTTGATATTACAACACGCCCGTGTTAACTTGGTTCTACTTGTTCCTATTATACTAACTGAGCCCATCCAGACATAAATTTACTTTAATGTTCTCATAATTTGTATAGTGGATGTCTTTATTTCAAGAAACAGTAATTTTCAGAGACGTTTTTCATTTTGCTCAGAGACGTGCGGTCTTTGATTTTCGTGCAGATTCTTACATATTTACTGTCTATCCTTTTTTAATTTACCTCTAATCCAAAGATTACAATACATAATTTCACAAATGATACTGATTGGCAAATCTACGGAATAATAATTCTAATAAATCGGCACAAACACCAGGAAAGTTTTTGTTATTACTCACATTTTCAAGATTTGTGGGCATATTTGTCGGCTCGTCAGTGCGTAAAATAAGCACGCAAATAAAGTATCATGCAGTGCGAAAGTGTCAGATGAGGGAATATCCCTTCAGAGACTTTCAATCAGGGACATTCGTTTTGATCAGAGACATTCACCAATTCGGGTTTTCAACCATAACTCACTTCTGTGGACAGTATGCTACTAAAGTTGCCAATCATCATAGTCGCCTGGCTCACACTGACATACTGATAACCACTTTTTATCTCAAGCATAATCCACTTTCATTAATGACACCATTAAACAACTGAACATCTCTGATGGTTATTCAGTATAATTTTCTATAATGAGCCCCCACACGATTATTTCACACAGCTCACTCACAAATTTTGATGGAATGGTAGTATGGATAAGACGCTAAATGAATATGGCCTTACATGTTTTCATAGTATTCGTGAATTTTTGGCGTCAAGGAAAAGATAATTCATTCAGAGACGTTCTTTTTCAGACATAAGTGAATTCAACGTTTCCTGATAAGATAAATGATACACACGTTCATGGCAGAAGTACTTGATTAAATAGTTGAAGTGTGTGGGCTTACTCACAAGGAAAAACAAAGCTGTAGAATTGCATTAGAACAAAAATTAAGACGTGTGATTCTGGGATTTTTTCCCAAAATATGCATTTTTGTCAATTTTTTCAGGTTCAAGGCATTATTTTTTAAAGAAAATGCAGTAAGAACACTACAAAGTATATATTTTCTGAAAGGTACAATCCTCTCCTACCAAATGATACCTAAAACCATGAAAAACACCCCCAGGTGACAATTTTACAAGGGTTTGAATATCGAAAAGCCCGAAAATGGCCAATTGTACATCGTACAACGTTTTCACCCATTTACACCTGGAAAACTAATCCGGATGCTTACAAGTATTATCCTGTTTTATAACTGTTGGGTTAATTGCAGAGTGTGCACTTCCTGATAGACAAATCATTAACAGTGGTTCGGGCTGATGACAAGAATAAATGACATCTGGAATTTATTACTTTTTTAAAAATCATTTAAAATTCAGAGAGACAAACGATGTCACAAGATTGTGTTTATATTTCCCAGTGGCGGATCCAGGAGGGTTTGCACGGGCACGCGCCCTTTTTTTTTTTTTTTTTTTTGGTAAAACAAAAAAAAATAAATAAATAAAAAGGAAAGTTGTTAATGTTGTTAAGGCGCCTCCCGTTTACGGAATTCCTGGACCCGCCCCTGTTTCATTAAAAAGACAAGCAAACACACTTTCATTATTTTTAAAGCAAACTGAATACTTCAGTTCATATAATGTGCTAAGTGTTCACCTTGCCATACTCACTTGGGGAAACTGTAATTTGTGATGGTGATGTGCTGATTTCGGCTTCGTGCCTTTCATCATCTGTAACAAAACTCACAAATACGTAAACGTGAACCACCAATGGAGCTGGCGTATTTATATGACTACAAATCGAGATTTAAAACACTATTATCACATCAGATTCATTTTCTCATTATTATGGGCTAATGCGCTATGCGATGAATTTTAGTGTGGCTAAAAGATGCACACAGCACATTCACTTTTGGCATTTCGTAGGAAAGAAATGTTACCAAGAAGACTCATAATTCAATACAGAGTAAAAAGCAGTTTTCAGATTCAATGCTTCTTAATGACTCATCGCACTGATAAAGAATCGTCACTTTCGACATTGTATAATGACACACGATTATTTAAGACGCATATTTCGTAAAAGAAATCAGGAAATCATGGTTGAAAAGATGGATAATTTAATCGAAAGAAATATAGATACTGTGGGTTTTCTTATTCAACGAAGCAGTCAGTCAATCGCCAAATGTTGGGCAAGTTGTCTTCAGTGCTGCCCTCTTCTTGTAATCTTATGTTTTCCCAAAACTTTAACAGAAAGTTTGCATTTGATTGGCATTTCTTTTTCTCCCTTTTTTGTAGGTGGGAGGGATGGGGTTAGGATTATCTGCTACCAGAAGACAAAATCAAGATAACAGCCATCTCGACAATTGTTTTCTTCATTTGTCATGAGACATGTCATGTTTTGTATCTGTATTAATTACTAAACAAAAGAAAAAAAGTTTGCTTCTGGTGAATTATAGTATGACAAACCGTTTGTTGCATTATCAACTGCCCGGCAAGACGGGACAGACGCGTTCCAAACCGGGAAGTAAGTCGACCATCCAGGTAGTCTGACATCACACTGCAGTGTCGCGCTGCCAGTTAGAATGAACCCTTCGTCACAAGTAAGAGTTATCTTGGATCCAAAGCTCGTGATGTTAGAGTCCCAATAACCATCAGACACAGGGCCGAGATTCTCACAAAACCCAATCGAGACTTTCAACGAAGAAGAGAGAGAAAATGCGATAAACAAATGTTTGAAAAAAAGAAGAAAAATGAAGAGAAATACTCGAGAGCAGGATTCGACCCTACGACCTCCTGATCACCGGACAGGCGTCATCTCCACTAGACCACCGAGTTTTAGCCCGACAGCAAGTGTTGGTTCTAATATTGGACCAATTAAATTTATGAATGTGAAAAATTACGCAGTACCCGCTGCATGCTATAAGGATTAGAACCAACACTTACTGTCGGGCTTAAGCTCGGTGGTCTAGTGGAGATGACGCCTGTCCGGTGATCAGGAAGTCGTAGGTTCGAATCCTGCTCGAGTATGTACGCCCATGATTTTTATCATGGCTACTACTAAAACACTGATCAATTCAGTTCTTATTTACGTCGATGTAGGGAAATTTGTCAATCAGTTGTATGAAAACATCTCAACGGAAGAATTTCATGAATTTGAATAATGAAGAGAAATACCAAAACAACACAAAGAACTAAATATGAAGAGTTTGTTTGCAAAAAACCGATAAGTCCATATTTGCCAAATGGAGATATTTGCGATTAAAGGTCAAGAAAAATAAAGAGAATAATAAGAAAAAATTTGCTTCTTTTGACCATAACTTAAAGAATATATCTTTTTATGTAGTGACCAATATATCATTTAAAAGGTATTATTTTGTACTTTATGACAGAGATCGTACTTCAAAATCTTCAAAAATGGACTTATCGGTTTTTGCAAACAAACCCTTCATATGTAATTTGTGGTCATCTTGAATTACTTATTTCTGCTGTCGCAACCCTCAAAACAGTTAAATTTAACTTGTTTGGACAAATTTTGTGATGATATAACAGAACTAAAGAAAGTATGGAAATCTTGTGAATTATGTCAATATACAAATTCTACCATATGAAAATCCACGTAATTATGACCGTTTCTTTTTGGGGACGCTTTTAAGTATAAGGAGAAAATATGTAAAATTGTTTGTTATTTTTTTGAGCATCTTTAAGATTCTTATAACAGGTATTACCAATAACCGTTAACTCTCACTGCATGTGATTTTGATATTCAATGTATTTGAGCATGTTGAAGTACTAGTAATAGTAGATTTTTGTGCCAAAATTGATTTTTTTTTTTGGCTAACTTGATCAATTTAGGGGTGCTGAATCCAAAAAACTTTGATTCCATTTTTTCTGACCATGTCTTCAGCCGCCATTTTGAATTTCTCAAAATGGCCGCCATAGCAAACTGCATTTTGACCCATATCTCATAAAGTGAGCATTGTAAAAGCTTCAGATTTAGTGTAAAATACATGGTTGTGATGTCAGACACTCTGATATATCTTTTTTCTGATATTGTGGATTGTTTTGATACGATTTGTAGGCTGCCATCTTGAATTTCAAAATGGCCGCCATAGCAAAGAGTATTTTGACCCATTTCTCATACGGTGAGCATTGTAGAAGCTTCAAATTTGGTGCAAAATGCAAGGTTGTGATGTCAGTCACTCTGATATATATCTTTTTCTGATATTGTGGATTGTTTGATACAATTTGTAGGCTGCCATCTTGAAATTCAAAATGGCCGTCATAGCATTTTTACCCATATCTCAGGTTGCAATTATTATTAGAGCATCAAATATTCAAGAATGCACATGCTTGTGGTTTCCAACATTCCAGTGCAGCTGTTTCCTAATTGTGGGTCAATAAACAAGCCACCATCTTGAAATTCAAGATGGTGGCCATAGAAAAACATATGTGGTAATCGCCTAAGATGAATTTGACAAAATTGTCTAGTTAAAATCACATTCATTTCCAGGTCACACAGAATGATAGCCATCTCTCCATTCAAAATGTAAGGACGAGATTCCAATGACGTCATCAAGCCATGCTGAGGGGCAAAAAGTGTTTGTTTTTTTCTTTTTCTTTTTCTTTTTTTTTTCTTTTTTGTTTGTTTGTTTGTTTGTTTGTTTGTTTTTTTGTTTTTTTGTTTTGTTTTTGTTTTTGTTTTTTTTTTTTTTTTGGGGGGGGGGGGCATACCACTTCCATACCCCATACCATGACCGGTGTGGGCAAGCGTGTATGCGTTACATCCCATCACCTCCCATAATAGCTAGGTGGGTGTAGGCCTATGCGGTTAGCGTACTGCGCGCTACATAGCTATGCGCTTTTATACACACTTAATTTGTTTTTGCCTCTCAGGCAACACATTATTTGGCATCGTGGAGCCTCGTCGATAATTATGTTTAATCCCAGTTATCAAATATTTGTACAAAAGCAAGCATTGACACGATTGAATGTGATCTTCAAAAACTTGATATTGTCTAGAGAGAATGAAGACAAACAAGGAAAAGTCTCGCAATGGCAAAAAAATGCCATATTATGGTCACCCTACCAGGCATCCCTTTAACAAGCCTGTTTGTTGTCCACAAACTGAAGCAACTCATCAGGGAGCTGGATGTATTTCTGGAATAACACAGAATGAATAAGGACTTAATAGGCTTTTTTCTGATTGCCCTTGTGTGGGTCATCCTCAGTTATTAAGACTTCCAAGATATTCACTGCAGTACCACCAATGATTCTAAAACTACAAAGGAGCAATAACAGCCCAGCTCTGTGGCGCTTTGGATGCATTAGAATTCCTCAACAATTATCGGAAGGTATAAGTTCTAAGTAATTACACAATCATTCTTCATCTTCTGATTTTATGGCCTTCTCCCATTCTCACTAACAAAAGTTCATTTTTCATACCCATTCCTTAGAAACCCACAAAATTGAGCCAAATAATCAGCCTGAAAGTTGAAATACTGAGCATTCACTTCCATCTGACACATATACCACATCATGAAAAGAAAAGAAACAAAGGGTTCACAAAAGATGCCATGGGAGCTATCACCCTTCACAACGAGGAAACAGATATCCTCATTTCATTGCATGTATTAGATGCTTCTTCAGGAGCAACAGAGAAAATCAGAGATACTTGTAAGCCTATTGATGATTATCATGTATAGACACTGACATTTATAATATTTTTCATTCTCCTGATGGATCTTTTCTTTGCTTACTGCATCGCATGTTGTCTGCTCCATCACTGGAAAAGGACATGATAAAAGTACAATTGACATTGTTAAGGGATTACGTTTTACAGTTTGTTGCGGAAAAACAAAGGTCTGCTTGGTCATGCCTTTTGTGGTGCCAGCTGAAGTTAAAAATTTGAGGATGTCTCAAAGAACAGATGGACCAAGAATTATCTAAGCCATGAATCATGCAGAATGTCCAATGACACAGTCCATGCCTTCTAGAAGTTGGCCATGGATGACTTCAACCAAGACAATCTCCCACTTTGCCCTCGTAGAGTTTCGATACAACACATCCAGGGGAACAAACCTCGTAAACTTTCACAACCTAATCTGTGCCTCTACTACAGGGGAATGTTATGTAGTTATTTCCAGAGGATATACACAAACTGTGCAATTAAATGCTTTGAGCATTCTACACCAACGGTAGCCACAGAATTCATTATCATGTTCGATGGCAAGAAATGCAACATCCATTGTTTCTGGAAGAATTTAGAACCAATTCTCTCCTATGTACAGCCCTATACAAGTGCTGTGACTTCAAAAACGCATGCAAGGAATGAGCTTAGAAGGCATTTACTAAATGACTATCCCATGAGTTTTTGAGTATACGGCTAATATTGTTTATTTAAGCTCTGCCACCAAATCATCTAAATGGGAGCATTTAGTCACTCAGACACAGTTATTGAGATACTTTTGAAAGTCATTTGTTTTGACACCAGAATCACAATACATGATTTCCCATTCACAAATTTTACCCAAGTGCATGCAATGCTCTTAAAGGAATGTTTCCCATGACAACCATTTTGCATTTCAACATGGCAGTCTACAGGAAATAGTCCCGCGTATGCAATAATGATACTATTCATTGAAATGACTGACTTGGACACGAGTGCTCCAGCATGCTTGAGTTTGCAGTTTAAAGATCTTACATTACCAAATATGGGACGAAATCCATCTTGAATTTCAAGAGGGGCAGCCAATGTGAATAATCCATTATTACAAAATGTATATAATCATGTGTGTGTGTTTTTTAAAAGAATGTACACTGTACGCCACCATAAACATTGATATGCCTAACAGTTGTTTGTAACCAGAGATATTAGCTGAAAAGCAGCCATTTTGAATGTCCAGATGGCAGCCTCAAAAATGATCTGCAATTTGAGGGAGGGGAAAAGTTCATCTGAATGTTCAACATCATGAGCCCGGTTTATGTCCGAAATGTGAACTTTCTGTATTGTTTACAAACATGATATATGGGTCCAAATATACATTCTAGTATGGCGGCCATTTTGAATTTCAAGATGGCCACCTATGATATCAAAGTGGACCATCGTTTCAGAAAAAGATGTTTCAGAAAAAGATGTTTCAGAAAGTCTGATAGCATACGCATGTCTTTGCCCCGAATAAAACCTTACACATTGCATACGATATGAGATATAGGCCCAATTACATTTGTTGTGGTGGCCATTTTGAATTTCAAGATGGCCGCCAACCAAAATGATCCATTTAAAAAAAAAAAAAATATATATATATATATATATATATATATATGTATATATATATATATATATATATATATTAGCATGTCTGGCATCATAAGCATGCTGTTTTCCCCAAATTTATTCTTTCAATAATGCTTACAACCTGAGATATAGGTAAAAATACATTTAGCTATGGCGGCCATTTTGAATTTCAAGATGGCAGCCTACAGTTTGTATTAAAACAATCTACAATATCGAAAATGGTGTATCAGAATGTCTGACATCATAAACATGCTTTTTGCATCAAATTTGAACCTTCTATGATGCTCACATTATGAGAATTGGGTCAAAATACAGTTTGCTACGGCGGCCATATTGAAATTCAAAATGGCGGCTGAAGACGTGCTCGAAAAAAATGGAACCAAAGTTTTTTGGATTCAACACCCCCAAATTGACCAAGTTAGCTAAAAAAAAAAAAAAAAAAAAAAAATCAATTTTGGCACGAAAATCTCACGGGATCCAATATTTCGACATAGCAGACTGTACTATAATTTCCGTGTTACACTCATCATCTCAGAAGCTGTGGTAAATCATTGCCGGGGTAATACAACGTATGAATACCAGTGCCGTTGGTGTACTGACATGTTACAAATATGATAAAAAGCACACAGTGCTATATGGAGAGAAAAACGAAAAAAGGGAAATTATCTATCTTCATAGGTCACATGTATTTTGACACTCACGGTTAAACAAACAATGGATTTGCGGACCGGGTTTAAGTTCTTCGTTGGTTTCAGGTGTCCAATAATGACTCTGCTCACGCCAGAAATGAAGTTGTCAAACGCTTCTGATTGATAACATGTGCAGTTCCTTTCATTGACAATAGCAATGTTATGGTTTCCGGGTTTTCGTCTACAGGTAGACACGCACTCTTCGTCAGAATGAACGATAAATCCAGAAACATATAAAGTCTGAAAGGAGCGACGATTTTCCCGGTAGCATCCGAGAAATCCAGATTCTGCGTTCATACAGTAAGTGATTGTTAAAATCTACAAGTGAATCGTATTCGCTGAATGGTCATTGATCGACACTTTTGACATTCTACTGCTGACAAAATGCAAAATAAATCACTTAAAAAAAAAATCCCGATTGTTGAAATAGTAAAAAAAAAAAAAAAAAAAAAATCCATTTATCTTAAACGAACCGTGCTTTCAAGCAGACCGATTAGTTTGAGAAAGTATACATATTATGTACATACATGACGACCTTACATTTTGAACGGAATAATCTGAAAAGACGGAAGAGCTTTACAACATTTCAGGACATGGATGTAGGAGGGGGCTGTCTCACAAATGACAAGCTGAGAGTGAGAGTCTTAACAATAAGAGTCCTCACACACTGATCTTAAGCGGATATAACTACAATCACTTCAAACCTTGTGAATAAACCCAATGTCATTCCAGTTTCAGTTATAAACTATAGACTACAATAGGTGTGGTAGACGAAATCAAGATGTTATATTTAATATCTGTATGGTATTTTAATTGGACCACACATCACAAGTGTCCATGTTCTAAAAAGTTAAAGGTTGAAAGATGTTAGGTTTTGGACGTAACATTAAAGGAACCTAATATGTCTCGTATAATTGTTTATTTTTCGTGAAAAGTCTAAAGCTAGCACAATATTTCATGTCCATGATAAAGTGCACAGTCACACATGAAAATTACAAACAATAGAAGGCACCACCACATCAACAAAAACAAAGGATTTGCATTACGTGCAAACGATGAATATGTTATGTAT
The DNA here is from genome assembly GCF_964275005.1 of Diadema setosum. Lineage (NCBI taxonomy): Eukaryota > Metazoa > Echinodermata > Echinoidea > Diadematoida > Diadematidae > Diadema > Diadema setosum. The sequence goes on along the minus strand of NC_092700.1, from coordinate 20,581,002 downwards.
AAAAACATTATAATTATTCGTTCGTTATATCACAGAAACAAAACACCATTATTCGGACAGTCGGTTTGTAACTTAGATGCAGTCAGTCGTCTAGAACGGTTATGGATAAATTCACGTAATGTAACGTCCTTTCAAAGCGACATGTGATTATGACGTTCTTCGTTAAGTCGACAAAAGTGTTCTTATTATGTTAAAAATCAATCCATTTCTGACAAGCTATTTATCTCTCTGTTTTCACAAGTTTTCAATGTTTTACTTTCAGTCATCTTATCGTATTTACCATCTTGTCTTGGCTTTTATGTCTATTACTTTATAAGAGCAAGATGGGAACACGTCAAATATACAAACCCACAAACATTACTCTTCCGCCCCCCCCCCCCAAAAAAAAAAAGAAGAGATGATATAATATGCATCATAGATACATAATAAACTGATAAATCGCTAGAACTTTTCATGTTTGATCTCACCTTGACATCTGAGTCTCACGGTCTTGTTCCAGGGACACTTAGTTTTGTTTGATAGACAATCCTTTACTCTTTCACGCTGACAACCTGTGCATTGATATGTCGAAAATCATTTAAGACATTAGCCGCGGTGTGAACAAACGTTTATCATATCTCCGTCAATTTTGCCACGCCAAGGGAATCGAAAGTTGGGGCAGCGAAAAATTCGTTGCAATGACCTATCTCGAGAATTTTACTCAAGTATTCCGAACCTCACGTGCAAATTCAATTTTGTATAGTCGCCTGTTTCTTCATATTTAAATTCATGAATTACTGTGTAAACATTTCACATGCGTATGTTTTTTAAGCTTTACGAAGAATATTACAGTCAGGCCTACCTGTAGAATATGAAGTCCATTGAGTCCTGTTCAATGTTGCTGTATCTTGAAAAATTTCAGCCGCATAATCTTTTACCGCTGGGAAGCCGAGCTCTCTGCAGACTAAATCAGCAGCTCTGACGGTAAAGCCATCGAAGCAAATATACCGGTTTGACTCCATAACCACTAAGCCATTCAGAGAGAGTCCGCCAACCAGCTCTACGGATGGTATTTCTTGAAATTGAATAAATATAGTACAGGTGACTACAAAGTTGAATCTGTGATCTTTGGAATTGAATTCATTTCTCCTTTTTCACAACAACAGCCTCAAAAAAGTACACGACACGATGGATTCATAAAGACTACTTTGGGTGAATGCGAATAAATGATAGAGAGCAAAATTCTTTAGACAGGAATTATCAACAAAAATAAAGATATCAAGGTCTTCTTGATATAGATAATAAACAACAAAATAGAAAAAGGAACACAAGCAAATATTACCTTTAATAAAACAATTGATTAAACTCAAGATTAAGGAAAAAATAATAAAGAATGTCGAATTAAATCTTATCTGTCTGAACACCAAATGATGGAGAAAATGCCCTGTCATAACCTTTCAAAAAATAAATAATAATAATGATTTTGAAATGCTTTTGATTTTGCTTTAACTTAAAAAGTGGCATCATTGCATCTTGATTAATTCGGGTTCCGTACGCTTCTATTCGGATGAATTGTGATACAAAGGGGAGGGGGAGGGAGAGGGGGAAGAACAAATAAACATAATTATCGCAATGGAACTGGTTTTAAACAACCTCATATACTAATAGCCCATTCTATGATTGTTTTCGTGTGGTGGACCTTACTTTACTTATTCAAATTATTTTATTCGAAATGTTTACAAAAATAGTAATGATACAAAAATAACAATGCTGTTTCCATTAACTAGAACTGAAGTCATTGATATGATTAATAATCTGAAAAGAAATCTGACGTGTTAAGGCTACGACGGAATCACAACGTTTATTGAGGAATGTCGAGACAGATAATACACCCTGCTAACACATGCATTTGATTCATGACTTGAAATTCGCATTTCCACTGAAAAGATTACTGAAAGATAACAAATAATAATTAAACTAAGGAAAAAGCAACCCCAGTCAACTGGACAACTATCGCCGATATCCCTACCAACATCATTCCCGAAGATTCTGCCGCTGGGGGAGGGGTATTTGTTCACGACCTAATTATGTCCTAAATAAATGCAATATATTTTCTGGCGAGTGTACACTTTAGCTTCCGCCAAAACCAATCCACAACCCAAGCATTACTCCCCCCCCCCCTTAATAAGATAACAATCAATGATTATGGTCACACATTTGAGATTTTCTTTGACCTCTCCAAGACCTTCGACGTATAAGCAACGATTATAATTTGTTCAGGAGCTACCTTTTATGCAGACATGATATATGATATTTAGCCATTTTCTTTTGTTCGTTTGAGAGCATTTAAAAAGAATGGTTTCCCCTTGAAAGGTTAAATTTGTGAGTTTTTTTTTTTTTTTAGAAATTTAGAAGTTTCATTACGCTAACCATGCTAACTGGTGCGATGGATTGACGCCTATATCGACATTACTACCTCTTTGGTGTTTGCAATATGAAATCGTTTGTCTTCTATGATTATAGCTCGAGTCTTTTCTAGATGGACTCAACTGAAGATTTTGATGCGCTTATATCATAGGTTACAATCTTTATGAAGTATGAGTTGTATCTTCCTCGTCCATCATTGTATTATCATTTTTTTTTTTTTTTTTGAGGGGTGAAAGAATTGATCCCTTTCCGCAAAACATAGATATTTATTCAGGAAGAAAATAACAGACATAAAATAATGTGTTAATTCAGGTCAGACTACTTGGAAAAAATAGTTAAATACAGTTCACAATGAAGTGTTTAACAAATTGTCTATGTCGACACCTGATTTACATAATTTATAGGGGGAATACGTACGAGCGGTAGTCATCAGTGAAGATGTTAATTTAGTAGGAATTTTTAGCAAATAACATATTCAAGTGGTCTATCGAGGTATTTCTAATCATTCAGAAAAACAAGATGCATCCATTTTAACTGCTATCTTTTCCTTTGCAATACTACCGTTTGTGAGGAGAATTAATATATTAAACAAAACCACAAACCGACGATGCATCGCTATCAAAAGCTTTTACCAATTGACACCATTCAAGAGTTTCATAGATGGCCACAAATCGCTTCTCTGATAACAATGGTATTCTATGGTTTGTGTCAGTCGGGTAGGATAATTTGCTTGTGCGATAGTTAACGATATAACGAATAAGCGATAGAGAATAGAAAAAACAAACAAACCACTATTCTCGCTGAAAACGTGGCAAGAGTAAATACCAAAGAGTATAGATGGGCGCACGCAGTGCGCCAGGAGGGTCTACTCTCGCGATTTTACACGTAAACAGGTGCAGTACGCCATGGAGCCCAACGGCGGCCATTTTAGGAAGCAAATCGCTGGGTTATCGCATAATACGTGACCTATATAGGAGTGAATTCTGCTTCCCTTTAATTTTCTCCATGTTGAGGGGGCAAACAGCGGTATAGCATTGTTTAAGACCTAAAAATTCCATAATAGAATCATCATTTATGCATAAAAATGAAAAAAAAATGAAGAAATTATCTTCGAATCTGTAGTCCCTGAAAGTTCCAGCTATGCTACTGAAGCGGCCTTCTCTCTCCATCCCTCCCTCCTTCTCTTTCTCTCTTTTGCTCCTGCTCTTTTGGCCTTATATCACACCTTGGGGGGGGGGGTGGAGTATAACCCCTACAATTTTTCCGAGATCACCCCCCTTTGTTTTCAAATTTAGTATTCTTATTTTTCTTTTCTTTTTTAAACACTATTGAAAGCTGCGCTTGTATTTGCAATGCGAACATCTTCAAAAGATTACAATTTTTTTGATTGAAAATTCTCAAATATTCCACGAAAGGTGTGCATCACATCGTTGAACTGTAATTCTGAAAAATCATAGGCTCCCGTCCCGGCCCCGGGCCTTCGGTCCACCTCTCATAAACTTACACATTGAAGACGCGCATATTTTTATGTCGATCCTGGATAAAGAGGTCACGAATATTAACGAATTTAGTAATTCACGTTTTCCCTACATTTCATCTTTTTTATCAAAAGTTGCAAATATTTCACCAAAGTGTGCACCAAATCGTCAAGTCTGAGAATACAAAAGCTCCCTCGTGTAGAAAAATAATAATAATAATAATTGCATTTATATGGCGCTTCATACTGACGTTTCTAAGCGCACATGGAAACCTCCTCTAAGTCCCCCTCTCTCCGGGCCCCAGTGCACTCGAACTCCATACAGAGTGCACCGTGGAGCCACCGACAACTTGCGTGGATCAAGAGGTGACAGACCACGATTCAGCCAATCGCATTGTCCCAGAATATTATCTTTGATTATGAAAAATCATTCTAAATAATCATTTCACCAAAGTGGGCGCTGAGATTGTTGAATTTCCACATGAAAAATCCAAAAGATCTGACGGGACGGAGGGGTGTTGCGACACGGATTGTCGCCCCTACGCGGATTGTCGCCCCCTGCTCGGGGCGACAATCCGTGACGGGCGTTGGCGGCACGGATTGTCGCCCCCGTCACGGATTGTCGTCTGGCGACAATCCGTGACGAGGTCTGGCGGCACGGATTGTCGCCCGCCCTCGAAGCACATTTTGCTGGGTAATATCGTTCTGGACATAGTCATTGAAATACTAACACATAACTTACATGGCTACATCCATGCAAACATGCCATGTAAAAAGTCATGGTGAGGTTTCAAGGAAGTGTGTATGTGCGCGTGCACATGATAATTTAGTGTCCGTTTGTGCGTGTGTGTGTGTGTGTGTGTGTATGATGGATGAATGTGTTTATTATGTCAGTTTTTTGCGTATGTGTTTTTTAGCTGCGCGTGGGGAGGGTACCTAGTAAGCTGTTGCTGGCATAAACGTTGATATTGATTTTATCAGCAGCTTTGACTTTGATGAGTTTGTTTGGCGGATTTGTATATGAATTCGGAGTGGAGCTTGCGTGCGGGCGGATGCTGCTTTTCTGCATACGGTCCATTATGTCTTATTTATCAACATTGGGAAGTCGTTTCATGAGGAAGGAATGTGGTATCGGTTCGGCTGTGCGTGTGTATGTGGGGAGGGGGTTACATTTCGTTATTGCAAAAGTTCGTTATTCTGAAGGCTCCTTAGTCCGAAGGTTCTTTATTCCGAAGGTTCGTTATTTCGAATTTCATTTTTGGATCAACGAACCTCTAGGTGTAGGGAATTGTGTGTTTCGGATAAATGAAGCCTCGGAAAAAACGAAATTTCGGAATAACGAACTTTCGTGTGTGTGTGTGTGTGTGTATGTATGTATGTATGTATACGTGGGTTGGTGAATGTGGGTGTGGGATGATTTAGGTTTTGGTTAATCAGGGGTTGGTGGGTTTGGGATTGGATTTGAAGAAGGATAGTTATAAATGGTATGACAGATGTTGGTAGGATTTAATATCTAGGATAGATGTTGGCCCTAGATTTGGTTCGGTTGGGGGGGGGGGGGTGGTCGGGTTTTTTATGACTGATTTCATTCTAGATTTGTGTAATGTATTTGTGGGTTTTTTATGTATATGCCCTTGTAAGTAAGAAGGTGTTTCATGATCCAAACCAATATACTCAAGGAATATAGCTTTGGTAGGTCCCTACATGTCAAAACTTTCTCGTGAAGAAATTATTAGTAGGGTTGGTCTATAATCGAGTTATCTATGTTGAAGTGAGATTAATTGACAAATGGATTTGTTTGTGTTTCGATTTGCCATTTGTAACTTTTTTGTTCATGTTACACCCAGAATGGGTCGATTTATGAATGACTGGAATGAAATCAATAAATATCAAGGAAAAAAAGTGTTGAGTTGGTTTATTTGCATGAGGATTTGTTTGAGTGTTTGTTGGTATTTGTTTGTATTACGTATGTATTAGCGGTGTGCAATGGCAGTTCGTTTGTGCTAGAATCAACTAACGATTGACAAATTATTTACGGCGTGTGGAAATTATTCGCTCATGCATAAAGCATGCCAAACCTATTCTGGGACAAAGAATAGTGGTATGGACGTTGTATTTAAGACTGATGGAAGAAAATGACTGCAGTGAAAAATGAACAAAGACAGATAACATTTGGGGAGGGTACCTCCCTCGTATGTATTTTCTCTCGGTCTCTCTCTCTTCTAGCCCGCCTCACCGCTGATATTGGTTGACACACCCATACTATTTTTAGATCAACGCTGGTGTGAACTCTTTAAACACGTGCTCATACACGCTGAAGGCATTTTCATTGCCACAGTAGTGCCTGCTGCTCAAAAAAGTTTGTTCGCACAAATATCAAAACACTACGGAACCCGGCAGGTGACATGAGGGAAAAAAAAATCTGCATGGATTATTGCGTTCCCTCGCAATATTTATGCGTTCCCTCGCAATAATGATTGCGTTCCCTCGCAATAATAGGGAGCTTTAGATTTTGACGCGCGGACGTTTGAGCCGACGCTTGAGCTGGACGTTCTCCTCTCCCTGCGTCGTGCGGAAAAGTAGCAAGATTACACTGGGACGCAACGTATAAAAAACAAAATCGCGCCCCCATATGATCAGTGCATGAAGAAGCTCTCTACGTCGCAAACTGTGCGGACGTGAAAATAGCCCAGTACGCGTAGTGAAAAACTCAGGCGACGCAAGCTAAAAATAGATTGACTTTACGTGCGTTACTGCGCAGGCTCAGAACATGTTTTTCTCCTTTGAACGTCCGCGCGTCTAAAATCTAAAGATCCCTAATTATTGCGAGGGAACGCAATCATTATTGCGAGGGAACGCAATATTATTGCGAGGGAACGCAATAATATTGCGAGGGAACGCAATAATCCATGCAGATTTTTTTCCCTCATGTCACCTGGCGGGCTTCGTAAAACACTAATACAGTTCAGTTCAGTTCAGTTCAGTTTTTATTTCTGCATTTCAAAATCAATACAAATCCACAAATCAACAAAATACTTACATAGTCATTTACACAGCTAATATTCGTAACGTTTGGATCTTACATACATTTTTTTTTTCAAGAACGAATATCATATATGAAAGGAAGCAATAGGAAATGATAAAAATGAAATGCAGGGGACCATCATCATAAGCTAAGCTTGACGAGGAAGATGGCCCCAGGTAAAGAGATACATAAAGAAAATCTTGCTACTCACTGAGTGGGGGGTAATTGTGCAAAGGGCACAACGAAGAGATACATGAAGAAAATCTTGCCACTCACTGAGTGGGAAGTAATTGTGCGAAGGGCGTGCGGTGCAGTGCGGTGTGCATTGTGTTGGGATGAATCTTGGTTTGTACGTTGAGTGTTATTTTGTGTATCAGTGTGATGAGGTGAATATTACTTCAGTTATGGCCGTGAACTCATTGTTTAGGGTGTTTGTTGACCAGGTGGTATGAATATTTTTATGTGTCAGAAGTATACTGGATTATGAGGGTGTTTTTTAGTTCTCGTTTAAAAATGTTCAACGACGTACGTTGTTTTAAATTAGGGGGTAAAGAATTCCAAATATCTGGTCCATTGTGCTTTAAAGATTTTTGAGCTAAAATGATTCTGGGGTTTTCGAGATGGTAATCGGACGACTGACGTGTTGGATATGAATGAACGGTGAAATTTGGAGTGAAGAAGCCATCAAAAATATTTGGAAGACAAGTAAATGTATATTTATACATAAAAACAGCAGTTTGAAAGGTGTGAAGATCCTCAATTTTCAATGTTTTTAGTTGATGAAATAGGGGATTGGATGGGGATAAGTAACGGGAATTGGTAATCAAACGTACAGCACGTTTTTGGAGAGTAAGAATTGGATTAATTTTAGTTGAGCCACAGTTTCCCCAAACGATATTGCAGTATGTGATATGTGGTAAGATCAATGCATTGCATAGAATAGTCAGGGAATTTTGAGAAATGAAGTTTTTCAGTCGATATAAAATTCCTACAGTTCTTGAGACAGACGTGTGGATATTATGAATGTGATCGTTCCAAGTTAAACTCGAGTCAATTGTGATTCCTAAAAATTTAGTAGATCTTACTTCAGTTAAAGATAATCCATCAATATTGATATTATAACTGCTGTTAATGTTCTGTGAAGCAGTAGGTTTGAAACGTATAAAATTTGTTTTAGAGACATTAAGGGATAATTTATTACATATAAACCATCGGGAGACTTTGTCTATTTCCGTGTTCAGAGTATTAAACAGTGTTTCGAGGTTCTCATGGGAGTAAAAAATATTAGTATCATCCGCAAAAAGTATAAATTTAAGAGTTTTTGATGTATTTATTATATCATTAATATATACAAGGAACAGTAGGGGGCCAAGAATTGATCCCTGGGGAACACCACATACAATATTAGAATTCGGAGATTTAGATGACTTAAATAGTACATATTGCTTTCTGTTGGATAAATAATCAATAATCCAAGAAAGTGCTAAACCACGAATACCATATCTTTTTAATTTGTAAATTAATATATCATGATCTATGGTATCAAAAGCCTTTGATAAATCCATGAAAATTCCTATAAAATGTTTTTTATTTGCAAAAGATTCAGTAATCTTATCTAACAATTGAATTATAGCTAAATCGGTGGAATGGCCCTTTCTAAATCCAAACTGATTAGGTATAAGTAGGTCATTTACATGAAAAAAAAATGTACAGGCGTTTATGAATAATTTTTTCCAGAATTTTAGAAATACAAACAGACACACGTACGCATACAGGTACATACACGTATGTACAGGTACATACACGTATATATGAAAACACAGACGAACAAACCACTACCTTTATACAACCACCACACATGCACAGTTTCTACATATTATATTATTATACTCCAAACATACACACACACACAGCTATACGGAAACTCATACACAAGTCACTTATTGTACTCGCCTACAAATCATACACAGCACATATCATGCAGCTCGCAACAAACACACACACACACACACAAACACATACGCATAACTTACCAGTCATACCCATCCCACCAAAGCTTAACACCGGAGGAACCACCCCGAGCCCGGGGCGACAATCCTTGACGGGGCGACAATCCGTGTCGCAACAAATTTTTTGCCATCACGGATTGTCGCCTTCGAGGTCAAAAACTGGGAACTGCACAAGCGTCACGGATTGTCGCCAGACGACAATCCGTGACGGGGGCGACAATCCGTGCCGCCAATTCCGTCACGGATTGTCGCCCCGAGCCGGGGGCGACAATCCGGACTCTGAAGGACTCTGAAGCTGTGAGCAATCTCATGCATATCACACACCATGGTTGCACTATCATTAAATCATTAGTTAGCTCGAATTTTGAGGGACTACAGATTGGATAATAAAGGGAATTTCTTCATTTATATTTCGTTCTTTGGAGGGAATGATACTTGTAAATGTCGTAATGAGGTCCGAAATACTTCTTTTACCCTGTATGCCTCAATAAAAAGGAGAAAATGAAAGGAAGGCAGATACCTCTCCATAGAGGGTCACGTAAAAATACGCCCGCTATCGCTCGCTTTGCTTCCTAAAATGGCGCCGGAACATGCCCATGAGCGTTCTACGCAAAATCGAGAGAGTAGACCCTATTGGTGCACCTCTACGCTCTTTGGTAAATACCATGATTAAGTACGGAAGCTTGAAGCCCTACATTGGTAACAATCTCGTGTCCGGATCTAAGCGTGACTAAGTAGCTAACAGAATTGTTGTTTTTACCGCTGAAACAAATAATAGTGCAATTTGATTCAAAGTCACCGGGCTCTGTTGTTCTAAACCAGACTACTGTAAATGTTTAGGTGTAACAATCGAGGTTTGGTGACATTTTAAATTTTACACGCTTTTTCATACTAGCCGCTGTGTTGTCTTTAGAATTGTCAACGTATGTATACATCTATTTCCGGCAAGAAAAATGAAATAAGAGAAAAAAGATTGCGCACGTTGTTTAGGGGAAAATAAAAGAGAAATATATAAACACTGATATTTATTTCATATGAAGAAATTAATACTTACCTTCGAAACACGTCACGTCCAGTTTGAAATTCGTTGCATATGTAGGCCTATATGTTTCCATAAACTCAGTTTTGTCTCATGCGCCAGAGATAAAACGGGGTGCGGCAACTCGTCTTTCTCAATCAAAGTTCGAAACGTTCTATTAGATATTACATCCTGTATATCGAATCCAATAAATCCACTATTGATGTATTTAACTTCTATGAGAAATCGCCGTCCTAGAGGTGCTTGTATAACCCAACTATTGTTGGCGATGTATGCTGTATCACACCATATGTCAAGGTCTAGTGGCTTCTCAGAGCAGTTTAGAGTAAAATCTGCAGGAGGACAGGAAATTGCAAAGGAAGAGTTGTAAGTAAGAGTTAAAATCCGGTATCATGTGACAGAATAAAAGATTAATATCATTTAGTATTCATAATCGATTGGTATCGTACCATTTATAGTCAGTGTGTACAAAGAAATGATTGCTTTTACTTCAGTGATTCTCGCTTTACTTTCTGTACCGAATACTAAGGGTCGACGAGAACACTAGTATATTAAACAAAGCATCAATGTTATTCGATTGATTAGAAGGTTAATGTCTAGGATACATCAATGCTTTAATTATCACAAAAATACAGCAAAATTGCGAATGAAAAATCAGAAGTAGATTTTTAAGCTTTTTGTGTGTGTGTGCGCGTGTTTTCTCAGAAATGCATGCATGCCTCAGCAAATAAATAAAAAGGTAAGAAGCAAGAAGTATGAAAGATCTGTAGGAGAATATCTGTAAAAAAAAAAAATAATAAATAGATAAAAAGAAAAAATACTTACACGTCATGTTGCTTTCCGAAGTTGAGGAAGTGAGCAACGGCTGGTACAGCAAGAAACAAGCAACTAACCGTACGACAAAAGACATTCTTAATCCTTTTTAGGTGAAATAAATGACTATAAAATCTACATTAGTCCCTCTTTAGCAGTAGCATTAAACAGTGACTCCAACTAGATTGCTAGATGAGGAACAACACCTCCGCCAAAATGAACAAACTTCGCTTTATTTTCAGGTGTAAAAACGTGAAATTATATGCCAAGTCTTGATATTGTATGGGTGAAGATCAATAGAACTTCTCCAATGCATTGGGGGAAAGTTCAGAATTCTCAAAGCTGATAAGTCTGCCTGTTGATGTCAGTGGAGTAAAGGCCACCAAGCCTGCGTGCGCATCTACTTGGCAGCTCTTGAGCAGCTGTGTGTGGGTGTATGAAACTACGAATCTGTACGTGATTAATATTGTCATGTTGTTTAATTTCCAACGGCTTGAAGAAAGTGGTGACACATGAAGACAAGTTAGACCTTTAGAAACCTTGTCAGAATATAATTGGATAGTTTGCACACTATGGCATCGATATCAATGCTGTCTCTTTATTTTGATTAATTGCTTTATACCCTCTTGTCTGTATTCGTGCTTGGTTGAAGACTTTTTTAAAAATAATTTTGTCTAGCGACAACCAGCGTGTATAGGTGATCGACATCTCTTAGGTCTCCTTACGGTGCAATGTTTCGGTTTTGATATCAAAATCAAATTGTTATCATTGCCAATAACCCTTAAACTTGTATATCAAAGGCAAAATCAATACATATTTGGACAGCGGACGAGGCAGTATATGGATCATGGAATAAACTTACTACCTCATTTTCCAAGATATTTTGGCATTTGTCACTGAAAACGATATTATTCTGCCTCATTTTGTGGGTGTGTGTGTATGTGTGTCTGTCTGTCTGTCTATCTATCTTAGTGTGTCTGTATTTCGTGGCTATGTTTTTCATGTATTTATAGGCCTACTCTCGATGACTGTTCAAATCCAGGTTCGTGCGGACATGATTCAATAGTCACGTGATTTCAAGTAACGAGATTATCAGTCACAAGGGAGACGAGGTGGTGGAGTAGTAACCTTTCAAATATTTATTCAAAATTTTATAGACTACTAAAACATGGTTTTGTTGATATCATGATTTATAAATGAATGTATACAAAGCCCCTCCTCCATAAAAGTTAGCTGTTGAGTTTTTGCAACTCCACAATAGGTTGATCACAAACATCAAGTACACTTCTTTCATTTTCATTCGAATATAGTAATGTATGATAATTATATAATACATATGTATGTATATATGTGACTGTGCACCACAAACAAACAGAAAGGACTCAAAACAGGTCAAATGGGTCAACTAAGTCAATCTTCAGTTTTTTGTGTTTTTTTTTCTGAAAGGGCTATCTTCCTTCTACAATGTTCTTTAGTTTGGGATCATAACACGAATGGGACAGTGTGTTTTCAGCAGTTTTTCTACAGCCCCTTTTTGGGAGAGAGCGTAGAATGATCAGATATGCATTAGAGGCCCCTTTTCATTTCTTGAAATCCTTTGTACACTCTTCACTTTCAAGTCTAATAACTTTTGAAAGGTAATACTATTATGTTGTGAGTTGGCATCAATCATGGACAGAATGTGTTAATAGAACATGCTCAATTTCAGTTTAATTTCATAATCCCTTCATTGTTGTTACTCCGGTGGTTGACATCCTGTATTTTGTCCCTTTCATCGCACAGCTGGAGAGCGGCTTAGTGAAAGGTTAAATGCTTGAATAGACCCTTTACTTCAGAGCCTCTTTTCTCAGTTTTCACTTTTCCAGAGTATGTGCTTTTTTTCCTATTATTTAAGTAGGTTAGGGGAGTTCATTTGAATTGAGTCATACATCATTTTAAAGTTTAGAGTCTGTTCTTCTAGAATCTGCCCCTAACCAAAAATCCATGTCTGGCGACTTGTATATATAATTGGGCCGTGACGCGAGAAAATGGCCCTTAGGGTATTAAATACGGAAAATGATTTTTCACCTCCACATTGTAGAAGGAACTGTGAGGAATTTAGATATGCAGACCGTTTTCTAAAATTCCAGTCCTAAATGCCCCAATTACGACAATGAAAAGACATGTTTTGTCTAAATCCTGTCACTTTTTGATGCGTCTATGCATGTGCGCACGGTTAGCTTGTTGATCCCTTTTTGCGCGTATTGCTTTGTTAAACTTCCGCGCCGTTTTGTGGCGTTTGCGCGCAGCGGCTCTAAGGGCCCTTTTCTCGCGTCACGGCCCAATTATATATATATATATATATATATATATATATATATATATATATATATATATACATAGATATTTGCAATCGACATCACTGATTGATGAAAGCATGTACTATATTGCAATTTCATGATTTTGTTCCACATTGAATTTTCATGAAACTTACACTATTCTCTTTAATGCTACTCTAATCATTCGTCAACTTTTGAACATGGAGGGAGGTTTCACTTTATCGCCTTCCGAATTTATGTTTTTTTCCTGTTTTGCGTTTGGTTTTCGTACTTTTTTATTCCTTTATACGATTGTCTTTTCCATGTAATCTTTCGTGCGATATCAATTGATTCAATTTAAACGTCTTAAACAAATTTGATTTTTAAGCGTCTTTTCATTCGTGGATATTTCCAGATTGCTAACATTGTCAAGTACAATACCTCTGAAACACCTCTTCTTGTATTGCAAAGTTTCGATCTATTCAATGACGATTTTACCCGCGATCATCATTGGTTAATCACATATTTCAGTAATGATCAATCCTCAGACTGACTGACAATAAATGCCGCTTCGTTGGTTTCAGTTTTTCAAGGTTCTGAAAATGGAGTCTAAACTGCCGTGATTGATTAAACCTGGAGAGGCTTTAGGGGGTGCTCTTGTGGAAGGCTGATTCCGCCCATAAACAGACTTTGTTTACTCACCGAACGAATTTTATAACATTTAAGATATGAAGACACTGATAGCTAGACAGGGTTGATGTTGACGTTACATGTACAATGTATTACCTACTGCAGCTTTCCATTAGGAAACAATGATAAAATCACCAAATACTTGGCGAATTGTCATAGCATAATGGAGAACAAGAAACGATAACATTCGTTTCTGTATAGTCTTACGTGACTCATGAAAACTATTTCGACTTTAATATGGAAATCATTTGTCTATCATACTATGCTAAGTTCTTGGAAAGTTTTGTATAAAAATCCATTTCAGCATTTGAACAAAATTTCCGGATACACATGAAAAAATATATATATCTTGTGATGTGATTCCGCCATCATTTTCCTGTCATTGAGTTTGCTAGACAGATTATGTATCAAGTCTCAGATGCCATCTTATCACGACATCAGGAGGGCTTCCCTTTTGTCTTTTCCGATTTATTTGATATCAAGCCACGCTTAAGCTGTAGCCCTATTGTGTTATTCATTGTACGCTTGTATTGGTAATACGTTTCTGCTGTACATTGTGTAAAGGCAATGAAGAAAAAATATTTTGTTAACAACTGATGATTATGTTTATTTGGCTCCAACAATGTTTGTATTTATATACATGTACATGTATGTTCATGTACTATGATAATACAGGAATCAATAAATCAAATCAAATCAAAACACTTAGCATACATTATAACAAAGAAAATAAAACATAACAAGTATCACTCTCTTGCCCTAATTCATGAAATTTTTCAGACGTGATTTTTTTCATCGCAGCTGATTGACAAATTGTCTACATCGACGTAAATAAGCACTGAATTGATCGACGGCGATGTTGGGCGGAAGCTCCGTGGCCTAGTGGAGATGACGCCTGTCCGGAGATCAGGAGGTCGTAGTACGATTACGTACGCCAATGATTTATTCTATCATGGCAACTACTAAAACACTGATCAGTTTAGTGCTTATTAACGTCGATGTAGAGTAATTTGTCAATCAGTTGCAATATCACTCCCTTATTCATGTTTACGTTTGAGCAATTATCATATTGTTCGTATCTGCACAATGACACCCAGTATCACTTATCGGTAAGAGCCACATAGTGCCTTAAACTGGACAAGTTTTCTACATTACTTCTGTTTCCAACTTCTGCGAACAACCGGCAGAACACATGTAGAAAATAGAAAAAGACAACAATTGTTACCTTTCTGGCATTACAAAAGAGAAACTGACTTACGTTTTTTAGTAAGGTTTGCAAATCCTAACATACGTTTTATGGTTTTATGACCGCAAATTTTAGCATTATGTAAAAGAAGACTTGCTCTTTCAGAAAATATGAAAATGTCAAGATCGGATAGGTTGACCCATTTCACTTATTTTCAGTCCTCACGCAAAGTCAATGTGTGCGATTTTTTTTTTTTTCGTTTTGTGATGCATGGTCACCTATTGTCCCCAGTGCTTTTGTATCTCATTAAAAACTGGAGGACCTATCATATCTCTGTTTATTTCATTATGTTTCTTCATGATTACACAATAGCTCCTTAATCGTCACAATGTAGTTCAAGAATATATTGCATATTAATGCAAGGTAAGTTTAATAATATATCAAAAGTTTTGGTTTCGAAGATGGACTCCGGCCCACACCACGGTCTCTTTAACTCATTGCATTCTGCAGCTAGTTGGTACTGCTCAATCCCACGTACATTGTATAGAATATCGTAGAAACCTGTAAAATTAGATCAGCAAAGGATGGATTCTGAATAGTGATTCAGTTGCAATATCTTTAAGAAGGAGAGTCACCTCGAAAAGGGGGTTAATGACACTTTACTTTTAACGTGATCTATGATATCAGTGTAATCAAAGATTTGCATGTTCATCATATCGTTCATTCTCTATCTTTTTTACTCAAGGACAAATAAACAAGTTGTATTCGCCTGTATAAAATCATTACTTAGTTCTTGATTACCCATGTTTCCCCGACCTGTCTTGTTTTTCTTTACGCTAAATATTGACACAGGAGTCTCACTGTTTCTGAAACCTATAATGAAATGTAAAGATATCTAGCACATACAACAATATACTTTACAACTTCCATCAAATCAACTTTGAGATTTGAAGCAGTCATGTTTGCGGAATTTAATACTTGAAAGCAACACCATTCAACATGAAGGAAATCACACACAGAGTCGCAGTCCTTTTCATGCTCACTCTCTCTTTCTGTTTACATACATGTGTTATATATAGATAGAGAGATAGATAGAAATTTATATTATTGCACTGTGTATTTATAATATATATATATATATATATATATATATATATATATATATATATATAATTATGCATAGTGTACTTTAACGCTGACATATGTACCGTTAGTTTTTGTCATCTTTGGAGATACAGAAAAACAAAGGATGTCGCATGGCCCAGATATTAAAACATTTGACGTAATATATCCATGTCCTCTTCAGCTTTATTTGTGAGTGCAAACAGATGGCATGGTTAAGAATAAAACGCAAATGGAGGTGTATCTGACTGAAATATGGATAATTATAGTAACTCACTCAGCTAACCCTGTAGCATAATTGGAAGACGTAATTTTAGCATAACATCTTACGCAATTAAATGTGTGTTCATTCAGTTTTGCTTTGTTAGTACTTCCTCCATTGACCATCAATGTTGCGTTCTGTATTCGTACGTCAACCTTGAAAATGTAATTGTCTGCCACATATTTCATATGTGTTGTATTCGTCAGATTCTTCTGAAAAATTTGTTGTAATTACGCCAGTTCAAACAATGTCATTCCAATTATTCTATATAGCTATTATCTGGCTAATAATTTCTCCTTATGTTTCATAATATTCGGTTTCAGGAAAGCAAAATAAAACTTTTGTTTAAACTTTCAGCCGTAGAAACGATAATTTTTTTTTGGTTATGTTTTTCTGATGAAAGTTCAGGATGGCCATTATTATCACAATCATTTTAATAGTATTATGACAAAAAACAGGATATACACGGACATTTGAGATCATCATGTGCTTTCATCTTTAGCAACTTTTTATATCTCCGTAATACGTGCCTATACTTCTACTTTTTACATCTGCTTAGTGCAACATCTATAACCACAAATAAGTGCTGTTTCCAATGAAAGTGTTAGCATGGCAAGTAGGTTGCATAACATAATTATCTCGACATGCAAACTAATTTTCAAGACATCTTCATCACTCTGTGTAAGACATATGATTAAGATCAAAATGATACTTTTTTGTTGATGAAAAGTATAATCGCTTAAGGTTTGAGGGTAAACGTAACGCACATGGTGCAACTATGGTAATTGGCAGTTATCTAACTTCTCTTACCTAGATTTAAGAAAAAATCCACAATTGAGGTATTGTATCTCCCTCATCCAAAAAAAAAAAAAATATGATAATTTGGCTATAATGATTTACCAATTATTACTACTTTACCCGGCACAACCCAGGGTTAACCATTGCTTTCCAAGATATATACAAGATAATTTGATGGGCGAATTACTTAGACAGGTGTGAGACAATCGAGTTATCTGCAAATATTATTGTGACCATCAACTCTTAGAGTATAACTTTTATTCGACGACTTTCTCTCCTTTACTTTTTTGATCATGCCACATTTCCCATATCTCGTTATTCAGGATAATATTTCACGTCGACTATTTTTCCTTTTAGGTCCTACTGTAAGTATCAGTGACTGCTAAATTGAAGAATTTCGATTTTTTTTTTTTATTGGATGTTCTTTTGTGTGATGACACTTTTTTCACTTTTCTCTATTTTTCTAACTGTTATTGTTGAAGAGATTTCATTCATTTCATTATACTGGATGTAGATAAAGAAAATTGTCTTTCAGAGATGACACAGATTACCACAAATATCAAAATATTCTTAAGATAATATAAATGCTGTCCTTAGAAGAATCCGCTAATTCTATTCAATAAATGTGAGGTCATTGTTATTCCTCTTCTATTGCAGCTGCTCGAAGTCCCATTAAATCTTTGCTGCTGCTCTCAGATATAATTATCTTTATTCTCTTACAGCAGCGATATAAAGATAATTGTACTCTCGGAATAAGAACCATAATTATCTCTATTCCGTCAAGACTTTTACTTCTCTAAAATATCTTTTATTTTTAGGACAGATCGATTGCGCTAAATATGAGATTATTTTCCCCCGTGCTTTCACAGGGAGATGAGGGCGTTTGTCACTAACATTAACCATTCATGACGAGGAAAGTAAATAATATTTTCTAAGTGCCATGAAAGCTACGCTTCGTGGACCCTACGGAAAAAAAAAAAAAAAAAACCTTGCAGCAACGATTAATAGCTAGCCCTTAATATCAAATTTTCTTTTCCCCACGAATTAGGTGCTTCGATAGCGTACAGAACTTTACTGCGTTATTCACCTCATTGCATACTGAATCATATAAAGGAATCGAAACATATCAAGATTTCTAGGTTACAGTCAATGCTCTCCTACATTACAATTTACATATGTGATCTTTCATCCCAAAACCATCAAAAAGTCGCACTCACTGATTTTTGTGTTAGGACTGAAAATAGATGAAAGGGGTCAACCCAACACATCTTGATTTTGTCATATTTTTTTTTTTTCTGAAAAAGCAAGTCTTCTTGCACATTATACTTAGAGGTCCTGTTACCTTTGGGAACAGTGATAAAAAAAAATCAAGATATGACATTTAGTGCATAATTATGTGTAGGTCTGTTGTACCACAAAGCATCCTATCATATAACATTTTCGCAATAAAGCCTAAAATGTAAGGAGATATTTGTATTTTTCTCAATAAACTGTAACTGTAGTTGGTTAAGTCTGTAACATTTTTATTATAGCTAATGTTCACATTTTGTTTATTTAACAATACTTAACCTCAATTTTACCGATTCAACTTTTTACAGTGATTGTTTCTATCCCTAACCCACATTTGAAGAGCTCAGTCGCAGAAGTTACTACATACATTTCCTATCAAAATCCACTTTTTGGTCTTACAGCGTTAAGAAAATACAGTACATTCAGATGCTGCTTTTCCACCTTTTCCCTTCGAAGTTACATTGAAAAAAAAATGAAGAAATAAAAAAGAAAATGAATACAGGATTCCAGAGACACGTGGAGATACGTGAGAAATAGCCAAAAAAATAATACAAAGAAAAAAAAAGAAATCATGAGATAAAGCTCTTGAGAGAAAAACAAATGCAGAAAAGGGAAGAGAGAAATCACCTGGTGAAATATTGTGACCCCTCCCCATCTATATCCGTTTACCCGTAATGGACCCCCCCCCCCCCCCCGTTCGATG
Organism: Diadema setosum; assembly: GCF_964275005.1. NCBI lineage: Eukaryota > Metazoa > Echinodermata > Echinoidea > Diadematoida > Diadematidae > Diadema > Diadema setosum. The sequence continues at coordinate 20,561,885 of NC_092700.1, read as the reverse complement.
GATCCAGAACATTCGAAGCATGTGAAATTGATTTAATGCTTATGACCAATGACAATCATTCAAAATATTGGTCAGCAATTGAGAAGTGGGCCATCAAATGCTCACATTGGTTTGTTATTCTTGCTGCTATAGGGCAGGGCATTGCCAATTACTTCGGCCCCCTTGACCTCGTATCCCATCCCCATCAACACCATTGTTGGAGAAAATAAATCCGCGAAACATGTCATAACATCACACTTGATATATCTCTGGTATGTGAAATTTCGGTATCAAAACGCGCTACATCAAATTTCGGTTTCAAAAGGTACACATCCACAAAAATAGAAAAATGATTAATCTATTTATAAAAAAAAAAAGAACGAACCTTGATTTTCTTGGAGAGTGGTTTTGGTGTTGTATCATTTAGCAGTATAAGAGGGGGAAATGTCATTCCAGTCTGAGCTTGCTAAATATGATTTTTAAGAAAATCACCTTTTTCTCAGTACTCGAAATTATGGATGAAGTACCTTTTGAAACCAAACTCTTCATTTTAAAAATATTTTAAAGCATTAATGCTGGGTTTCTATTTCATGGACAAATGGGGCAAATTATGCCTTTAAGTTTGGGATCATAAAGCGAACATGAAATGTTTTTAGCAGTTGTTTTTTTTTTTTTTTTTTCTCGAACACTGTTTGGTAGAATAGTGTGATTAGGGATGTCCTACAGAGTCCCCTTTCCATTTCTTAAAAATCCTATTCATAATCCTCACTTTCAACTCTAATAATTTTAAAAAGGATGGTGTTACTGCTTTGAAAGTTGGCATTAATCATTTACAGAATGTGTTAAGGGTATACATATGTGATAATATGTGACCTTGCACCTCAAAACAAACAAAAAGTCGCCAAACATGAATTTTTAGTTAAGACCATATTCTGAAAGAGCAGACTTTAAGCTTTAAAATGATGTATAACTCGTATCAAATGGACTCTCCTAACCTATCTAAAAATTGGAAAGAAAGCACAAACTCAGGAAAAAGGTGAACTGAGAAAAGAGGCTCTGAAGTACAGTGTCTGCTCAAGCGCTTAATCTTTACCAAACCGTGCTGGCTGTGCGATGAATGGGACAACAAAACAGGAAGTAAACAACCAGAGTAACAACAATGAAGAGATTATCAAATTAAACTGAAATTAAGCATGCCTCATTAACACATTATGTCCATAACTAATGCCAACTTTCAAAGTAGTAGCACTATCCTTTCAAAAAGTTATTAAAGTTGAAAGTGAAGAGTGTGGACAAGGTTTTTCAGAAATGAAAAAGGGATTCTACAGACACACCTAATCACACTATTCTACCAAAAATGCTCGAAATAAACTGCTAAACACACACACACACACACACTTTCCTGCCCGTTTTATGATACCAAATTTTAGCATAATGTAAAAGAAGACTTGTTCTTTCAGAAAATATGAAAAAGTCAAGTTCGGCTAGGTTGACCCATTTCACTTATTTTCAGTCCTCACGCAAAATCAGTGTGTGCGACCTTATGTTCGTTTTGAGGTGCACGGTCACATATATGTATATAGTATGTGGTAATATATACAGGGAGTATCAAAACAAACTCTCATTTTAGAACTATTTATAGCACTTATGCTTTTTTTTCTCTAACACTGTTTGGTAGAATAGTGTGATTAGGGATGTCCTACAGAGTCCCCTTTCCAACACCCTATCCATAATCTTCACTTTCAACCCTAATAACTTTAGAAAGGATGGTGTTACTGCTTTAAAAGTTGGCATTAATCATCAACAGAATGTGTTAAAAGCATGCTCAACTTCATAATAATCGAATAATCTATTCATGCTTGTTGCTCCGGTGGGTTTTCATACTTTTGTTTTGTTACATCCATCACACAGCTAGCTTGGTAAAGATTAAGCGCCTGAATAGACCCTGTACTTGAGAGCCAATTCTCTCAGCTCACACTTTCCAGAGTGCGTGCTTTCTTGCCAATATTAGGATGGGTAAGTAGAGTCCAGTTGAATGGAGTTAAAAATCATTTTAAAAATAAAATTCTGGAATCTGCTCTTATTAACTGAAAACCCATGTCTGGTGACTTTTTGTTGCTTTTATGATGCAGGGTCACATATGTTGACCTTAGGAGATCTTTTGCCTATGGAGGTTTGTTCCGGGAGGAAAAACATATCTTGATAATTATATAGATGCTGTTGTGAGTTGCTCTTTGTCCATCTCCACATACTGATCTTCGACGATATCACCAGCACATGCTTCAAGAAGGAGATACCCATTTTCGTCCAACTCGCGCTCTTCTCTTTTCTTGCTGGAGTATATTGTTACAGAATATTGAGAATTATTCAGGCCCTTTGCAAAAGGGTAACGTTTATCATTTCTCTCGATAGTCGAGTATCCGTGACCTTGTGGCGATTCTCTGATGGGTACCGATTGGTCGGAGGTTGAAACAATATCTTCGTAAAATGACTCTTCAGAGGCCCCACGACTACCAGCGTTATCTGCCGGTCTGAACTGGATGGTCATATCTCTGTTCATCTCTTGTCCAAAGGATTGGACACAGGTAATATTACTTGTCTTTTCCTGGTCAAATCTTGCAGGTTTGCATTGACCAACGTTGGAAATCATATAACCATTTTCATCAATTTCGTTTTCAGTTGTAGAGGAGTTCCTATATTTAACCAATACGACATTTCCCTCTTCCTTCACATTTCCTGACATGTCCATGTATAGCTCTTTCTCGGCATTGGTTGTGGTGTCTTGACATTGTGCAATGTCTTCATCATTTCGGTGTATTGGCGAAATCGTGTCTGGCAGATCGTTGTTTATGACCATTTCCCCTTCAATAGTGGGATCCTATCAAAGACAATTAAGAGTACAAGATAGCATAGCGATGCATCGTGTTGATTGCTGACATCAACTTTTAATCTTAATTCTAGAGATGCGCCATGTGTTAAAAAAAAAAATGTATACATAATGGTAACTGATAAGAATATTATCTTCCAGATCAACCTAATTTATGGCATCATGGGGCTTCTGTGACTCAATATGTAATAAACATTAGTGATGTGCAGTGTGTATCGGAGAAGGAAGAAATCGTGATATTTGAGTGAAAATCTACTTGGAAACCAAGCACCAAAAATACAAATTTCTGGTTGCTTTGCAACAAAAGTGTGATTTATTCAAATTAGAGTATCTTTAAAATGTTTCTTAAAGGCATACGTTACTCTTTTGAATATAAGATAAGGTTAAATTTATACAGAAAAACAGTAAAGATAAAACTCGCTGCAAGAGAAACTCATTATCTTAAAAGCCAGCTATATTCCTCTATATGGAACCAGAGAGTTTAATACTACACGGAATTGGTTCGAAAGTAACGACCTTACTTCAACAATGTAAACTACGTGACTACCTCTGCAGAGTTCTGGTAGATGCGATGTACGTCCTCCTGATTAGCTGTGGCGTTCCCAGTTTTATTGCCCGGATGTGCAGGCAAAGGGCGATACATGTCGTCCGTATTGATAGAATGCAATGAGTTGTTACTCGATCTATTCAAATCTCTTTGCCGCCTAGGTTTTCAATTGAGTAAAACGAAAGATACAAAAATGTTTTTGGCAATGTATATATCGCTGCTGAAAAAAACAACAACAACAACAACAACAACCCTCGTATCGCAAAAACATCAAATGACTGTCAAGGTACTATTCCAAGGGGATCGCCTTTAGTTTGATATGCCATGGTGTAGGATTTTGACAGCAGTTGATTAATCATCTGACAATCAATCGATAAAAAGAAGTGCTTTTCCCGCAAATTTAAGATACAGGCCTTGTCACCCTTAGAATATTTCGTAATTATCGTTGTATATCACAACACCAATTCATAAGAGAACAACCACGGCACAAGATCGTTAAAGGTCTGCTAGAGAATTACCCCATTTGGTATTAGTTTAAATTGGTTTCTTTTTTATGCTTACTTTCAAATATTGGAAAAATTTCTAAAGTAAATTGCCCCTTCCTTTTCTTGAATATTTGTTGTGTATATGGGGCAACGTTAGTGATAGAACTAAATATTTCTTAATACAGTATATTCGTCCTTATCGGAATTTTGAACTGAATTGAATTATGCCGATGTTTGTAATACACAATATATCGTAATGTAAATTGAAACATAATCTCTCTGTATATATGATATATATAAATACATGTATATATATATATATATATATATATATATATATATAATATATATAAATATATGTATATATATAATAATATGTGACCATGCATCAAAAAACGAACAAAAAGTCGCACACACTGATTTTGCGTGAGGACTGAAAATAAGTGAAATGGGTCAACCTAGCAGATCTTGACTTTTTCATATTTTCTGAAAGTGCAAGTCTTTTACATTATGCTAAAATCTGGGATCATAAAACGGGTAGGAAAATGTGTTTTTAGCAGTTTATCTTGAATTTTTTTTTTTTAATAGAATAGTGTGATTAGGTGTGTCTTTAGAGTCCCCTTTTCATTTTTGAGAAACCTTGTACACACTCTTCACTTTCAACTCTAATAACTTTTAAAATGATAATGCTACTGCTTTGAAATTTGGCATTAATTATGGACGGAATGTGTTAATGAGGCATGCTCAATTTCAGTTTAATCTGATAATCCCTTCATTGTTGTTACTCCAGTGCTTTACTTCCTGTTTTTTGTCCCATTCATCGCACAGCCAGCACGGCTTGGTAAAGATTAAGCACTTGAGTAGACACTGTACTTCAGAGCCTCTTTTCTCAGTTCACCTTTTTCCTGAGTTTGTGCTTTCTTTCCAATATTTAGATAGGTTAGGAGAGTCCATTTGATATGAGTTATACATCATTTTAAAGCTTAAAGTCTGCTCTTTCAGAATATGGTCTTAACTAAAAATTCATGTTTGGCGACTTTTTGTTTGTTTTGAGGTGCAGGGTCACATATTATCATATATGTATACCCTTAACACATTCTGTAAATGATTAATGCCAACTTTCAAAGCAGTAACACCATCCTTTTTAAAAGGTTAGGAGAGTCCATTTGATTTGAGTTATACATCATTTTAAAGCTTAAAGTCTTAACTAAAAATTCATGTCTGGCGAATTTTTGTTTTGTTTTGTGGTGCAGGGTCACATATATATATATATATATATATATTGCTTTGAAATGGGAAACACACACACACACATACAAAAACATTTCAACAGAATGGATTATACTCACACTCGTTTTTTCCAGTGATGGTTGCACCAAATCATGGATAAAATGACAAGTACTATTGCAACGGAACAGACAAGGGATCCAAAAGTCAGTGCAGAATATTCTGTCTCCAGGTCTCCAGACTCTGAAACATGATTCATCGAATCAATCCTTCGTCATAATTTTTTTTTTCTAGTTAGGTTCTTTATTCTAAGTCCACGTATGTAATGAGTTGTTAAAGACTGGCACGACATATAACTGAGACATTAAGACGTGCAGATAATTATTTCATTAAATGCTAAATCTCATAGTGTTGCTCGCTGTGCAATATAATTGTTGGAAAAAAACAGCATGTTAAACTCTGTGAAGGGATAATCAAATGTAGCCAACTTTCCAGTCTCACCAAGCACATTTAATTCATGACTAATGTCAGCTTTGAAGACAGTGGCCCTGTCTTTTTAGTAGTTTCCAGAGTTAAAAGTGAACAAAGAGTTTTATGAAATTAAAAGGAGTCTCTGAAACATACCGAAACACACCATGCAAAAAAAAATAGTGTTGTGTGAAAACTGCTAAAAACACAATTCCCATTTTTATTAACCCAAATTAGGAATTACATAGGGGAAGACCTATTTCTTATAGAAAATATGAAATGAACAGAAGATTATTATTTTCAGTCGTTTCACCTATTTTGAGTCCTCACTCAAAATCAGAGCGCGTGACTTTTTCTTGGTTTTTAGGAATGTACGGCACATTTGATATAGATAAACGATTACTTGGACTAAAAACTACGGAAATCTCCTGTTTACAGCTGAGTTGGACGGACAAAGGGGTGGTGGCAACAATAAAACGTTGTGGAGGTGTCGTGGCTGAGTGGATAAGAGCGCACGTCTCTGAATCACATGAGCATGATTTAGATTCGTGGGTTCGAGCCCCCAGAGCCCGAAACGTTTGCCGTTCAGAAAGGCACTTTATCCACATTGCTGCTCTCTACCCAGGAGTATATGGGTACCCGGTAGGATGAGAATGTTTATGTTATAGTTGATCAGCATCCACCTAAAAAATGGTGACGGCTTGAATGCTCCCCAAGGAGTGAAGAGTTAGCAACTTTCAGTGCTGGCGTTAAATAATGGAGACCGAGGTAAAAATAGTACGTATGCGTTTTGAGCACTTTACAGAGTGGATTTATGTGTTCACATTATTATAATTACTATTATAGTTATTATTGTTATTATTATTATTATTATTATTATAATTACTATTATAGTTATTATTATTATTATTATTATTATTATTATTATTATTATCGTTATTATTATTATTATTATCATTATTATTATTATTATTATTATCACTAATATTATTATTATTATTATTATTATTATTATTATTATTATTATTATCGTTATTATTATTATTATTATCATTATTATTATTATTATTATTATCACTAATATTATTATTATTATTATTATTATTATTATCATTATTATGCCTAGACCTCCGGAGAAGACACAAAGAGATACGCGGAGAATCCACTTTTGTTATCAGGACCGTGATATGACCAAGCGAGAGTACGAAATTGACCCAAATTTTACTCCGACTGACAACAATAAAAAAAAAACAAAGAGAAAGAGAAAAAAAAAGTTTTGTTTACCTGACGCAATACGTGTTTTCTACGGCATAAGCCATTAGCTATGCAAAAACAAATGAGGGGGATTTAGCAAGAAAAAAAAAGCAACCTGCTGAATATATTAAGAAATTAATCCACCTGGAAATGATGTGGCCAATGTCTCTTGAAATGTCGTCCATTCTTCAGCGGCCTGATAAATCTCGTCTATTAACTCTTTATGTGCCATGGTGAAAACCCCCTGTGTGCCACGTTATTCCGAGACTCGAAGGTAGTCATGCTTTGAGAAAGAATTCTGTTTTTCTAATTTGTATAACCTCTACAAATTTCTGTTAAGATGGGCATAATAGTAGGCAAAGTTAAGGAGGAATTTTCTAAACTTTGTTTCAATATGAATTTTATGACGAATCCATTTTCGATTTCTCTTTCGAATGGCCAGTTGCTACATTACTGTAAAGGCATGGTCGTTTTAAATTACATTGTCAGTCCAGTTTCGTAACGTAGAATGTACGAGCAAATCTAGTTGGGAACACCAATTGATAGTCAATCACCACATAGAATGCAAGCCGTATATGGGAGGAACAAAATCACGAAAAACGCTTTCATTGTGCCGCGGGATTAGCAGTGATTAGCGATTTATCGATCGGTTTTGGCGGCTTTGTTTGTTGAGCAGAATATGCGAAGTTGGCACGCCGTCGACTGAGCCGGACGTGCGAACGTGGCACATAAAGAGTTAATAAAAGGAAGAAAGCAAATGAAAATAACTGGACATGCTCAAGATATCTTATCACGGGATTTCCACCTACACTAAGTCAACACGTTTCCATATACTATCATATCGAAAATAGAAATGCGCCTTTAAAGCCGATTTTCTTCTTGTAAGGTGACCCGTAAGCAGAGTCTGTGCTGTGTCTCATGTAGTCTAGTTTCTAGCCGTTTTTGTTTCGTCTTTATTTCTCCGAGTTGCGGTCGATTTGTACGTGCTGTACGCCCACTGTATTGCGCCAGGCCGAGTGAGGGCGCATACCCAGTGATTGCGACGCCCGAAAAATTTTTTTTTTTTTTTTTTTTTTTTTTTCCGGGCGTCGCAATCACTGGGTATGCGCCCTCACTCGGCCTGGCGCAATACAGTGGGCGTACAGCACGTACAAATCGACCGCAACTCGGAGAAATAAAGACGAAACAAAAACGGCTAGAAACTAGACTATGTCTCATGCTGAAGAGTGTTTCAGTCTGATGACTGTGCTGCTGCAGGAAACAATGTGTTTAGTATAATATTTTCCTTGTTCTACCACATACTTTATAGAAGTCAATTGTTACAGAGATATCATAATGGACCGAATAGGTAATAAAATAATAAACATTGTAATTGATGTCAGTCATAATTTGGGGTTTCCCAAAATAAGGAGAAAAGATGTTTCAGTGGGTTATGCATTCGAGATTTAGATGCATTGCTTTGTCAAAGGAAAATTGAAACCCATCCCGAAGTTGGCTGAAATATATTTCAACATAAGCACATCACCCAAAACTACCAGGCTTACACAATGTAAATACACTGCTGTTGATACAAACGTCGCACTTGGATAAATACAGCATTAACACTTCAGTTCATGTACAGCCTGTAACACTTTATATTCTGATATGCAACATGCAATACTCACTTGCAGTGCCGCCCATAGTTTTTGATGTGGATGTACTAATTTCGACATCTTGACACTCATTATCTGTAATGAAAGACTCAAAAGTAGGTAAACCTGTGTCACCAAAGTGACTCGTGCAACAAGCAGCAGACAGTACCATTAAATGTGACCCTGCACCTCAAAACAAACAAAAAAGTCGCCAGACATGAATTTTTAGTTAAGACCATATTCTGAAAGAGCAGACTTTAAGTTTGAAATGATGTATAACTTAATTGAAATGGACTCTCCTAACCTATATAAATATTGGAAAGAAAGCACAAACTCAGGAAAAGTGTGAACTGAGAAAAGAGGCTCTGAAGTACAGTGTCTATTCAAGCGCTTAATTTCTACCAAACCGTGCTGGCTGTGTGATGAATGGGACAAAAAACATGAAGTAAACCACCAGAGCAAAAACAATGAAGGGATTATCAAATTAAACTGAAATTGAGCATGCCTCATTAACACATTCTGTCCATAATTAATGCCAACTTTCAAAGCAGTAGCACTATCCTTTCAAAAGTTATTAGAGTTGAAAGTGAAGAGTGTGGACAAAGTTTTTCAGAAATGAAAAAAGGGATTCTAAAGACACACCTAATCACACTATTCTACCAAAAATGTTCGAGATAAACTGCTAAAAAAAACACACTTTCCTGCCCGTTTTATGATACCAAATTTTAGCATAATGTAAAAGGAGAACCGCTCTTTCAGAAAATATGAAAAAGTCAAGTTCGGCTAGGTTGACCCATTTCACTTATTTTCCTCACGCAAAATCAGTGTGTGCGACTTTATGTTCGTGTTGAGGTGCACTGTCACAAATGTCTCTGAAAAAGCATTGCACATTGAAACACTGTAATCATGCATGTTGTAAGATTTGTTTTCTCACTTGCAGTACAAAGATGCATATTCCCTAGGGTTGTTTAGATAAAAGGTGCACATTGCAAATTTACATTTGTTTTAGAACTTAAGAAACGGAAATGTTAGAAAAAATACTTGTGGACATTATTACAATTTAAATCAATTTGATTCAATTCAGTTCAACTGATTTATTTCCTACTTCTCATTTATGAATATTACATCAGAAATGATAGAAGTTAAAGACTCCATTCTTCCTAAAGCCTCGTCTGTTGCGACACGGATTGTCGCCCCTACACGGATTGTCGCCCCCGGCTCGGGGCGACAATCCGTGACGGAGTTGGCGTCACGGATTGTCGCCCCCGTCATGGATTGTCGTCTGGCGACAATCCGTGACGCTTGTGCTGCTCCCAGTTTTTGACCTCGATGGCGACAATCCATGATGGCAAAAATTTGTTGCGACACGGATTGTCGCCCCGTCAAGGATTGTCGCTCCGGGCTCGGGGTGGTTGCTCCGGTGTTAAGCTTAGGTTGGATGGGTATGACTGGTAAGTTGGGCGTATGTGTGTGTGTGTGTGTGTGTGTGTATAATGTGTGTATTTGTTGTGAGCTGCATGGTATGTGCTGTGTATATGATTTGAAGGTGCGTACAATAAGTGACTTCTGTATGAGTTTCCGTATTGTTGTGTGTGTGTGTGTGTGTGTGTGTGTTTGGAGTATAATAAGACAATATATAGAAACTGTGCATGTGTGGCGGTTGTATAGTGGTGGTGGTTTGTTTTTCTGTGTGTATACGTGTGCCTGTATTCGTACGTGTGTATGTGGTATATAGTGGCGTATGTGTATATCAAAGGGTATGCGATGGTGCGTGTTTGTGGGCGCAGTTTTGTGCCTGCATGAGTATCTGAGGGGTTTGGTGTTCGTGGGCTACGTAGGCCCTATGTATGTGTGTTATGTGTGAGCGTTCGTGTGTCTACGTAAAGCCCCAGTCACATAATGCTCTGCGTCCGGCGTTACGTCCAAAAAAGTCATTTTTTCCGCGGACCTCCGCGGATCCTTTGCCGTCACCAGAAATTCGTACAATTCATGCCGGCAAAAAAATGCGGGCGATACGGACAGATACGACTAGATGCGAATACTTGCGTCCACTTGCGGATATTCTTACGAATTGGCACATAATAGTTCTGAACACTTGCGGAGAGTTGAGGATATTTTCTGATAGTTACGGATAGTTACAGATTGTTACAGATAATAATTATGGACAATTTGGTTTTCTCTTACGATTCCTGCTATTAAGTTAGTGTATTATGACAGCAAGGTTATCACATTTTATTTTATTTATTTATTTATTTTATTTATTCATTCTCCACTCATGGGATGGATTGCCCTGGTCAGCTAAAAGCTGGTTTTCACAGGGGTCCAACCAAAATACAAAACATGCCATCAGTACAAACAACAAATCAATCAATCATATACAACTAAAATTACATAAAAAGCCAGAATGGCATGAGCTATACAATTTAACTAAGGGGGAAAAACCCCTACATACTAAGAAATTAGAAACAATATGATATAATCAACATCAAAAATCGGGGAATGGGGGTGGGGGATGGGTGAGAAAAATCGTTCTCGTACAATCTCAAATAATCTACTAATTGCGTTGACTCATTATCCTGCAAAAATGGGTATGTCGGGGCTGTGATTTACGTAACGTTTGAATGCTTCAATTCATACAATTGTTGAAGAGAGATAATTAAGCTCATTCCAAAGTTTGGCCCCTCGATAAGATAGGGACCGTTTACTATAGTTGGTCTTCAGTTGAATGAGTTTCAATTTGGATGGGCCGGACCTCACTGTGCTATAAGCAGTCTGTCGAAAACAAAACATTTGATTTAAATAGGGAGGGTATAATTCATGTAATGAACGGTACATTGTACATGCTAGTTGTTTAGCCCATCTTACATGTAGCCGATCTAATTTCAATGTATCATATAAATTATCAGAAGGATGCATATAATCAACATTCATAACAATACGAAGTGATCTATTTTGCAGTATTTGTAATTGCGAAAGGTAAGATTTGGAGGAATTTGCCCAAACCGGACTACAATAATCATTTTGGACTGTCTTACATTGTATACTGGGGAAAACTGAAATTGTATTACGTACAAGTTGTGAAAAAATCGTAATCCTTTAATTTGCTTTACAATAATAAAAGATTTATGAAATTTTGAACTTGAAGTTTGAATTTTTTTGTGCAACTCAAATATGAATAAACGTCATAAATGTAAAGAATTATATTGTGACCGTGCATCACAAAACGAACAAAAAGTCGCACACACTGATTTTGTTTGAGGATTGAAAATAGGTGAAATGGGTCAACCGAGCCGATCTTGACCTGGCTACTCTGGGTAAATAAGGCTTTATCATTATTATTATTATTATTATTATTATTATTATTATTATTATTATTATTATTATTATCATCATTGTTATTATCATTATTATTATTATTATTATTATTATTATTATTATTATTATTATCATTAATTTCAGTTTAATCTGATAATCCCCTCATTGTTGTTACTCCGGTGGTTTCCATCCTGTTTTTTGTCCCATTCATCGCACAACCAGCACGGCTTGATAAAGATTAAGCGCTTGAATAGACACTGTACTTCAGAGCCTCTTTTCTCAGTTTACACTTTTTCTGAGTGTGTGCATTCTTTCCACTATCTATTTCCATTTGATTTGAGTAATACATCATTTTAAAGCTTAAAGTCTGCTCTTTCAGAATCTGCTCTCAACTAAAATTTCATGTGTGGCGACTTTTTGTGTGTTCTGTGGTGCAGGGTCACATATAACATCACTATACCACAAATAAAATACAATATAGATCGAAAAGTTAAACATTAGAGTGAGAAAATATTACTTGCAGTCATGGAATAGACAAACTGTGGTTACGCTGTCGTTGTTCAGCGATATTCATGACTTACTGGGTTATGTTAAGGAGATATTTATGATGAAGCAATGCTTATTAAATTTACAGAAAAAAAAAAGATATCAAAACTTTCAAACACCCCTCCCACACCCAAATACAATATCAAGTCATCTCTTGAAGTAATGTATTTTCTGTTTGAATTTCTTGTATGCATGTCATTTTGTAATGCGCAGTAAAGTATATTATTATAGTAGCTACGCAATATAAATATCCTTTATTATTATTATTATAGTTATCAGAAAAAAATGTAATACACATTCGATGGAGCGTAAAGTGCATTGGTAAGACTACAGAGAAATACTAAATTCGTTCTCATTTTATATAGTTGCCCCTGTCCCACACCTTCCCCGGCCAGAAAAGTGAATAAAAATGCTATCACCCCATCCCCTACCCAAAATATTGCTTTTTTCGAAAAATATACATTCGAAGAGTACAAGAAAAAAAGTTCAGCACCAAGAGTCAACCGATGTCATGAGTATACATGGTATATGGGTGCCACTTCAAATGACCAGTATGTGGGAGAAATTTCATAATTTGACCATGTAGTTCTGCCTCTCCACCGCTCCGACTGTGTTGTAGATAGTATTCCTTCAGGTAAAGGCGCTGCAGCTTGGCAACAGGAGTAGTGTGCATTCCCACGAGTCTCTGTGTTCCCATGCGAGTGGAAAACGGAAAACGTCGAAGGACGTAATTGTCCGCAACATCCGTAGCTGTCCGTAAATATCCGTAAGGGGAGGAAACTGTTGTGATACGTTAACTTGCGGTTAATTTCGGATACTTACGGTGGACGTAAGCGAACGCAAACGGACGGAAGGTAAATTTTTTTGCGGATGGTCTGCGTCCAAGCTACGGGTAGCTACGTTCAGTTACGGATAGTTACGATTGGTTACGGTTACTTGCGTAAGTTTGCGTCCGTGGCGTCCCTCTGCGAAATTTTGAACATTTCAAAATTTCGCAGGTTCGGCGACGTCATTTTGCGTTTCTTTACGGATGAGTTACGGACAGTTACGTCTACATACGTCCCTGCGGATGCCTGCGTCCACGCTGCGTCCCCCTGCGTCCACTCATTCGTATCTATCCGCGGCGGACGTAATCCATCGTAAAGCACTGTGTGACTGGGGCATAAGGCTCCAGTCAAATAATGCTCTGCGTCCGGCGTTACGTCCAAATAAGTCATTTTTTTTTTCTGCGGACACCCGCGGATCCCTCCATACGGGAAAAATATGCGGGCGATACGGAGAGATACGACCAAATGCGAATATTTGCGTCCACTTGCGGATATTCTTACGAAATGGCACGTAATTTTGTTCTTTCAGCTTGCATAAACTTCCGAATAGTTCGGAACACTTGCGGAGAGTTGCTGATATTTTGGGATAGTTACAGATTGTTATAAATAATTATGTACAATATGACGATCCCTGCCAAGTCAATGTATTATGACAGCAAATCTATCACATATTGGACTGTCTTACATTGTACACTGGGGAAAACTGAAATCGAATTTACGTACAAGTTCTGAAAAGTTTTCGCATTTCTTTAATTTGCTTTACAGTAATAAAAGATATATGAAATTTTGAACTTGTAGTTTAAATTTTATTTGTGCAGCTCAAATATGGATAAACATCATAAATGTAAAGACTACACAGCATAATTATACCACAAATAGAATACAATCTAGATCGATATTAAAAGTTAAACAGAGTGAGAAAATATTACTTACAGTCATGGAATAGACAAACTGTGGTTACACTGTCATTGTGCAGCGATATTAATGACTTTCTGGGTTATGTTAAGGAGATTGTTATAATAAAGCAATGCCTATATTACATTTCCAGAAAAAAAAAAAAAAACATTAGGACATTCGGACACCCCTCCCACAACCAAATACAATAAAAAAAAATGTAATATCCATGGAGCGTAAAGTAGGTAAGATTATAGGGAAATACTAAATTCGTTCTCATTTTATATAGTTTATCGCTGTCCCACACCTTCCCGGCCAGAAAAGTGAAAAAAATGCTATCACCTCATCCCCAACCTAAAAATTGCCTTCCGAGTTTCGAAAAATATACATTCAATAGTACAAGGAAAAAATGTTCAGCACCAATGGTCAAGCGATGTCATGTGTATATGGGTGCCACCAAAAATGACCATTTGTAGGAAAAATTTCGAAACTTGACTTTGCGGTTCTTCCTCTCCACCGCTTCGAGTGTGTTGCAGCATTCCTTCAGGTAAATGCGCTGCAGCTTGGCAACACGAGTTGTGTGGCTTCCCACGCGTCTCTGTGTTCCCATGCGAGTGGAAAACAGAAAACGCCGAAGGACGTAATCGTCTACAGCATCCCCTGTACAATTCCCTGTACCTAGAGGTTCGTTGATCCAAAAATGAAATTCGGAATAACGAACCTTCGAATAAAGAACCTCGGATTAAGGAGCCTTCAGAATAACGAACTTTTGCAATAACGAAATGTAGCCCCCTCCCACATACACACACACACCCGAACCGCTACCACATTCCTTCCTGATGAAACGACTTCCCAATGTCGATAAATAAGACATAATGGACCGTATGCAGAAAAGCAGCATCCGCCCGCACGCAAGCACCACTCCGAATTTCATAAACAAATCCGCCAAACAAACTCATCAAAGTCAAAGCTGCTGATAAAATCAATATCAACGTTTATGCCAGCTACAGCTTACTAGGTATCCCTACCCACGCGCAGCTAAAGAACACATGCGCAAAAAGCTGAAAAAATAAACACATTCTTCCATCATACACACACACACATACACACACACGCACACACACGCACAAACGGACACTAAATTATCATGTGCGCGCGCACATACACACTTCCTTGAAACCTCACCATGACTTCTATACATGGCATATTTGCATGGATGTAGCCATGTAAAGGTATGTGTTAGTATTTCAATGACTATGTCCAGAACGATATTACCCAGCAAAATGTGCTTCGAGGGCGGGCGACAATCCGTGCCGCCAGCCCTCGTCACGGATTGTCGCCAGACGACAATCCGTGCCGCCAACTCCGTCAAGGATTGTCGCCCCCGAGCCGGGAGCGACAATCCGTGTAGGGGCGACAATCCGTGTCGCAACACTCGTCGAGTTATACAAGAATCACAATCTACGACATAGTATGATGATATAAGCTCATTTGTGGGACACAGAATAATGACCACGATCTATTAGCATCTCTTTTGGCAGCTAGCGAGTTATAATTATGTCGGAGAATATGAATAGGTCAAATTTATTCCACAAAAAAAAAATGAGATGCTGCGGATTGTCTCATCATTTCATGACTAAACTTACGCAGTTGCCAAATGTTGGACAAGCCTTTTTTAGTGTTGCAATCTCTTTCTTATCTTTTTTTCAAGATGTACCAGTCGCTTCAAAACTCATTTTTAAACTTTGATTTCCTGTTAGAATAGAATTATGCTCTTTAATGTCTCATAAGTGGTTTCTAATTATCTCGCAAAAAAAGTAAAAAGCTGAATCCCTATCTTTACCAAAATTATACCATCCCTTGAAAAAGTGCTTAATTGTGGTTACGTTATGACATACTGTGAGTTTGTACTACACAAACCTTTTGTTGCATTTTTGATTGCGCGGCAAGACGGGACTGACGCGTTCCAAACCGGGAAGTAAGTCGACCACCCAGGTAGTCCCAAACACTGCAGTGTCGCGCTGCCATTTAACATGAATCCTTCGTCACATGTAAGAGTCATCTTGGATCCAAAACTGGTGATATCAGAGTCCCAATAACCACCACATACAGGGCCGGGATGCTTACAAAACCCGACAGAAACTTCGATAAAAGAGAAAAGTCGCAATCGACGAAACAATGTGACCAAGATATACAACAGGAATAAATAGAGGTATAATATTATGTAACCGAGTTCAACTATCAAATATTGCTGTCGCCACCATTGCTCACTTAACTGTAAAGACGGTTGTCACGTTTTTTTTTCTTTTCACAGAATTTGTGACAGTACCAAACAGTGAACATCTGAACCGTGTCCAGTGTGATCACAATACCCGACAGCACCATAAATGAAGAAAGTATGGAATTCTCGTTAACAACATTAGAAAAAAAATAATCATCACGATATTTTTGTACGAGGAAAAAGAATAAAAAACAATCAAGCAGTGCAATAATGTTTTTTTTTTTTCTATTTTGTCTTATGTTCAAATTTCTAATAGCGGTGTTAGCGATTTACAGAGACTAGTACAAATAATGGTTATAATGTGTGATACATTACTGTTTCAGTCCTACAAGCAGAGATAGATCGGTAGGTTTGGTACCATGTCCGAAAATCAGTACCAATCCTATAAGGACATGTTGTCAATAATATGAAATATAACATTTTTAAGAGTTAAAGGGATAGTATAGTTTTGGTTGAGGCCTAATTTCAGGTTTGTAACATTTTTGGTGAGATAATGAGAAACCTCATGAAATATGAAAGAGCATTTAATTCTATGATGAATGCAACGTTTATTTGATGAAAATTGGTTTTAAAATGGCTGAGATATCCGAAAATGAGCGATTCTAATAAAGTGTGGGACCCTCACTTTATTACGATCGCTTTGTTTTACTTTGTTTTAGGATGTTTCAGTCATTCCAAACCCGATTTTCATCAAATAGACTTTGAATTCCTCTTAAAATGGTATGCTCTGTACTATATCATAAGTGTTTTCTTGGTATCTCGCAAAAAGTTAAAAGCCCGATTCTCATCTCCACCAATACTGTACTATCCCTTTAATATTTAGAATACAAAATAGGACAAGTTGCTGACTGTCGCATGCCAAATGATTTTGATATGTATACTCACGGTTGAACAAACAATGGACTTGCTGGCCGGGTTCAGATTCTACGCTGGTTTCAGATGTCCAATAATGAGTATACCTCATGCCAGAAATGAAGTTTGCATATTTAACTGATCGATAACATATGCAGTTCATTTCATTAACAATAGCAATGTCATGGTTTCCGGGTTTTCGTCTGCAGGTAGACACACACTCTCCATCCGACTGAACGTTGAATCCGGAAACATTGAAAGCCTGAAACGTGAGACGATCTCCCCGGTAGCATCCAAGAAATCCAGGTTCTGCATGCATACAGAATGTTAAAGTTAAAATCTGCCAGTGATTTCTAAATTATCATGCTAAAGAGTTATCTATCAAACCGTTAACATTTTCCTGGTGATGTGAATGAAATAAATCCCGTTATGAATGAATTCCTAAGTGTCGAAAACAGCCGTAAAGTTTAGCTGAAACGTGCTTTTATTCAGATCACTTACTGTTTTTGTGTTTTTTAAGAGCATACATGGTATACACATCAAAGAAGACCTAACCTTTGAAGGGAATGATAAAGTCTCAAAAGATGAAAGAGCTTTACAATATTGTCAAGATATTGACGTAGAATGGTGATATCTTTGCTCAAACCACGGGGAGGACCACGGGGAGGACCACGGAGCAATGGGAAGAGAGTCATCAGACGCTGGTTTTGACTGAAAATATTCAGTTCTTTGATTTTGTGATGTGTATAGAATACGATAAATAGACGTGTGAAATTAAACAAAGATTTTCTATTTTGTGTATGTTACAGAATTCGATTTGCCCGCATTGTCGCAGGTGTCCTTATTCCAATAAATCATAACGTTGAAGATTTTGAAAAAAGTGACGTTTTGATAACGTGATAACGTGATAACGTGATCATGTAATAACAAGAATGCATATTTTTCAAGAAAACAGAAACAAGTACCACAGTATGTTACTTTCTTGATGAGGGATAGTGGTTCACACCTAAACTTGATTTCAGCAGTCGCACACGGGAATGTGATGATTATCCATGGTGTACATAACCAGAGTTATAATTTATTTCCGCACAAAAAAAAAGAGTATTTCCATACACGTGCAACCAACCGCTTCTGAATGTATCAATGCATACACATTGTGTATGTGGTGTTTTTGTTTTTGTTTGTTTCAATCCCACCTAAGTAGATAATAGGATAGGCCATAATATATGTAACTGCGGTTACAGCTCGTTATTCCGAAGGTTCGTTATTGCGAAGGCTCTTAAGTCCGAAGATTCGTTATTCCGAAGGTTCGTTATTCCGAATTTCATTTTCGGATTAACAGATCTTCGGAATAACGAACCTTCGGAATAACGCCACAAATTTTCGGATTAACGAACCCTTTTTCATTTTCGGATTAACGAACCTGTACAGGGAATTTGTGTGTTTCGGACTAACGAACCTTCGGAATAACGAATCTTCGGAATAACGAACAGCACCCGTAACTGCACTACCTGGTCTTATACAAGTATTAAAGCATTTACATATTCGACTTTGTACTAGCGTAGATACATTCATAAATAAGTAAATACAGGACAGTATGCCATTTTAAAAGAGAATAAATAATTGACACCTTTCTTAGAGCCAATAAAACAAGGGGTACTCAAATCTCTATTTAATATATAGGGGGATATACATATGTAATACATATATAAAGAATACATATTAAAATAAAATTATGTATACAAATAACATGTTGGTGTGTATGTGTTTACGAAAAAACAAATTCCATCTAGCGGCCTAGCTTGTCAACCGCACTTTTCATTTCTAAAGGCCGTGTCACACCATTCCGGGCAAGCTACGCGGGCTTGTGGCGAGGAGGTAGTTTCCAGCACGAAGAAGATTTTCAGCGGGCGAACAAGAATGTTTGCAATTTTCATTCATGCCTTGTCATACCGTACGGGGGAACTTCTGCGGCTTGACTTGCGGGGAAACAAATTTACTCCCGGAGCTCTCCGCAGTTGGTCCGCACCTGACAGTATCTAGCGCGTAGTTGCCCGGAGGCGCTCACGCAAGTCCGATTTAACCGCAGCCAAGTTTTGAGCATGACCAAAACTTTTTCCGGGTGAGTCGCGGGAATGCCCGTAGAGGTCCACGCAGAACGCCAGTAGGAGACCCTTAGCGGCAGTACTTCCCAGGCAATTCCCACGCAGGTACTTCGCAGTCCCGTATGCAGCCAAGATAATGAAATTCTGTGAGATTTCAGCCATTTCATTAGAGGAATTCCTTCACTGAGTTGTCAGCCCCCACGCGACTGGTACAAAGGTCACACAGTATACTCGCAAGTATAACGCGTCCAGCAAGTAAGACACATGCGCTGACTCGCACAAATCCTTTTCCGCCCTCAGGAATGTCCGGTATGCTAGAAAATCCCTACACGTAACAAGCCCGAGTAGCTTGCCCGGAAAGGTGTGACAGGGCCTAAACACGGTTGCGGGTAAAATAATATGCGTGCGCACCTCCGGGCGACTACTTTTGAGATACATGCTAGGTACTGTCATGTGCGGATCATCTACGGGGACCTCCGGGTAGTCAAAATTGTTCTTTGCAAGTCGCACGCAAGGCTGGTGTGACACGGCCTTAAGGCCCGGTCCCACTGGCCGACGGACACAAAGCGTATGCAGTAAGGACACAGCGGACGAGCAAAATTTCGGGGGTGGCTCCATCCGCTTTCATCCGCTCCAAAAATTGACAAAATTGGCGAAAATTTGCGAAAACAGAACGGAAAAGAACGGACTTGGGTCGTATGTAGCGGGGATGTTAAACGGATGTTCATCGGAAGCTTAGCGGATGAAAGCGGATGGAAGTGGATGACAGCTCCGAAGGGGTTACCGGGGATAATTGCGAAGCGGACGCATGGCGGAAAGAGCGGATGCATCACGTATGCGTAATGGAAACAAAGGGGATGCCGCGCGGATATGTATCTGATGCAAACCGTTCACTGCGCATGCGGGGAGTATGGATTGCGTCCGCTCCGTGGATACAGCACGCACGCAGTCAGACGTGCTGGTGGCTACATCAGTACATCTGTACTACAAAGAAGGCTACACCTATACACTGATACATCTCTACATGTGGAGTCAACACCATGGTGCGCCACTCGGGGAAGAAGAGGAAGTCCGCTCGTTCTAGCCCTGGCAAGGTTAAGAAGGGCAGAACGAGCACCCCATCCCGTGACTCTGACTATGATAATGAAGCGGCGGCTGCTGCTGCTGCTGTGGAGGAGCAGCCCCAAGGCCCTCAAGCCCCTCAAAGCCCAGCTGTTCAACCCCCTGAAGGCCTTGATAATCAAGCCCATGATGAAGGCCCTGCTGAAGCCCCTGAAGGCCATGAACAAGCTTCAGCCAGAGGGAGCAAGAGGCAATTAGGGAAGAAGAAGGGAGAGAGAAAACAGTACACCGTTTCCGAGGAGCATGAGGATGATGCGCTGGAATGGCTGAGGGAGAACGAGTACCTTTGGAGAAAGGGCCACAGGCTGTATCGCGACACCAAGAAGAAGCAGGCAGCTTGGAGAGACAAGGCAGAGAGCATGGGGTACACCGCAGAAGTACTCCTTGGATGGTGGAAGCACATGCACTCCTGGTATGGGAAGCTACACCTCAAGAAATCCGGGCAGGCCGCCGTCAAGCTCACTGACCGAGAGAAGTACGTCATGGCCAAGTGCAGTTTCCTGGAGGGTGAGATCCGCCACCGAGGAGCAGCCCCTCTGAGACCCATCTCCCTCAGACAGCCCACAGACAGCCAGGCACCTTCAAGCCAGGAGCCACTTACCCCGTCCAGGCAGGTGTCTTCAAATGGCCCCACAGCAGAGACCCCCTCGACAGCTGCACTCCCCGTAGTGCCGAACTTGGAGGATCCCATGGAGGATGACGCCCTGCTGTCACAAATGGAGGAACAAGCGGCAGCCAACAGAGGCCAACCCACCCCCACCTCCACAACCAGCTCTAGAGGACGAAGGCAGAGAGGCAGACTGGAGGGCCAGGACGACAGTGTGCTGTTGGAGATCAGGGACACAATGAAGACAAGCACAGAACTTCTCTCTCAGCTGGTCGACTTGGACAGAGCATCTTCGGCCCGAAAGCCCTTCATCACGTACGTGAGCCAGACCCTGAGGGACCTCCCCGAGACCGAGTACCAGGTGATGAAGCAGAAGATCACAGCACTTTTCCACAACCCTCAAGGCCCAACTGAAGCTCGTCCTACCCAGTCCAGGTCTGCTCCTCCATCTCAGGCGACGTCACAGCCCTTCAACGGTTTTCAACAGCCCCTCACCTACCAAGGCTATGACTACCAGGACTTCTCACAACAGAAGCAGAACTACCCAGTCCAGGCCAAGGTTTATCGGACGCCAGAGACGCCACTCCTCACTCAGCTGCAGACCAGACAGCCCCAGCACACTCATCCCAACCCTTCCTCCACCCGAGAGCCAAGACCGTCAACGGACAACCTCTCAGCAGTATTGGGCCTGACATCTCAAGTCCTTGATGAAGGGTCTCTCAACCTCACGGGACTGAGTCAGCTCTCTGATACCAACCTTGGTGTCCTGACCACACCACCACCACCCGCTGTACCCTCGAGGCCAAGCACCCCAATGCCTCGTCAGACCAGCACTCAAGCCACAGCCACAGCCACAGTCACTGCCTTACGCCTCACAGCTGAGACCATGGACATGACTCAAAGTGACTCAGAATAGTTTGAGAGACTGAGTTGTGATTGTTAACACTTGTTTTGAACACTTGTGAGCGGCATTGTTTACTTTAAAAATGTTTTATTTACTTAATAATGTGTTGGTAACAACTTTGAAAAAATGGTTAAAACTTTGCCTTTTTTGTTTACTTAATAAAGTGTTGGTAAAAACTTTGAAACACTTCTTATGAACACTTGTGAGCAGCACTTTTTTTTTTACTTATAAAAATGTTTTGTTTACTTGATAAAGTGGTGATAACAATTTTGAAAACATGGTCAAAACTTTGCCTTTTTTGTTTACTTAATAAAGTGTTGGTAAAAACTTTGAAACACTTCTTATGAACACTTGTGAGCAGCACTTTTTTTTACTTATAAAAATGTTTTGTTTACTTGATAAAGTGGTGATAACAATTTTGAAAACATGGTCAAAACTTTGCCTTTTTTGTTTACTTAATAAAGTGTTGGTAAAAACTTTGAAACACTTCTTATAAACACTTGTGAGCAGAACTTTTTTTTTTACTTATAAAAATGTTTTGTTTACTTGATAAAGTGGTGATAACCACTTTGAAAACATGGTCAAAACTTTGCCTTTTTTGTTTACTTAATAAAGTGTTGTTAAAAACTTTGAAACACTTCTTATGAACACTTGTGACCAGCACTTTTCTTTTTACTTATAAAAATGTTTTGTTTACTTGATAAAGTGGTGATAACAACTTGGTAAACATGGTCAAAACTTTGCATTATTTGTTTACTTAATAAAGTGTTGGAAAAATCTTTGAAAAAAAAAGGTTAAAACTTTGCATTTGTTCCTTAATAAAGTGTTGGTTAAGTCTTTGAAACACTTGTTTTGAACACTTGAAACGCTAATTTGAGTTAAACTTAACGTTATACACGTTAAATTTAATTCAAATTTTGGAAAAAAAAATCCCTGATATAGTTATGTGGCCAAAGATTATAATACTGTTGTTGTTGTTGTTGTTGTTGTTGTTGTTGTTGTTGTTGTTGTTGTTGTTGTTTTTGTTACCTTATTTATCAAAACAGTTAAGTCATATACTATCTGTGAAGAATTGGACACAGGGAGTTCTGACTATTCAATGCAACCATGACAGCATGCTATGGTCCACCAACATAGTCTGGCCTGGGATCAGTTGGCCACAGTTTGGTTTTTATTTTTTTATTGATGGGCAAAAGGGCCGTTTACACAAGTGATGTTCAATTCAATTCAATCATAGTTTATTTCCAATCAAAGAAAATCAAAAAATAGTACAAAGTTTACATGTCAGGAAATGATATTGTTCAAACAATGAATGTTGTTATATAATTTATCTCGTATACTACATGAATCTTTTGCAAATGTTTGAACAATATCATTTCATGACATGTATACTTTGTACTATGTTTTGATTTTCGTTGATTGGAAATAAACTATGATTGAATTGATGTTGTATTTTACTATTATCTGGGGAATAAAGGACTTTTGGACTTCTTGAAAGTTGTGGGATAGGGAAACCTCCGGACTTACACTGGCACTGCAACTACATACTGGACTGTATGGTCCACCATCCAAGCTGCCACACATATTATGAACCTTTATTATCAATACAATTTATTCAGCCATCAACACAGTTTGAATTAAACAAAGCTGTTTATTAATGCCCTATTCATTGTAGGACCCCACAAGATACATTTAACAATAAATTTAACAATAAACAGCTACAAGTATACAACACCATTGTAACGCTGTGTTCTTAACAATAAACAGCTACAAGTATACAACATTGTAACGCTGTGTTCTTATGGCACAATCTCATCAGTCTTACGCAACAGTCTCAAGGAAGCATCCATTCTAATCATCTATCATCCTGTCTTGCCACTCCACTGATCCAGCTGGGGAGTTGCACCAGTGTCTCAGGAGGTTGCGCTGCTTCTTCCCTTCACGTGAAGCTCTGTTGTGGCCTTGTACATCCACAGTGTCCATCAGATTAAGTCCTTGCCTCCATTCACCAGGCTCCATGTCCCCATTCCCTTGTTGACGGTCGACTAGTCTGTTCTGCAACACTGGGTAGCGGGTGCGCATGAGATTGTGCAGGATGCAACAAGCTTCCACGATGCTCCTCACAGTCTCTGGGTCATGCTGCATGGTGGTGAGAAGTATCTGGAACCTGTTAGCCAGGATGCCGAAGGCGTTCTCCACCACCCGTCTTGCCCTGGACAGCCTGTAGTTGAAGATCCTCTCTTCACGGGTGAGGTATCTTGAACTGTACGGCTTCATGAGATAGGTTCTGAGGGAGAATGCGTCATCACCAACGATGAAGTAGGGCACATCTTGTGTGTCATTGGGAAGGGGGTCTGGACCAGGAAAACCCATGATGAGGTTGCGTTCCAGCCCATCCTTGAGGTCACTTGCGTTGTATATCTGGGCATCTGAAGCTGACCCGTTGCCTGAAGCATCGATGTAGATGAACTTGTAGTCAGCATCAACCATGGCAAAGAGGATGATACTGAAGAAGCCCTTGTAGTTGTGATAAGTGGACCCTGAGTTGGCTGGAGCTTTGCAGGCCACGTGCTTCCCATCTATGGCTCCTACGGTGTGAGGAAAGTTCCACCTCTGATACCAATCTTCTGCAAGTTGTTTCCAGCCTTGTTCAGTGGTTGGGCACCTGAGGAGCTCGTCAACGTATTCTTCAACGATGGCCTCTACCACTTCTCTGACGACTTTGCTGATGCTGTTGTGTGGCACCCTCCATGCATACTGCATGTTTCTGTATGTGGTTCCAGAGGCCAGGTGCCGCAGAGTCAGTGCCACCTTCAATCCAGGGTCCAGGTTGGGACGAAAGTTGGTGCTAGGCTTGGTCAACCTCGGTCTCAGACGCTCTACTAGTTCGTCAAACATGGCTGGTGGCATCCTCATGAAGTGATGGAATGCACGAGGGTCTTCATTCCTCAGCTCCACCATCAACTGGTCATACAGTCCAAACTCCATTCTTCTCACGATCCATCCTCGGACCCACACAGCTCTTGGACGTCTCCTTCTTCTCCTTCTTCTCCTTCTGTCTAAAACTTGATACAGACTGAACAGGTTGTGGTTCCGCTGTTGAATGAGTGCAGCTATCAAATGGACTCTTTGATCATCCATGATGGAAAACAGTTGATGTTGAAGACCAAGACCAAGGGTAATGAGGCCTGTACACCACGGCTGCTCGACTCGTACTGAGATCCAGATGATTTTTCTCCCCCTTTTTATACAAAATATCGGTTGTCCGCTAGGTGTCCTTCTACATACTCAAGACATACTCCAGACATCCTAAATATACGAGATACATCCCAGATACAAACGCTTTGTCCGTTTTAAATACTTTATATACGAGATGCATACGCTTACATCCTTTCTATTTCCGTGCTATTAACGATGTAGAGACGTTCCATGTACCATATCTTTCCTCCCTCTTTCCGTTTTCAGCTGCAGCGGATGTGAGTTGCGAGGATGCCCAGAGGATGCAGAGAGGATACAGCGGACGTTTAAGGGATGATAACGGACGTACAACGTTTGTTGCTCGTATATGTCGCGGATTTACATCGTACACGGCGGAAAGTCCATCCGTTCTAAAAGTTTTAAGCAGCTTAAAACTTTTTGAGCGGATGAAATCACCATGGACGGATGCTCGATGGATAGAGCGTATGTAACACGTATGCGATGAGTACACAGCGGATGCGTAGCGTTTTCCAGCGGATGGCAAGATCTTTTTTACGCTCTGCATCCTCTTTGCATCCGTAAGTGCAGTGGGACCGGGCCTTAAGCTTTCGGCCTTTGACCTTGTTCACAGCACACCTAGACGTGTCTGTCTTCCTCGTTGTGTCGTGCAACATGCACATCATGAAACCACAAACACACCAAATCTAGCAACCACGAGCATCCCAGCCTAGCAGCCACATCAGCTGGATTTTTTGCCGATTGCTGGCGTAACAATAATTGCATAGCTAATCTATCAATCTGTTGTTGAATAGTAAAATGTAAATGTAGTTTTGATGTCAATGCGCCTCTTGAGTGTATATATATATATATAAATATATATATATATATATATATATATATAGATATATATATATATATATATATATATGTGTGTGTGTGTGTGTGTGTGTGATTATATAATTATATAGGTTGTGCACGTGATTTGTTATATGTTGACATATGACATGTTTACTGAGTGATACCTACACTAAAGATCATGATTCTCTTCAAAGCCAACTCAAGTTCAAAATATCAAGTGACACATTGAAACCCCAAGCCCCGTAAGTCGGCGTACTGTACAGTGACCTCTTGTCTATTCACGCAGAGCTCATGGTGGTCCACTATGTACGGGAAGAAAGTTCGGTCAATAAAAAATACCTGATAAAATCTAGCTACGCTTACCACTCCAACCTACTCCGGACTATAATGGCTATTTTAAAGAGGCAACACTGCGACTGTACATGCTCTTCATTGCACGTTATGTATAAACGCAATAAATCGCTAGTAGGTCGATTTATTATGTTCGATCTCACCTCGGCATCTGAGTCTCACAGTCCTGTTACAGGGACACTCAGCTCGTTTTGATAGACAATCCTGTAGTCTTGCTTTGTGACAACCTGTGTGTTGATATTTCGAAAAACCATTTCACGTACTGTTACATGTTTGATGGGGTTATTAATTTGAACCTGCGGTATATGAATAAACAGTTTTTCTTCTTGTATCTGGAAGTTTGGCAGTTAGATTCTGTGGGTAGAAATGAAATAATTATTCTCAGAGATGACAATACATTTATTCATTTCAAGAATTTGAGTAGCAGTGTAGGTCATTTTCTTCTTTGCATGTGATTGTGTTCTGACATGTACATGATATTTTAACTGAATATAACGTGGTCAGTGTCCTTTGTAGAACAGTAAATCGACTGAAAGGGCTACCCTGCTAAAAGAACATTTAAATAAATTAATTAATACTTCGACTCGAGCATTTCCAACCTTTCAGTGTGAAAATGTGCTAATGTAGATGATCGCCTCCGTCTAAATTCATCAAATACAATGCGAAATATGGAGATGCTTCCATTTCCAACAATTAAAGTGTCATTACAGCATAGCATCTGCAAATACAGCATAACATCCACACATATATAGTTATACTAAATCAATAAGACTGTTTTCTTACAAAAGTAAAGAAAATGCAGTACAAAGGAATGCAATCACACAATATTTCGTTCAATGCGCACAATATTGCAGTTACCTTTAGAATATGAAAACCATTGAGTCTTGTCCGATATTGCTGGACCTGAAATAGCGTCAGCTGAATAATCTTTTGCAGCTGGGAAGCCGAGTTCTCTGCAGACTAAATCAGCAGCTCTGAGGTTAAAGTCAAAATAGCACATATGACTGTTTGACTCCATGACCACCAATCCATCCATGGGAGAGGGTTCCCCAACCAGCTTCACCGATGGTGTTTCTTGAAATGGAATGAATATAATGTATAAGTCCCTAAACTTGCATAATGTGATTTTCAGTTGAATTCAATTCTCGTATTTCACGACATCAATGACACACAATGCATATCACTGGACAAAGCAGTGTTGAATTCACGAAAATACAAATCGAAACAAAGAAACTGGCAACAAAATTGTGCTAATGAACAATAAATAACACAAAGTTACTGGATAAATAACGGAACAAAAGCTTACGTCCTTAACGGTTAGGAGTGTCAAATATGACTGAATGTTATGTCAAGCAAAGCAATGCTTGTAAGTAGCTCGTACAAAAAAAAATAATTGCAGTTCGAAGCAGACGATTACACTTCAAGCAAAAATGATATGAGAAACACACGAAAAGCAATTGATGTAGCATTTAATGTACTTTTCATGCTGTGTAATGATTACATCTTATTCAATGCTTATTTTGTAAGTATTGCCCATTGGATCTAATTCCAATAGATTACCGAAGGTGACCTGAAAATCGATTGTCATCTAAAGAATTGCAAAAGGACAGTGTTATTGTTTCCTGTGTTGATCATGAAACAGAAGTGATTGACGTTATCAGTGATCTGAACAGCAATTTGAATTTCAGAAATAGGACGGAATCACAACAGTTAAGTTGAAGAATGTCTCCATAGAAATTACATTCCGACTAGCATACTTGAAAATGACCTTTCGCCTTCAAAAATCAAGATGAAAGAAGATCAATTACGATATGCAAGGGGGGAACAGGACACCTCACAATCATCCCTTTACACGTCTTTCTTGTGGGGGGGAGGATTATTCACGAACGACAATGTTTCGTAAATAAATATTTGACAGTGCATTTGCGAAAAGTCACATCGGGCGATTTTACGTGAGGACTGAAAATAGGTAAAACGAATCAACCCAGTCAATCTTAAGTTTTAAATATTTTTATTAGTGGAAAATTGAGCAAAGAAAACGAGATTCCATCGGGATTCGAAACCGAGACCTCCGGATTGCTAGCCCAGTTCTTTTTTCCTATTCCTTGCAAAGACCACGGCTTGGTAATATTAAGTACTTAAATAGGCCATATACTTCAGAGCCTCTTCTCTCAGTACACAATTTTTTACAGCGTGTACTTTATTTCCGATATTTAGTTTAGATATATGTTAGGAAAGACCGTTTGTGTCTAGTTATATATTTTTTTTTAAGCTTAGAGTCTGTTCTTACAAAACATATTCTTAATTGAAATTCCATGTCTGGTCACTCTTTGTTGATTTTGTGAAGCATGGTCATATGATTATAAAATATTTTTCGGTATATATTTGGTTTTCATCAAACCGTTCTACAAGCCATTCATGACTTTTCCGTTTTGACAACTTGCTTCATAAGATCTCACACAGTCGGTATCTTCCTTGAGCTCTCTAAAGCCTTCGACATATTAATGGTGATACTTATTATGCTGTCCTAAAAATGTCGCAATATGGAATCTAAGGGAAGATTTGAAGTGGGTCAGGAGCCATAACCGAACAGCTTTACGAAAGATTGAAATTTCGGTCATATTTTCACGTCAACGCTCCCTTTGCTAACACAAAAACATTTATTTGCGGAAGGAAAATAGGTTTCAAAACAAAAATCTTGGACACGATGTTCAGGAAAATACGAAAGAGAAAGTAAATAAACACTTAGATATGTAATTTCGAAAGGAATCATAACTTACCATCATAACATTTCACTTCTATCTTGAAATTCGCTGGATATGTATATATATACAGTATATTCCATTACACGCAGTTTAGTTTGATGTGTCAATGATAAAACGGGGTACGGCAAGATGCGATTCATAATAAGAGGCTGAAATGTTCTGTCAGATATTATATCAAACAGATAAAATCCCATCCATACGTTGTTGATAAACTGAATTTCAATGGAAAGTCGCCGTCCTGAAGGTGCCTGTATAACCCAACTACTGTCAGAGATGTGTAATGCATTATTAAACCAAATGTCGAGGTATGGTGGCTTCTCCGAGCAGCTGAGATTAAAATCTGCAGGTGCAAAGAACGAGTGGATAAGAAAATTGCAAGTATAATAGACATTCTAGTTTTGCATCAAATTCATACTCGTTTGCGTTTTGCAATTTGCAATCGTTGTGAAGGACAGAAGTGATTGATACTTGCACCATTTCTTGGTTTAATTTCTGTGCCACATTCAAATGTATTAAAGAGGTACAAGCACATCAAACAAATGATCATATCCAGTCAAATGATTTGAACGTTGAAGTGTAAGATGAAACAGTGTCAAAACAATTCATAAACAAGAAAACACACCGTAACGTGATTTTTATTTCGATCATTGCAAATATATGCGTTTCTAAGCAAATAAGGCGGTTAACAAGCATGAATAATCTACGAGAACATCCTTTAACGGAAAGAATTTATAAAAAGAATCAAGATACGCACACGTCATGTTGCTTTCAGGAGTTGAGGAAATGAGCAACGGCTGGTAGAGGAAGAAACAAACAATCAACAAGGCGACAAAAGACATGCTTATTCTTTGGTTAATGCCGAAAAATGACTTATGTGGCAGTCCCTCTTTTTAATAGCCCAGAATCATAGAGTTTCTCCAACACGATGAGGAATGTCCCCTCTAAATCAATATGCAAAATTGGTATAAAAAGTTTAAGTATACGCCAGATCCTAAATTTGATTTGAGTGACGATCAAAGTGAAGTCCTCCAATGCTCTGTGGAAAAGTTCATGTCATTGAAGTTGGTATCACTAGTAACAGGAGGAAAGGCGACCGAGCTTGCGCGCACATCTACTTGACAGTCCCTAAGTTGTGTTCAGTTGTGTGATACTATGTGTCGGTCCACGATTGATATTCCAATTTCTATCTAACTCCGTGTGGCTTCAGTAAAGCAGTAAGAAAAAAAAAACTATAGAAAACATGGAAGAATGCATATGATTCGTTGGATTAAAGAGCGAGAATAAGATGTCAACGCCTTCTCGCAATCATTTTGATTAATGCAGTTACCCCTTGTCTGTGCTCATGATTGGTCATTTAGACTTTTAATTAATTTAGTTCCTTGTCACCTTACAATGTTTAAGTTGTTAATATAAGAAAAAAATTGATGTGATCGTAAATGACCCTTAAACTAACATCTTAAAGGCAGTTTATGGAAGGATGAACAAAAAAAGAAAATTGTGTTTTATATTACCAGCTGAAAAAGCTTGCTTTGGTCAAAGGAAGGATTGAACTGAACCTCATTATTCCTGGGAACTTCAAATTTCTGTCTGTAAATGATAACGTTCAGTTTATGAATTCTCCCGTCGATTTTTTTTTGTGTGTGTAAATGACTTAATAGTGAACAATCTAACCGAATATTTTTATAATAATTTATATGTCTTGTTCCTTTACCAAGCACTTTACTCGTTATGATAAAGCGTTTTAATGTCATTTTTAGGTTTTATTCACATTCACTTCTGTTCGTTATCGATCAGTGACTACCGGGAAAGCAGGTTAGTTTTGAAATCCTTCCTACCAGGAGCAGACGTGTTTCCTGGCCTTGTGTACCATACATCTTCTTAAAAAAAAAAAAAAAAAAAAAAAAAAAAAAAAAAAAAACAACAACAAAAAAAAAAACCCGGACTTTTATCTAACACCACATCGCATCCTGGTCGCTGTAGAAGAATGCGATGACTAATCTGTTCGGGTCTTGATTCTACAGCATGCTCTTAAGTTCCCTCGTCAGGATAAAGCGTTTTAATGTCATTTTTTTTTAATCATATGTATATATATATATATATATATATATATATATATATATATATACATAAATATACATACTCTGGTTTGACACGAACCAACGATCTCCTGCTTACTACATAGGATACTAA
Organism: Diadema setosum; assembly: GCF_964275005.1. Classification (NCBI taxonomy): domain Eukaryota; kingdom Metazoa; phylum Echinodermata; class Echinoidea; order Diadematoida; family Diadematidae; genus Diadema; species Diadema setosum. Next base: position 20,530,592 of record NC_092700.1, on the reverse strand, counting down.
ATAACTGAATAATGTCGATGGAGTGCAATTTGTGAATGAGTTGGAAAGAATATTACATTGATTCCCACTCACATCTTGTGTGTGTCTGATCTGTCTTTGTTTGTTTCTGTGTCCGTGCCTATGTCTCTCACATATAGGCCTACTGTGAGTTTTTCCATATATGCATGCTACCATTGAGATTCTGAATAGATGTAGACTTATTCTCACCTGGCAGGTAAGTATCAGAAATTTCCTCTGATTATAAACTTCCTTGCAAGTTTAGCATTGCTCTCAGTGAATAGTACAGAATGTATAGGCTTAGCAATAAGTTTTCACCCGGATGTATACTAACTTCAGATCAGCATAATGGAGTGGTTGGTTTACTTAACGTTCAGTTGGTTTACTTATTGTTGAATATTCAAGTATTGTCGTGCAAACCGGGTGGTATCATCCCATAACCTGTATGAGAAGCTAGAAACTCTATGACTTATGGCTGCTCTCCCACCTCATGTTCCACTTGATTGTAGTCATGGTAGTACTAACCATTGAACGTCACATCAGATAACAAAGATATTTAAATACCAATATACATTCGGACATGTTTTCAAGTACAAGTATTAATAATCCCAACACATAAAAGAAGGATGGGTGTTGATGTGATCGGCTCATCATATACATATATATATTATATATATATATATATGAAGGGTTTGTTTGCAAAAACCGATAAGTCCATTTTTGAAGATTTTGAAGTACGATCTCTGTCATAAAGTACAAAATAATACCTTTTAAATGATATATTTGTCACTACATATAAAGGTATATTTTTGAACTTATGGTCAAAAGAAGCAAAAATTTTCTTATTATTTTCCTTATTTTTCTTGACCTTTAATCGCAAATATCTCCATTTGGCAAATATGGACTTACCGGTTTTTGCAAACAAACTCTTCATATATATATATGGGGGGGGGGCGATTTATCTTCGTATAGCCCCTTCTCCTCAAGTTATCTGCTGTGTTTCTACAACTCCCCGGTAAGCTGATGACAAGCATGCAACTCACTCAATGGTACATTGTTTCATTTGATAAAAAAAAAAAAAATACAACAAATTTGGAAGGACAGGTTGGGATGTCAATTTTCTGTGAAACTTCCAACGCTACCTTTAGTATTATTCTAATCATAATTGGACTTGTGAACTTGGAATGATGATTCTCGTTATCATGTTAAGAAAACTATTTGAGAAGATGTACTCCTCTGCTTCTCCTCGTATTTTTTTTAACATTTCCATTTTTCTTTTGTCATTATCTTTTCTACTGCACATGTTCTGAGATACCTCTTAATACTATAAATGATACCATAAAAAAGTCTGAACAAAATTGATGATTGTGCTTGTATCTGTTCTTGACACTAGAAAATTTTATCAAAACATTTTCAAGAAGGTCTATAATACCTCTAATGGACTTCTCCTCTATTATATGTACATGTATGTAAAATAGTTTCGAGCAATTTGATTTCAATCTTCGGTGTAATTAACATTGGTTGAGTACAATTTAATTGCAAACTTTTTTTTTTCTCACGGCAATCTTCATGATTAACAGATATTGCCACTTCGTTGATTTAGTTTCAAATATCAAAATTAAATTCTAATTGCTGTGATTGATGAATCTCTGAAGAAGTTTCATTTCTGAAGGAGGGGAGAGCTTATTCCCAGTCATTTAACTGGCTTTGGTACATCCCAACAATAGATATCATGAGATTAATGCGCACTGATGAAGACTGGGCTACATAGGCAAGTGTGATTTTACATTTACTACATAATGACTCATTTCATTAGCACTCATAAAATACGCACCATATGATAACCTGGCTAAATTATTTGACAGACCGTCATAGTATTAGTAAGAGCACGGAACGATTGCATTTGCTCCCTTGAGAGATAGTCATTAGTGACTAAAGAAGATATCCCTTTCTTTATATTGAAATTATGAATTTTTACGTTATTTACAATTTTTGGACAGTGGTTCATGTAATTTGCGCATTTGCACAAAATTCGCGCGTACAAGTCAGCATGAGTTTGACAATTTCATCAATCACTTATTTTTTAGGAGTAAAGTGACGAAAGAACTATCCATCGTTTCATTGCATTGTGACTCGCCCAACTTATCGGTCGCATGTGCGTATTACATTTATTTTGTAGAAAAGGAAGAAAGTTGTTATAACTATGTTATAGGCCTGGATAGCTGAATAACGAATAGTAGAAGAGTAGACCTGATGCAAAGTGTTATTCCTTCCTAACAACTCCGAGTAGTAGGATAGCCTAGTATAGGTCGAAAATACATTGAATGATCTGAATCACATGCATGGTAATTTTGACTTGCAGCAGCAATGTGATGCTTTCAAAATTTTCCTCTATAAGCAAATATGCACCTTTCTATCCAATTAATTGTTAAGAAAACTATGGAATTGTTGTCCGTCGACTTTCTGAAATCCAAGCTATCCTAGTTCCAGAAAGAACCAGAATAAATATGACGGTTATAGTTAATGAGCGTCGCCATTTCGACTGAAATGTTAACAATCACTCGTCATGCTTGTTCGTCGTAAATATATAAAATACATGTATATATATATATATATATATATATATATATATGTATATATACATATATATATATATATATATATATATATATATATATATATATATATACATATACATGTATATATTAACCCTTCAAAAAAGTTTGGAAATCTGACTTCAGTTGTTAATTTCTCCAGTTTGTAAGCACTTTACAATACATGCTTGATATCAATGGAAAGAGTATTAAATTTCTGTTAAAATGATATCCTACTCATTATGATTATGCTATCAGGTAAGGAACTGTACTCAAAAGTGTCTGATAAGGTCTGCATTGAAAAGTTGCAAAACGAACAAGAACTGTCCTTATGAATGAGAATGGTCGTGAAGAGTAGATAAAGAACATGTTCTTTTGTGTTATGTATTTTGTTCTCAACTGGTTAGCCATGAAGGCAAATTTCAATAGACATGACTTCACATTCAGGTTTTCAGTGGTGGCATGCCAGGTAATTTTGATAGCTCATCAAGTTTTATGGTTGTACACCATGCCACTTCTAAGCAATGTTCAAAAACCCCGCGCCATAGGGCAATTTTAAGCTGAGATGCTTCAAAAAGATGACAACGCAAAACCACATAGAGTGAGACATGAGCGCAACTTTCTCGAGAGAGAGAAAGAGAGAGAGGGCATCATTAGAGTGGACTGGCCTGCATGCAGCCCCGCCCTCAACCCCATACAACATTTTTAGGATCAACTTGGCCGAGCTGTGGAGAAGAGGGTCACAAATGCAACAACATATAGGCAGGACTCCGTCAGATACTGGTTGACGCCAATCAACAACATGAGGACACGGTGCCAGGGGGGCGGTGGTGCAAGCACTTGGCTGAGCCCCGATCATGTTCATTGAGGACAAAGATAACATAAAGTAAGCACAAAATAACTACAAAATGAAGACAAAATAAAGATAAAATTCCGATAAAATCAAAACCATGCCATTTCACCTCTTTATGTCTTTGTTACGGTTAATGTGGCGAGGTTCTGTGAGATGAAATGGTGTGAGTCATGATCGTTTGTGTGTGTGTGTGTGTGTGTGTGTGTAATGTTGTGTGTGTGTGAGTGTGTGTGTGTGTGTGTGTGTGTGTGTGTGTGTGTGTGTGTGTGTGTGTGTGTTTATCTGTTTGGTTGAACGCATACATGTTTTACTCCATAAAAATGCTGAAGTTACAGTAAATGAACACCAAGGAATGAATGGGGAACTCACTCATCACGAGGAAACTGCATTACGGACGTCAAAAATTGGGTCATTTTGCAGCTTTTCAATTCTGACTTTACCTCATATTTGCAAGTACTGCACCTCCATGTATACGATAATCATAACAAGTATGGTATCATTATAAAGAAAATTAAACAATCTTTTTGTGGTACTAAGCACAAATAAATCATTTCTACGGAAAGATGAGAAATGATTGATGAAACTCAGATTTCCAAACTTTTTTTTGAAGGGTTTATATATATTTACATCACTGGAACATTATCAGGAAATCATAAAGAATGCATCACAATAAATTCATGGATCAAGAAACAAAAGATGATCTTGAACTTCAAATAGTTATGTGTATTTTCTCCTGTTTATTGCATTTTCAACCATCGGTTTTTACTCCAGCATTTTACCCTGATAATTATGGTGTTACACGTCAGTTCAGTAATCAAGAAGAAAATCCCTTTGAAGCTGACTTTTTTTTTTCTGCTTCCGATAATATCAGTTATTGCCTGGATGGCTTCTGTTTCTAAAAAATATAGTAGATTCCAATTTGAATTTACTAGATGTGTCGACACCTTATAAGTGGCCTTTGAGTAATTATGGTGAATGAAACAACTTTCCATAGATATTCCTGACTACGCAGTGAAAAATATGAAATAAATAAAAAGTTTCAAGTTTAAAGAAAATACTGTGAAAGTAATTGAGTATGATTTTATCATCTCATGATTGATATACTGCAATTATACATATATGCACATGTGATACTATATAATATCCATCTTATAACCTAGGTATTAGAACTATTCTCCTCAAATAACGAAAAGAAGAAATATATTTTCAATGAAAAAAAAATGATTTATATAAACCAATATTGTGTGTTATATTACATTTCCGTACTCTTTTCCAAAGCATCATTTAAACTTGTAGATCAGAGCACGAAAATAATGTAATTATTGCCTTGAACAGGAATGCATGGTGTCAGTGTAGCGTATGTGCAGAAAATTGCGACTGAAAGTTTAGTCGTGATCTTATAACTATATAGACATTGTTATCGATTCTATGATGACACGCGCAGTATCAATGCAACCGTGGTGCTTTTATTATCCCTGCAAAATTGTAAATTTGAGGATATTTCACAGTTAATGGAGGACTGCTGTATTTTCAGATACAAAACGATTTTCAACCGTTGTTTCCTCACTATCATGCATCGATATATGGGCGACAGGCTGTACATTTGATATAAGTTCAAGAGAATCACTTACGTATAGCTATAACAATCAATATACCACTTTGTGTTTTTATTCCTCTTTCACTTGACATGCGTGACTTCAAATCACCGTGAACTATAGGGTAAGGCTGACATAATTTTTTTAGTCTAGTCATCACATGAGGAGACCAACACAAATAGCAGTTATTGAATTTGAACCATCCTATGGAGCAGGAAAATGAAAGTAATTGCGAGGTATGTGCTTACGTTACTTTAATTTTTGACGCGTAATGCGACACGTAATACATCTACGGCCATATAGCTTTTCAAGAAATTCCAACTAGGTAAATGCACAGTAATTAAAAGTTGTTACGAGAAACATTACAGAACTTTCAAATGCCAATTAAGTCTACAATCATTGTCTGACATTCTGTATGATTCGGGATGAAAGCTTGTTCAGTAAAAAGACAAAAATGACCAAATAAATTTACAAAATGAAAAACCACACTTTCTACGTTATTACGATTATCATGGTTATGTGTCTGTGAAGTTCATGTACATTTCCTCATGGAATGCTGGTTTTCTGTCAGCAGTGCAGGAGTCGCGTGTTTTGTCCACATTTGCATATAACTCTTCGCACATTACCGGATCATCTGAGAGAGATGATCCTTTCGTTTCATTGACCCATGGGTACACTTCCACAGGATATGTTGTTTGGGCGTCAATATTGCATTCTTTTTTAATTTTGTCTACTTTTGCATACAACTCTTCACAAATTGCAGGTTTCGGTGACGAAACTGTTCCCCTTGTTTTATTCACCCTTGCGTACATTTCTTCTCTAATTGGGGTCTCGGTGTCGAGGCGCTCAGTGAAGTTATCAGATTCTCTCTCATCAGCAAGAGAGATCTCGATGGAAGCTTTCTCAGATTTCAGCAAACTGTATTCACTTGAGCCGAAAACTTCAGGTTGGAATGGCCTGTTGCTGATGTCAATGGCCATAGGTACCCCGGGATCTAGCTGAAAGTAATAAACGTCTTCACACGGCGCTGCTGTTGGGGTACGTATATTGGAACAGAAAATATTTTCTTGTCTCTTAGAGTGAAGATCAAGCTGAGAAGTAGGACAGACAGATGGGCGCGCTAGTCTATGAACTTGTGCTCTGTCGCCGTGGAAGACATGATTTATATGATCGTAGTCATTATCTCTTAGAATAGTTCTAGACTTGGCAAAATCGCCAGATTTGCATGACTGCACACAATCGTATTCCAGCTCCCCACAAGCAACTCTGGCATCCTTCCTCTTGGGGCAAACACCGCCAGATTTCAAGTCAAAATTGAGTGAATTGTAACATGTGCCATCAAACAAGCGTGCTCCACCAGGAGATCTAGAAGCATCTTCTGTAACCCCATTGATTCCATCGAGGTCTACATCTTGGTAGACACAGTTGTCATTGATGTTTTTCATTTGATGTAGTGATATCCCGTCTATGCCATTGTTATGAATATTTGGGATATTCACTGAGGTCAGTGACGTGGTTACGGTGGTACTGACGTTATTCTGTGAAGAAAATGCACAAGGAGAGACTTGCTCTACGTTTGAGGGTAGGGAAGCCCCCGTGTGTGTGTCCGCAGCGTCCTGATAGATGTGACTCATGTGACCCGTGTCCTCTCCATGAGCCATGACGTCTCTGAATGTGTTGTCAGGGTAGTTCGGGTAAGGATGACCCTCTTCTTCAGCGTCAGTACCGTCAGTATTCAACACATCATGGTCGGCCGAGCTCGGATTTTGGTTGGAAGTGTCTACACGATGCATCTGCAATAGCTGATTCGAAACTTGTGAGGGCCTATACCTGTTACACAAAGAATTAAAAACAAATATATAATTAGTTTAGTGAACACTATAATGTACTTTTTCAATATAAATATCCCAGATCTCGTGGAAAAAATCCCAAAAATCATTGATTAAATCCATTGTCTTAGGAAACAAGTTTATTAGGGCTAAGATTCGTGGATGCGATCCAGTGTTTTATATTATTTCACTCGAAGGTATTTGGCGTTATATAAATTCATGTAACATTACTTTATACAAACAAACAAAAACAAAAACCATTCGGTTAGTATATAATGATATACTTTAAGTGTGTAAGTGAATAATTCACTTTATGACTAAAATTGCTTGTGCTTGCTAGCAAGAGCTCATTTCCCCGCCGCGATTCGCTCCGCCCCCCTCCTTCCACATTATAAACATAAAAGACAATTCATTATGCAAAATCTCACCTTTTCTTGTGATGTTTGTACCAAGCCGCGGAGAGGATGACAAATTCAATTCAATTCAATTCAAAGTTTATTTCATTTTTCGACATAACATATGTTTCACTTCTTTTGATAACAGAGAACAAGGTAAATAGAACATAGTGAAATGAATAGACTGTACAATAATTGAGGACCTATAGTAATCATACATTGTATAGTAAAAAAGCAACAGAAGTGATCGAAGTGAAGTACATGTATACCGTGCGAAAAATGGAGGGACCCACTAAAAAGACAGAGCTTGTAGTGTGTGGGCCCCTCTGGAAAAGAACATTGATGGAATCGAATCATCGTAGATACAAAAGATAACAAAGTGGGAGAAGCCTGGATACAAAAGATAATAAAGTGGAAGAAGTCTGGAAGCCCACTGAAAATTAGATTACCAGATATACACTTTCATAGACGCGAACAAACATGAAACAGGACTAGACAACGAGACAACTACTGAAAAAAAAGGGTTGTACAAGACTAACGGGATGGACAAGACTGACAAACTGAAGACAAAATAGCAGACAAGAATGCACAACAGAAACAGAAACAGAACAACAGAAACAACAGAAACAGCGATCTTCGGCAGAAGCATGCCAAGAGAATAAGAGGATAGTTGTAGGGGAAAAGTAATATTTTGACGCCTGAAAAAAGACAAGAAAATAGAAAATAGAAAATATAGGGACGTATGAACAGGAGTAGCATACGGAAAGCCAACTTCAAGACGCTATGGGCAAAATGGCATAGGTGACAACATTGCGAGCATCCAGGAAAGAGATACCATTAATTCTTTGAAGAGGGGACAAAGTGAGCAGGTAAGTGTAGCTGAGAAAAAAGGCCAAATGGTTAATTCGGTATTGTAGAGTCATACGATTGCAATAAAAAAGACTTCAGTCTCCTCTTGAAAGAATATATGGATGGAGCGTTTTTTATGTCTTGATTCAAAGAATTCCAATAATTTGGGCCTACATAAATAAGTGTGTTTTTAGCAAAAATCGTTCTTAAAAAAGGTAAGTGAAATTCATTGGAACGCCTAGTAGGATATTCATGAAATGATTGATTTTTTAGGAACATAGAGTCAAAAATAGACGGAAGCAAGTTATTACAATACTTGTACATAAATTGCCCTAAATTAAACAAAAACAAATCTGCAATTTTTAAGAGCTTGTTGGAGGCGAACAACATATTTGTATGAGAACGTACAGGGGAATAACAGATAACACGGAGAGCTTTCTTTTGTAAGAGGAACACTCTCTCTAATAAATTCTGATGCGTGTTGCCCCAAACTAATATTCCATAATTAAGATGAGGCAATATTAACGACGAATATAGCATAAGTAATGATTTTTGTGGAATATGAAATTTCAATCTATTCACAATGCCTATATTACGTGAAATTATATTGCAGACATTATCAACATGTGATTTCCAGGAAAGTTTTTCATCCACAATGACACCCAAAAATTTGATATGTGAGACTCTTTGTAGATGAGAGTCATCTAATACTATATTTGTACTTAAACTATCAATAGTATTACTAAAAAGCATATATTTTGTTTTTTGAGCATTGAGTGATAGCCTATTGGCCCTGACCCAATTTGTCACTTTTTTCAATTCAATGTTAATTTTATGAACGAGAAAATCAATATCATTATGGGCAAAAAATACATTAGTGTCATCTGCAAAATGAATAAAAGAGAGGTCGTCGGATACGCGACAAAAATCATTGATATAAATAATGAACAATAACGGCCCTAAGAGACTTCCCTGTGGGACACCACATTTAACTTCTCTGACAACGGAATCATTGTTGTTAATTGTAACGAATTGTTTTCTATCAAGTAAATAACTCTTGAACCACTCCAAGGCCTTCCCACGTATTCCATAATGCGATAACTTATAAAGTAAAATATCATGATTGATAGTGTCGAAGGCCTTGGAGAAGTCCAAGAAAATACTAACTAAATGAGAATGGTTATCGATTGCGTGAACAACTCTATCAACAAAATGCAAAAGAGCATGCGTAGTACTATGTTTCTCACGAAAACCAAACTGAAAATTCGTAAAAACGTCATGTACCTTCAAAAAATTTACCATTCTCTTGTAGATAAGTTTTTCTAAAACCTTAGACAATGACGATAATAATGAAATTGGGCGATAATTGCTGACTTCGAACTTATCGCCTGCCTTAAATATTGGGATTACTTTAGCTAATTTCATTTTATCAGGGAACACACCATTAAAAATTGACAGATTAAATATATGAGCAAGTGGATCAGCAATCGAGGAAATAACACCCTTAAGTATGAAATTATCTATCTCATCATAACCGGAACTTCGTTTATTTTCAAAAGAAGAAATTATATCAATAATTTCAAATCTGTTAGTAGGTATAAAAAATATGGAATCAGAATTACGCTGACCTAAATATTCAGTAAAATGAGAATCTGTTGCAGGAATGTTTTGAGCATAATTTTCGCCTATTTTTGAAAAATAAGAATTAAAAATATTTGCAATATGAAGAGGATCATTAATCAATTCATCATTCAATTTAATTTTATCAATGTCAGAGTGTTTACTCGGAACATTCATGGCCTGTTTTAGGACTTTCCAAGTATTTTTCATATCAAACTTATATTTCGATAATTGCTTAAAGTAATATCTTTTCTTTTCAGAACGTAAAATCATTGTCAAAGTATTTTTATATGATGTATATCTATTCTTCGATCGCTCAGTTTTTTCCAATTTATACTTGTAATACAAACGATTTTTTCTATTAATTAATTAATTTCTATTAACTATAAATAACGTGAGAACGACCATCAGAAAGGTTCCAAGGGTGTAGAGGCCTACCATACTATTTATGTGATGGTGACCAGACACTGAAACATAATGCAAGAATTCAAGCCTTCATAATACGAAGAAGAACAAAGTGCTTTGGAAAAAAAAAAAACAGTGGAGAGAAAGTAAAGCATTCTTTTTTTATTATTCTCTTCATAACTTCCCATTCTATGATTAAGACGTAGGGATTGAGATGAGACAGCATACCATTTTAAAGTCCATGATACGATTAGAAACGTTTCTTTCTTCTTCGTTTTACTACGTCAGGACAGCGTAAATCAAAACAATCCATAATCAAATACATATAAAATACAAATAGAAAAATAGTTTAGTTTCATGTTATAATCTAATTATGTACATATTATATACATGTTCATATATAATAAAACATACATACTCAGCCTCTGTCATACTATGTATAAAGACACACACCCAAGAAACGTTGCAAATGATGCCGTTACTATCCCAGAACTACATCAATTCTACGCTTTTCCCAAGACACGTGATATCTTCACCCCATCACTTCAGGATACTAAATATCAACTGAAGCGTGAACAGCTACATGTATTTGCACGTGATTGACCTTTGCTTACAATTAAGTAGGTAAAGCAGGGGAGGAGAGAGATTGTTCTGGTCGTAACAATAAAAGTAAATCTAATTCATGTAATGATCAGCGCCAAATACTTCCAATCAACATTGAAATTACCAAGAGAAAAAAAACAGGGAAAAGGGAGAATGATCTTCATAGTAAAGACGCCCTGCTTACCGGCAGAAGTCATTTCAACTGTCTTTTGTAATGTTGTTAGTTCTTCAGTGGGTTGCATTTCGCCTATTCATATGAAGGAAATAGCAAGTAAATTCATTATACATGTAAAGTACATATTATACACACTAAAAAATAATATCAGTTAGACTGGTTTAACCAGATTTTAATCTCTTCTTGCGTCTACACTTTTCCTTACCCATAATTTACACCTCGAAAAACAAAGCGGATATTTACTCCAATAGCCCTGATCTATAGCAGCACTCATGTACATTTCCTAATAGATTAATCATTTAGTGTTTCAGGCTTATGATAAGATTATATGGCATCCTGAATTTAGAACTTTTTTAGAAATCATTTAGAGATGTATTCAAATAGGCAAACTATTTCACGCGGTACGTGCAGTTGTTTTTTTTAATTGTCATTCTTAAGAAACCTAATAATGCACACAAGTTGAAAAACGTACTTCATGAGATAACTAAGCGTGTGCCCTGCAATACTCACTTGAAGTGAAAACTGCAATTTGTGATGATGTCATGAAGATTTCCGGATCGTGTATCTTGTTATCTATAACAAAACTCACACAAATAAGTAAACGTGCACCACCAATATCTCTCTGACTATTATTGCCATTCGAGATTCGTTCACTCAATTGAACTGAAGCTTATGTCCCTCAGAGAAGTTTAAGCACGGATAAAAGCTAGGCATTGCACATTCACTTTTGGCACTCCGTGGTCAAAGGAAGTACTGTTAAAAAATATTTATCACTCAGTGGACATAAAAAAAAAAACAGTTAATGTTTCACTTCTTTTCTATGAATCATTATGATATAAAAGAATCGTCAATTGCGATATAGTACAATGATACAAGCTCATTTAACGCGCGCATTTCCGTAATTCAATTATGATTTAATTATGACATAATAGAATTATAGTGAAGTGTTGAAATCCTACTTAACCCTCTCCTCTGGCAGGAACTGAACACGGTGAAAAAAAAAATGATAATTTAAACCAGTTAGAATAGAGATGATGAGGATTGTGTTATTACTTAACGAAGTAGACAGTCGCTGGCCAAATGTCGAGCAAGTTGTTGCACTCTGCCTTTCTAATGCTTTCCCAAACTATAAAGTAAAAAAAAGTATATGCATCGATTGGATACAATTTCTTTTTTTTTTCTTTTTTTTTGGGGGGGGGGAGATGGGTTTAGAGGTAACTGCTGTAAAAATACAAAATTATGATACCAACCACTTATACCTTTGGGCTTCTCATCATTTTACATGAAGATGAGCAATTATCTTATTGTTCTACTCCAACAACTTGACAAATAAAATGTTTCCGCTATCATATAATGTGATATTGATTAATACGACATACCGTTTGTTGCATTATCAACTGCCCGGCAAGACGGGACAGACGCGTTCCAAGCCGGGAAGTAAGTCGACCATCCAGGTAATCCTACACACTGCAGTGTCGCGCTGGCATTTAGCATGAACCCTTCGCCACAAGTAAGAGTCATCTTAGATCCAATGCTCGTGACGTTAGAGTCCCAATGGCCATCAGACACAGGGCCGAGGAGCTCACAAAACCCTACAGAAACTTTAGATGAAGAGACGTTGTGATAAACGAAACAATGTATCAAACCAATGAAAAGTAAGAAAAACATATCGTACAGGCATGTACAACACTTTACTTCTCCTGGCACTCCCACTACTGACTTGTGTGTCACTTCCTCTGATCAAGGGCGTAACGAGGGGGGGTGTTTTGGGTGTTCAAACACCCCCTTTGCCGAAATGGGGGTGTTTGAGGTGTTCAAACACCTCCCTTGGGCAAAAGGGAGGTGTTTGAGCTGTTCAACACCCCTCTTCAACAATGTTTAGATGTTAAAAAAATGAAACAAAAGCTGTCTTTACCGCTTTTATTTCCGTTTTGAATTCCGCCTTTCCTTTCTTTTGTGTTCATTTTCTTTCTCTCTCTCTCTCTTCCTTGCTTTGCTTTCTGGCCGAATCGCGAAGATACATTGCGCATAATGTTCACCGTTTACCGGTATTATACCGTACGCGGTACCGTAAATTGTGTATGATGCATAATAATGTGTGTGCAATGCATGCTATACCGATTCTGTGACGCGCTTTGTGTATTATCGAAGCATCGACGTTTCTACTTCTTCTCTTCTTTCTTTTCCTCACCTTCTTGTCTTTTTTACTCCTTTTTTTCTTCATGTTTTTTCTTTTCCTTTTTTTTTGCGTTTTGGGGGCGACCACACCCATCGTCCCCCTGGCTACACGGGTGTGGTCTGGGTCAGGTTCTCCCGTTTGTTTATACACAAAATGCGTCGGTTACTTATCCAATGCTGTTTTGCGCCCTTTTCCATATGCATGGCAGGCGTTACACCAAAAACGGCGATCTATCCGGTCTTCCCCTCTCCATTATCTTTTGTAAAAGTAATTCATGAAATTGGGGTCTTAAGTCTTAACTATACTGATGCTTCATACATTTATTACTAGTAGTAACATTGGTTATACGAGCACAATTTCGCCGGCGGAGTGGAGGGGGAGCTGAACCTTTCGGCTTTTTGCCAAATTATCAACTTCCTTATTTTCCCAAAATAAAGTTAGAAAAAACGCTACACAATGCACTGCCTCAAATTTTGATTTTTTGTTCTTAATAATTGAAGTTAATTTAAGCTAATTTGTGTGTGTGTGTGGGGGGGGGATCCAGTCTATTAACACTAATATAAAAACAAAAGCCTTTAGCTGCCACTTCCATTTCCGGAATGTGAATAATTTTTATTCCTCCAAACTTAAGCTACTATTACTCTGTCTCATGATTTGACCATAAATTTTGAAGATAAAAATATGCAATGATTTGAATGAGTTTTGATAATATAATTATTAGACCCATTCATATCCGGGTTTTATTCTTTTCTTCCTTTTTTTTTTTTGTTGGCGGAGGCGCACAAAACTAAAAGTTCCTAATTTTTTCACGATCGACACTCCTAATAGCCCTGTCATATGACGTGCCAGTATCAGCAGACCTAAGTTAGTTCTGTTCTGTAGTGTATGGTGTGGGAATATTTTATTCGCCAACGCAGTGCATCTGTGCAAGACGAAAATGGGAAGTTGTTGCAATGAAAGATTTTTTTTTTTTTTGTAATGATTCAACTAGGTATCGACTAAGATTTTACACTTAATGTCTAAAATCATTTAATATCAAATTATTTGCATTTAATGCCCCTTTTTGAACACCTCCAATATTACCGGGGGATGCTTGTATGTTCTTGAGGGACGCACATTGCACCGTGCATTGCCCCCCCCCCCCCCACACACACACACACACCATGGGCGTAAATCCCGGGGGATGGGGGGATATATCCCCCCCCCCCCTGAAATGGAGGAGGGGGGATGGCCTGTACAATCACCCCCCCCCCCCCCGAAATTTGAGGGAAAAAGTGGAGGAAGCAGAAATGTGATTGCATCAATTTTGGCATATTGCATGACGTTCGTACGCCCGCCTCCAGACAGGTAACAGAGCTGAATAGTCTTGTAGGATAATGTATACATAATTTTCTCAAGCGCTCGCTCGCTTCGCTCGCTCGCAGAGACAGTAATATCGACATAAGGTATGACCCAGACGTTGACAACGTCAAATAGTATAGCCCTAAAGGCCTACATTGTAAACATGTAAATCCAAAATTTCACCAAAAGTGTGCACCAGATCGCTTAATTTCAGGTCTGAAAATGCAAAATCTTCCTCGTCTGAGAGGGGGGTATCCCCCTCCTACACCCTCCCCCCATTCGGTCGCTCCTCTCCCTCGCACAGATATTCCAACTCCAAGTCCCTCCCCCACCCACCATCATTACAGAACGATGCATCTGGGATGATTGCTTTATTGACTTAAATCAAGAAAATAGAAAAATACAATACCTACAGGAAGATAATACCGGTACGTTATTACATACAAAGAAATGGAGATCCATATTACCATTTCATTGAATATATTTGGGCATTATTCAGGGCTATGCTACGTTTTTAAAGGGAGGGGGGGGTCAAAATCACCTGTCAGTCAAGAAGAAAGAAAATCAAAAGATAAGAGAAACAACAGCAAAAACTCCTCGTTCTTTCAAGGTCTGATTTTCCGCCAAAAGTCGGCTGACAAGCAAAAGAAAAAAAAACAAACAAAAACAAAAAGTCTTCATATTTTTGCTGCCACTTCCCTCATACTTTATATTTCATGCAAAACAGTGGTACAGTCGATCCCGGCCTGTTAAGTGTGTGTGTGTGGGGGGGGGGGGGGGAGGGGGGGGGGGGGGCGCCAAGTTTCCCCCCCCCCCGCATCCGCTCCTAAAAAAAGATTAAAAAACTTACCAAAATGGTAATTCAAGGGTTACTAAACTGCTTTTGAAATCGACATGAAAGGGGGATCAAGAAATAAGATATTTTTCTAAGATTTCTTGTAACCATAATTAAAGAGGTATATAACGTGAAACATTGTGCAAAAAGTCCGGAGCCGACAAAATATTGCGATTCAGCATGATTCCTGGTTGGCATTCTGAATATAAGCAGGATGTGTGCAGTGTACTCAAAACATCCGAACGGCAAAAAGAGTCGCTGTAACGTTTCATTTTGTCGCTGTAACATTTCATTTCATTTGCCATTAACCAGGACTATGTTTGCTAAATCTATGTTTTCTTTTACTGGCCCCAAATTTTGGAACACTCTCGACAATAGTATGAAACAAGTTCTAAGTTTAAACACATTCACATTTAAACTGAAGAAGTTATTCATAAATTCTTATATAGTTGAATGAGTTATATTTTAATTAGCCTTAATTTTGAGCTCTCTTTTATATTCGTTATACTCATTCTTTTCTTTTGTCTATTCCTTTCCTACATTATGTACATATACCTCGGTGATCCACCGCACAATGTGCCTCGCGTGTGCTGGTATAGACCTTTCATCTCTTCTCCTTTCTCGCCTTTCCATGTCCTCTTGTCTCTTTCTGTTTCTTCTTTCAAAATAATTTCCTCTTTTCCTCTTTTTCCTTTACTGTGTTTTGTTTTTCTCTCTCTCTATCTTTCTCTTTACAAGACAGGTTGCTTGTGCTTGTTTGTCCGTCTGTTTGTTTGTTTGTTTATATGTATAGGTCTGTATGTGTTGTACACCTTTTATATTATGTCTAGCTAATTGCTTTTTGATGTTATTTAGTCTTTTTGTCCACGAGGAGACTGCAAAATACAAGCTTAGCTTTTTAGCATGTCTCCTCCATTTCCTGCAACTTTAGTTTCAATTCAATTTTCATTGTTTACTTTGCTTTTGTGATGCGCAGTATTGTCAACTTCACGTATTTTTCTTTGTTACTACATTCCATTGATGTTGTGTTATTTTGTGTATGAAAATGTTGTTGGAAATGAAATAAATGAAATGAAATGAAATGAACGTTGCGCAATTTGATGTAGAATGTACACCTTTGTACCTTACGCTTCGTTTATTATATCAAAGCTAGATCATTAATGATTTTGCAGTGTTGCTTTACATACTAGTCTATTTCAAAATGCCTTGCATTGCCAATAATAAGACTTGACCTGGGCTATTTCCTAACTTTTTCATGTATATAAAACACACACACACAGACACAAACAATAATATTAGAGGATGTTCTAAAGTGCAGGTTTTGGATATCCTTCCCCCATTTGGTCACTTCGACGTCCCCTCGCTGGTCATACCTCCCCAAATCATGAACATAAACCGACACCATTGACTACCCTCTCAATTTCCAAAGCGTAAAAATATAGCTACAAAAGGCAGTTTTTGGAGTGCAAAATGTCAAAATTTTCAAGCTCACTCGGTCCGCTCGATCGCATTTAATCGCTATGCCATTCTCCTGATGTTGCTGCCAGTAATTGCCAGTAGTTGCGCCCGGTGCGCCCCCCTTATTATAAAGTATAGCTACAAACGGCAGTTTTGAGACTGAAAAATGTCAAAATTTTCAAGCTCACTCGCTCCACTCGCTCACATTTAGTTGTTATGCTATTCTCCTGATGTCACTGCCAGTTATTGACAGCAGTTGCGCCCGTTGCACCCCCCTTAATTTCCAAAGCCAAAAAAGTATAGCTACAAACGGCAGTTTTGGGATTGGAAAATATCAAAATTTTCAAGCTCACTCGCATTTAATCGCTATGCCATTCTGCTGATGTTGGTACCAGTAATTGCCAGCAGTTGCGCCCGGTGCGCCCCCCTCCCCTTAATTTCCAAAGTGAAAAAATACAGCTACACAAACGGCAGTTTTGGGACTGTAAAATGTCAAAATTTGCAGGCTCACTAGCTGCGCTCGCTCGCATATTATAATCTTTATGTTATTCTCCTAATGTTGCTGCCAGTAATTGCCAGCAGTTGCACCCGGTGCCCCCCCCCCCCCCTTAATTTCCAAAGCGAAAAAATATAGCTACAACCGGCAGTTTTGGGACTGCATGTAAAATGTCAAAATTTTCAAGATCGCTCGCTTCGCTCGCTCGCATAATAATCGTTATGTCATTCTCCTGATGTCGCTGGCAGTAATTGCCAGCAGCTGCGTCCGGAGCGCCCCCTAATTTCCAGAGCGAAAAGATATAGCTACACAAACGGCAGTTTTGGGACAGTAAAATGTCAAAATTTTCATGCTCGCTCGCTTCGCTCGCTCGCATTAATCGTGATGCCGTTCTCCCGATGTTGCTGCCAGTAATTACCAGCAGTTGCGCCCGTTGCGCCCACTTAAGCTTTCCATAGCGAAAAAATATAGCTACAACCGGCAGTTTTGGGACTGTAAAATGTTAAATTGTTTTGGGAGCCCACAGACACGACGTAGCAATTTTAGGCTACTGCATGAGAAACTTCTGCTGCGTCCGGGCTGTGTTTGGGCCACGGATTCACTCCCCGTATGGATGATGCGCGTGCTCTCTACAGCCATCGAGCGCACAACGAATTGACACCGTGCGTCTTTTACGAAAAAATATAAAAGACGCCCGGTGTCGGGGGGGGGGGGGGGGGGGCACATTATGCCCCCCTACCAGATTTTCATTTGCCACTCCTTCGCCCTTTATCCGATTTCAACCAAATTTGGTGACTTTTCCTAAAATCTTATTGCGAACATTTTGATATATAATTCAGCTATATTTGATGTTCTGGTTGCCATGGCAACCATAAACTGACAACCATGTCAGTCAGATTTTACATCTTTTGTCTGTTCCCATTTTATTTAACAGCATTACAGTGGATGAAATGGGTGTTTCTTGGCTGAAATTTGTTGAACGAGTAAAATATGAAGTAATTATGGTCCTGGAAAGTTTTTCTTATTATTTCATGTGTTTTTATGTGACAAAGGCATAAAACAATAGATATAATAGATATAATTGAAATCAATAATACTTTCTAAAGATTGCCCTTCTATTTTGTGATATTTTGATTCCCTCACCCAAGCTATGCCTCTAACATCATTAGTTCTTCATATTTTCAATTTGTAATCTTAAAATTCCACTATTATGCAAATATGAAATGTCATAACTGTACATGTACCCATCCCAAACATTTCATCTCAGGTCTTCATAATGTATTATTATGTTGACACGAATAGCGCCCCCATGTGGTGACCTTGAGAAATTTCAACCATAACAAATAATAAGATTCCACTTGATTATCACTTGTGACAAATATGAAAATGATCGGTCTATGATAAGACATATATAATTGGGATAAAGAAATTATGCTGAAAAATCATGTTTTTAGCACATTTCCTATGTATTTCTTTGTATTTTGGAAACTAGCGCCCTCCATGAGTGACCTTGAGAAAATTCAAATGTACAGTCGTGTAGAGTATGAGTTACTCTACCCATGTGCCAAATATGACAATGATTCATCAAATAATAAAAAAAAGTTATAAAGGGGGGGGGGGGCACAATGTGCCCCCCCCCCCCCCCGGGCCTGCGAGGGGTCAAAATAGCTTGGGCTTAATAGGGTTAAACACCCCCCTCTAAAAAATCCTGGCTACGCCTATGCCTCTGATACTAAATTATTTTACCGAAATCATCAAATGATATCGCTCTATGGACATAAACGGAAAAAGAAAGTATCACTCTAGTGAACTATGAATCCAAACGGCATATTGCTTCCAAAAAAAAAAAAAGCATGTTAAAAAAAAATATATATGTGACCGTGCATCACAAAACGAACAAAAAGTCGAACACACTGATTTTGTGTGAGGACTGAAAATAGGTGAAACGGGTCAACCAAGCCGATCTTAGTTTTTTTAATATTTTCTAAAAGAGCATTATCTTCTTCTACACTATGCTAAAATTTACGATCATAAAACCAGCAGGAAAGTGTGTTTTTCAGCAGTTTATCTCGAACATTTTTTGGCAAAATAGTGTGATTATTGTGTGTCTTTAGAGTCCCCTTTTCATTTCTCAAAAACCTTGTTCACTCTCTTCACTTTCAACTCCTATAACTTTGGAAAGGATGATGCTACTGCTTTGAAAGTTGGCATTGATTAAGGAGAAAATGGGTTAATAAGGTATGCTCAATTTCAGTTTAATCTGATAATCCTTCCATTGTTGGTACTCCAGTGGTTTACATCCTGTTTTTTGTGCCATTCATCACACAGCCAGCACGGCTTGGTAAAGATTAAGCGCTTGAATAGACACTGTACTTCAGAGCCTCTTTTCTCAGTTCACACTTTCTTGAGTGCGTGTCTTCTTTCCAATATTTACATTAAAAATTTAGGTGAGGAGAGTCCATTTGCTTTGAGTTATACATCATTTTAAAGCTTAAGGTCTGCTCTTTCAGAATATGCTCTTAACTAAAATTTCATGTCTGGCGACTTTATGTTTGTTTTGTGATGCAGGGTCACATATATTTACACCTTTTCATTTAGAGAGAAAGAATGTAAAATTTCGACATAGGCCCTACCTTTTTACGGGATAAAGTGATAACAAGGACGTGAACAAATAATAATGAAGCAGTAATGAAAAAAATGCATGTTGAACTACTACTTAACACGATATTGTGTCAATCCAAGAAGCAGTGGTGAGATAATTACGAAGTGTGAAAATCAGTATCAATCTTCACTGACATGTTATCAATGTAACGGAAAAAATGAAATGGAAGCTTCTTACTGTTAATGGCCATTGCATTAGATACTCACGGTTATACAAACAGTGGACTTGCTGGCCGGATTCTACCTCGGTTTGACGTGTCCAATAATGAGTATAGCTTACGCTGGACATGAAGTTGGCATACTCTTCTGATCGATAACATCCACAGTCCTTTTCAATTACAATAGCGATGTCATGGTTTTCGAGTTTTTGTCCGCAGATGGACACACACTTTTCATCAGAAGGAACGTTAAAGACGGAAATATGTAAGGCCTGAAAAGTGTGACGTTCGCCCAGGTAGCACCCAAGAAATCCAGGTTCTGCGTAAAATGCAGAATAAGAATACTAAAAATCTGCAAACGATTTCTTTACCCTAAATAGTCTTTGATCCACAAGTGTAACATATTTTCTGAAATTTAAATAAAAACAAATTACTTCATGAATTACAAGAATGCTATGATACACCCATTAACTTCAGGCTAACCGTGTTTTCACGCAGATCAATTGTTTGTTTGTTTTTTTGGTTGTTGTTTTTTTTTTGGGGGGGGGGGTTTAAAGCATATATGAATGTATCCATGAAAACATGACCTTTGAGCGGAATGATCATTCAGTGTCAAAAGAAGAACCAGCTTTACAGCATTGTCAGGACATGGATCTAGGACGGGCATATCTTTTCACTAACGAAAGCCAGGAGGAGCATGAGAGTCATTAGAAGAGAATCATCAGACGCCAATTTTGACTGGATGCAATCATTTTTCCCTCGTTAAGCCTCGTCTCAACAGCCACAAAACGCAGGGTAGCCTCGATGTAGCCTCGGGGTAGCTTCCGGTGAAAATTGTTCTCCGGAGATCGACGCAACACAGTGGACAGCCGGAGAAATTTTACCCTGCGATCAACCATGGTAGACGAGGGGTAGCCTCCGGAGAACCGCCGGAGAAGGTGCCTGTTAAGACACTCGCGGGGTGAATCTTACACGGCGGCGTCACGTGACCAATCGCCACGCCACACAAATCCTTTGTGTAGGTCCTGTTTAGTCCGACCAGACGCCATGCGAAGAAGTCGTGTGTATATAGTAACTATGTAAATACAGTCGTCACACTCATCGAGTTCTACTGGTTGAACGGTATCGTAATACAGTCGCGCTCTGATTGTTACAAAAAAAAAAACCCACACATTTCCCACTTTTGATCCTTAATACAACTGTAGTTCAAAAACTATATACCAGATGACACTGGCATTAATATGGGCAATAGCTGAATAGTGTACAATTTTGTTGGAGGTTATTTAAAATGACAGCATATATCCGTTTCCTTAGACTCAGGATTTATTTTCAAGTTAGGTTTCAGATTTTGCTCTATTTTCAACCCTCTGTACGAAATTTTGATTTTGCATAGGGGTCAATTGGCGTGTATGGCAGTGTGTGGTTAAGACCCTGATAATGGTCCTGAACAATGGTCAGGATTGGAATGCTCTATTACATATTCATGAGAAATTTCACTATCACAGCTAGTCTTTATTCAACTTGAAATATAGCGCATTCAAGCACATGAAAGCATGTTTTTGTTTTTTTTTTTCATGTGCATGCATTTCACCCTTTACCACGAATTCAGAATAGCAGTGCCCAGGACAATCCATCATGAATTATTGATAAAGCATTCATGTGCCTTCGAGCAAGAGTCCAGAAGCCTAGTCAGCATAGCTCTGAAAAGGTGGTATTCGTGATATTCATGTCTATTGTTCACGGTCATTGTAAGCACACACTCACATACTCATCATTGGTTCTTGTGTCAAAAGTTCAATTTTGTACAGAGAGTTCAGATTTGACCACAACCTGGAACTTAACTTAATCGTTAATTCATCGAAACTGATTTATGATCTCATATGCAAATCACCTCTAACGAAGTTGTACACTATTCAGCTATCACTTATATCAATGACAGTGTTATCTGACGTATAGTTTTCAAACTATTAAGGATCAAAAGTGGGAAATGGTTTTTGTAACACCTAGCAATTCCTAGTAAGATATGTGGGGTAATTTATGAGTAGTACTTTCTTTCTTTCTTTCCTTCTTTCTTTCTTTATTCTTTTTGAAAGATCCTTAAGAAAAAAAGTAATAAAACGCGTTGGCACGGTAAACATATTTCAGGAAAACATTAGGCCTAATACAAACGCCTCTGTAGATAACAAGGCCTACATGCCTCTATCAGTACGTACACACATTCACATTAGTACGCAATCATGTATGGTACTGCAATTGAAAATTTGTGAAATGCTTCTATTTCTAGCTTATTAATTGGCCAAGGACAACGTATTCTCCACGGAGAAGGTTTTCGAGCAATGCCTGTTAAAACGTAGAATAGTTGAAACGGGAAACTCATCGTTCAACCCCTGTTTATGGAATCTGTGGAATATCAACACGGGTACCCCGACCAGACGCTGTGCGAATTTACGAAGCTAAGTTATTAGAGATGACAGTGAAGAATGTGCAAAGGATTTTCAAGAAACGAAAAAGGGTGTATTTGCTCAATTTGGGAAGGCACAATCAGCGTTTTGAAACGCTAATTCAAAACGCCGTTCACGGGAGCACTGTTTATGCTCGCTTTCTTCGAGCTTGAAAGGAGCGTTTGCGATTGCTTTATTGACCTCAGCAGAGGCAGGTCAAACTAGAGCGCGCGCTTTTTCGGAAGTTCTGACCTGGAAATGTGCATCGTTCACGTTCAGTAGCATGTCTAATATCATTTAGATTATTTTACTACTTCACACTCATGGAATGTAGACAGTGATAGAAAATATGACTATTTATTTCATCGAAAAAAAAAATGTTGTCAAAATCGGATTGTACTGTAGTGAGCTCTTCATCCAATATCGTTTCTGTGTACGTACAGAATACAGCCTACCGCTCTTTCCTACTTCTCACCATATGACTACCTATGAAGCACCAACACTGCGTTTACACTCGGTACATAATCTTTATCACACTTTGAATATGTATTTATTAAACACTATCGCTAGAACTTAACTATCATGTTCGATCTCACCTCGACATCTGATTCTCACAGCCTTGTTCCGGGGACACGCAACTCCTTTTGATAGACAATCATGTAGTCTTGCTTTCTGACAACCTGTGTGTTGATATTTCGGAAATCATTTACGCACTTTCTAAATGTTCGATGAAGCTATTTAAACAGTTTTATTCTTATCTTTGCAAGTTTGGCATTAGGGTTTGTGGGGAGAAATTAAATAATTATTCTCAGACATGACAGTAAATTGATTCGTCTCAAGAATTTTATTTTTAGTGTAGGTTATCTTATTTTTGACATTTTGTTCTGCTGTACATGACATTTTTTATCTGTAAAATGTGGGCAGGGCCCCTTTGTAGAACAGTTAAAAAACTGAAAGGGCTATCCTGATAAAAGAATATTGGAATGAATAAATAAATCGACTCGAGGATTTCTACAATTTCTAAGTGTGCAAAGGTGGTTGAAGATATCCGCCTTTGCCTAAAATTCATCAAACACAATAATGGAAGCATGCAGAGGTTCTACTCTTTTCATTTCCAACAAAGTATGATTACAGCATCACATGTGCACATACAGCATAACATCAACACATAGTTATACGAATTCAATAACAACAACATACAATCTTTCACTCAATTCGCATAATATTCGCATATCTAACTAACTATCTAACTAACTATTCGCATATCTAACAAATATATCTAATTCGCATATCTAACTGATCGTAAACAATATGTTTCAATAAACAAGTATAACTCTGATATGAGAGAACTAATTTGTGGCGTACCACAAGGTAGTATATTGGGGCCGTTGTTGTTTATTGTTTATATTAATGATTTATGTGCTTCCTCCCAAGTGTTATCATTCATACTTTTCGCCGATGACTCAAATGTGTTTTATTCACATGAAGATCCAAATACTCTTGTGCATACAGTAAATTCGGAGTTACAAAATTTACGAGATTGGATACGAGCTAATAAGCTGTCCCTGAATATCAATAAAACCAAGTATATGTTTTTTAGTAACACTTTAGGTAATTTGAATATGGATATTTATTTTGATGATACTGTTTTAGAAAGTGTTTCATACACAAAATTTCTTGGAATCACAATAGATAATAAACTTTCTTGGAAATTTCATATAGATTATGTTTGTAAAATTATTTCACGTAATATAGGCGTCATTAACAGGTTCAAATTGTTTCTTCCCCAACATTCATTATTTATACTGTATTCGTCTTTGACATTACCTTATTTAAATTACGGAATTTTGGCATGGGGAAACACGCATCAAACATCGTTAGATGGGGTTTTATTGTTACAAAAGAAGGCACTTCGAATCATTTGTAATGCCGCTCCTTGCTCTCATACAGCTTCTTTGTTTTCTGAAAATAAGATTCTGAAAATTAAAGATTTGTTTTTATTTCATTTAGGACAATTTATGCATAGTTATAATAACAACTGTCTTCCGTTTATATTTGTGACCGTGCACCTCAAAACGAACATAAAGTCGCACACACTGATTTTGCGTGAGGACTGAAAATAAGTGAAATGGGTCAACCTAGCCGAACTTGACTTTTTCATGTTTTCTGAAAAAGCGGGTCTTCTTTTACATTATGCTAAAATTTGGTGTCATAAAACGGGCAGGAAAGTGTGGTTTTTTTTAGCAGTTTATCTTGAACATTTTTGGTAGAATAGTGTGATGAGGTGTGTCTTTAGAATCCCTTTTTCATTTCTGATAAACCTTGTCTACACTCTTCACTTTCAACTCTAATAACTTTTGAAAGGATAGTGCTACTGCTTTGAAAGTTGGCATTAATTATGAACAGAATGTGTTAATGAGACATGCTTAATTTCAGTTTAATCTGATAATCCCTTCATTGTTGTTACTCTGGTGGTTTACTTCCTGTTTTTTGTCCCATTCATCGCATAGCCAGCACGGTTTGGTAAAGATTAAGCGCTTGAATAGACACTGTACTTCAGAGCCTCTTTTCTCAGTTCACACTTTTCCTGAGTTTGTGCTTTCTTTCCAATATTTAGATAGGTTAGGAGAGTCCATTTGATTTGAGTTATACATGATTTTAAAGCTTAAAGTCTGCTCTTTCAGAATGTGGTCTTAACTAAAAATTCATGTCTGGCGACTTTTTGTTTGTTTTGAGGTGCAGGGTCACATTTGATTCTATGTTTCCTCTTAACCTGACATACCATAGTTACCCAACAAGACAGCCTAATGAATTTCACTTGCCCCTGCTTAGAACTGTGTTAGCTCAGCAGACATTCATTTATACAGGCCCAAGATTCTGGAACTCCCTTAGTCCAGACATAAAAAATGCTCCTTCTTTGTTTTCATTCAAAAAAAGATTGAAATCATTCCTCCTTAAGTCTTATAATGTAACAGAAAGAAATTAATTTTGTTTGTTTATCTTTTTCAGTAAGTAGGTTTTGTAAGCACCAGGATGCTATTGATTTTTCATAGGCTTGTTAGGTGGCGTCTTTCGCGGAATTCCACATCGCATCCCCTGTTTTTCTTACTGCAAACTTGTACATTATTACACGTGTCTTCACAGAGCAGATAATATGTTCTGCTATCAGCAATTCCATACAATTGTATATATCACTTTCTCGTCGCTTTCAACGCTCTACACTTCTAATATGGCTAATAGTGTCTGTTGGTTTGATCTTGAATGTATCGATTGATCTAGGCTTTTTGTTTTTAGTTGTCTCGTCTCTTTACTTGTATTTCTGCTTCTTCCCTTTCCCCTTTTCCACTTCTTTTTTTTTTTCATCCCGCACACTTGTAGTCAAGTTTTCACCTTTTTTTTTCCTCCTGTGAGGTGCCCACGTTGTACAAGCATAGTCTTTTGAGTGGGTACCTCCACTTTTTTTCGCAGAATGTATAAATATGTCTGTATGAAAAATGCCTAATTTTGTAATGATTATTGACAAATGTTTTTCTTTGCTATCTATGTATCATTCCTTCAAACGCATGTCGAATCTATATTTTTTTGTACATTCTGTTGAAAGAAGTGAAAATAAAACCTTTGAATTGAATATTGCAATTACCTGTAGAATATAAAAACCGTTGAGTTCTGTACGATGTTGGTGCACTTGAAATAGTGTAAGGTGAATAATCTTTTACCGCTGGGAAGCCGAGCTCTCTGCAGACTAAACCAGCAGCTTCTAGGTTAAAGTCATGAAAGCACATATGACCGTTTGACTCCAGGACCAATAAGCCATCCGTGGGAGAGAGCCCGTCAACCAGCTTTACCGGTGGTATTTCTTGAAATTGAATGAATATAGTTAGGTTGTCTAAAGTTGCATTTGTGATCTTTTTATTTGAGTTCATTTCTTGTATTTCACGATATTCATTATCAATGACACACAATGTATATCACCCTGTTTCACCCGACAAAGCAATATCGAAATCATGAACACGCAAATATAGCAACATACCAACTTGCTACAAAATTGTGCTATGATATATGAGCAAATAGATAACACAAGGCTATGTATGAATGAAGGAACCAAAGCATAGGTCCGTGACAATTAGGAGTGTGAGATATGACTGAACGTCAAACATGGCAATGCTTGTAAGTACTTCGTACAAAAATGATTATAATTCCAAGCAGATTAGTTATTACACTTCTAGCAAAACAACATGAGAAACACATGAAAAGATTATTAACAATTAATGTTGTATTTAATTTACTGTTGATACTGTGCAAAGATTATCTCTGATTCAATGCTTATTTGTAAGCAATGTCCATTGAACCTAATTCCACTAAATTCCCGAAGGTGACCTGAAACTCGATTCCCATCTAAAAGAGTTGTAACCTGAGGACAGTTTTGTTGTTTCCTGAATGTAAAATAAAAGAAGATCAATTTCCATATACAAGGGGGGGGGGGAGGGGGGGGGGGCAGCCAACTGGACAACTACCACCCCACATCCCTTTTGACTTCTTTTTTTGGGGGGGATTATTCACGAACGACAACGTTTCGTAAATGAAAATGTGACCGTGCATTACAAAATCAACAAGTCGCATTCCGGCGATTTTACGTAAGGACTCGAAATGGGTGAAACGGATCAACCCAGTCAATCTTGAGTTTTAGATATTTTCTGACAAAGCAATTCTTCTCCAAATTTATTCAACATTTTTGGATCATATAACGACAGGGAAAATGTGTTTGTATTAGTTTTTGCTGGAACACTGCAGAATAGTTATAGATATGTCTTTGAAGAACGTTTTCATTTCTTAAAATCCCTTAACACACCCTTCCTTTTCAAATCTAATGATTTTGAAAGAATATGCTACTGCTTGAAAGTTGGTAGCAATCACGGATACAATGTATTAATAGAGCATGTTCAATTTCATCTTGATTTTATAATCTCTTCATTGTTATAGAGTTTTCCATCCCCTTTTCTGTCGCACTCTTTGCAAAGACCATGGCTTGGTAATATTAAGCACTTGAATATGTCCTACACTACACAGAGCCTCATTTCTCAGTACACACTTTTCCAGAGTGTGTACTTTCTTTCCAATATTTAGATTTAGTTTTAGGTCAGGAAAGTCCATTTGAAGAGTTTGTTTGCAAAAACCGATAAGTCCATTTTTGAAGATTTTGAATACGGACTCTGTCGTAAAGTACAAAATAATAACTTTTAAATGATATATTGGTCACTACATATAAAGATACATTTTTGAAGTTATGGACAAAAGAAGCAAAAATTTTCTTATTATTCTCTTTATTTTTCTTGACCTTTAATCGCAAATATCTCCATTTGGCAAATATGGACTTCGGTTTTTGCGAACAAACTCTTCATTTGTATTGAGTTATACCTTATTTCAAAGCTTGGAACCTGCTCTTTCAAAACATACCCCTAATTAAAATTCCATTGATGTCTGGTGACTTTGTTGGTTTTGTGAAGCAGAGTCATATGATTATGATACATTTCTCGGTATATACTTTGGTTTTCACCAACACCGTTCCACAAGTCATTCATGACTTTTTCGATTTTAAAAATTGCTTCATAAAATGCATCTCAAAACAGTAAGTTTCTTCCTTGACCTCTCCAAGGCCTTCGACATATTAGTGATGATACGCTGTCCTAAAAATTGTCGCAATATGGAATCGAAGGGAAGATTTGAATTGAATAAGGAGCTATAACTCAGGAGCTGCACGAAAAATTGAAATTTTGGTCATATTTTCACCTTAACACTCCCTTTGCTAACAATTACTGTATTCTCTTTATAGTAAACACATGTGCATATACACATCTATTTGCGGAAACAAAACATGTTAAAAAAAATCTTGGGCACGTTGTTCAGGGAAAAAACGAAGGGGACAGTATAATAAACAGTTTAATATATCATTTTGGAAGAAATCAATACTTACCATCGTAACATTTTACTTCTATCTTGAAATTCGCTGGATACGTATATATATTGTAATACGCGCATTTTCGTCTGATGTGTCAAGGATAAAACGGGGTACGGCAAGTTGGGATTCGTAATCACATGCTGAAATGTTCTGTTAGATATTACATCCTGCAGATAAAATCCCATCCATACATTGTTGATAGACTGAATTTCAATGGAAAGTCGCCGTCCTGAAGGTGCCTGTACAACCCAACTACTGTTAGCGATGCATAATGCATTATTACACCATATGTCGAGGTACAGTGGCTTCTCCGAGCAGTTGAGAGTAAAATCTGCAGGCACAAAGAACGAGTGGGAGAATTGTAAGTAAATATTCTAGATATACATTTTATTCATACACTTTTGTGTTTAACAAAAGTGTAAGATAAAACAGTGTTAAAGCAAAATCACAAACAACTATATTAAGCAAACCGTGACGTGATTTTTATTTCGTTCCTTGCAAATACATTCGTTTCTAAGCAAGTAAAAAGACGGTTAACAGGTATGAATGGTCTACGAGAACATCCTTTAACGAAGAGAATTTATTATAAAGAAAAAAAATCAAAGATACGTACATGTAGTGTTGCTTTCCGAGGTTGAGGAAGTGAGCAACGGTTGGTAGAGCAAGAAACAGGCAATCAACAGGACTCCGGGCGACATTCTTGATCTTTTGTGGATGAAATAAAAATGATAAATTCTATAACAGTCCCTCTATGGCAGGTACATTGAACAGTGACTCCAACTAGATGAAGAACAACATCTCCGCCAAAATTAGGAAACTTCGCTTTACTTCCAGGTGTAAAAACGTGTAATTATATGCCCAGTCTTGATAATGTGTAGGTGAAGATCAAAAAGAACTTCTCCAATGCATTGTGGGAAAGTTCAGTATCAAAGCTGATAAGTCTGTCTGTTGATGTCAGTGGAGTAAAGGCCACCAAGCTTGCGTGCGCATCTACTTGGCAGTCTTGAGCAGCTGTGTGTGGGTGTATGAAACTACGAATATGTACGTGATTAATATTGTCGTGTTGTTTAATTTCCAACGGCTTGAAGAAAGTAGTGACACATGAAGACAATTTAGACCTTTAAAAACCATGTCAAAATATACTTGATTAGTTTGAACACTATGGCATTCGATAACAATGCTGTCTCTTTATTTTGATTAATTGCTTTATACCCTCTTGTCTGTATTCGTGCTTGGTTGAAGACTTTTTTTTCAAATATAATTTTGTCTAACGACAACCAGCATAAGTGATTCACATCGACATCTCTTAGGTCCCCTAATTACGGTACAATGTTTCGGTTTTGATATCAAAATTTAATTGTTCTCATTGCCACTAACCCTTAAACTTGTATATCAAAGGCAAAATCCATACATATTTGAAAAGCGCACGAGGCAGTATATGGATCATTGAATAAACTTACTACCTCATTTTCCAAGGTATTTTGGCATTTGTTGCTGAAAACGATATTGATTCTGCCTCATTTTGAGTGTGTGTGTCTGTGTGTGTATGTGTCTGTCTGTCTGTCTATCTCAGTGTGTGTGTATATCGTGGCTATGTCTTATGTATTTATGGGCCTACTCTCAATAACTGTTCAAATCCAATTACGTGCTGACATAATTCAATCGTCATAACATTTCAGCTTCTCATATGATTTCAAGTAACGAGATTATCAGTCACAACGGAGACGAGGTGCTGGAGAAGTCACCTTTCAAATATTTATTCGAAATTATATAGATTACTAAAACATGGTTTTTTTGATATCATAATCTATAAATGACTGTATACAAAGCCCCTCCTCCAAAAGTTAGCTGTTGAGGCTTTGCAACTCCACAACAGGTTGATCACAGACATCTTTCATTTTCATTCGAGTATGTTGATGTATATCTAATACATAATTTATTTATGTACATGTACATATGTGAGACCGTGCACCACAAAATAAACAAAAAGTCGTACCTTTGATTTTACGTAAGGACTCAAAACGGGTAAAATGGGTCAACTAAGTCAATCTTGAGTTTTTCATATTTTCTGAAAAAGCTATATCTTTTTTCAACAATATTCCTTAGTTTGGGATCATAACACGAATGGAACAGTTTGTTTTCAGCAGTTTTTCTACAACCCCTTTATGGGAGAGAGTGTAGAATGATGAGGTATGTGCTAGAGGCCCATTTTCATTTCTTGAAATCCTTTGTACACTCTTCACTTTCAAATCTAATAACTTTTGAATGCTATTGAGGTGTAAGTTGGCATTAATCAGTTTAATTTGATAATCCCTTCATTGTTGTTACTCTGGTGGTTGACATCCTGTGTTTTGTCCCTTTCATCGCACAGCTAGAGCGGCGTGGTTACAGATTAAGCGCTTGAATAGACCCTGTTAACTTCAGAGCCTCTTTTCTCAGTTCCCCCTTTTCCAGAGTATGTGCTTTCTTTCCATTATTTGGTGAGGGTAGGGGAGTTCATTTGAATTGAGTTATACATCATAGAGTCTTCTATTTGACTTAACTTAACATCCATGTCTGGTGACTTTATATATATATGTATATATATATATATATATATATATATATATATATTTGCAATCGACATCACTGATTCATGAAAGTATGTACTATATTGCAATTTCATGGAGGGACGTTTCACTTTATTCATTTATTCATTTCATTCGTTCATCTTATTGTTTCTGTATGGTGCAATATTATAATTAACTGTGATCAATTTCAGAAATAAACACATGGTTCATAATAATTCATGGCTGATTTTGCACATGACAGGTAATCAAATCATTGTGACAAAAACGGAGACATAATGGTAATAAACAAAAAAAAAAGTCGAGGAACCATGCAGGAGGATCCCCAGTAAGCCGAGCATAATATTGGGGCCTCGTGCACAAATAAATAAATAAACAGTTTCAACCAACTATCGATTATCACCTTCCGAATTTATTTTTTGTTGTTGTTGTTGTTTTGCGTTTGGTTTTCTTACTTTTTTATTCGTTTATATGATTGTCTTTTCCATGTAATCTTTCGTGCGATATCCATTGATTCAATGCAAACGTCTTAAACAAATTTGATTTGTATGCGTCTATTCATTCGTGGGTATTTCCAGATTGCTAACATTGTCAAGTACAATACCTCTGCAGCACCTCTTCTCTATATTGCAAAGTTTCGATCTATTTAATGACGATTTTAACCGCTATCATCATTGGTTAATCATATATTTCTTTTATGATAAATCCTCAGACTGACTGACAATAAATGCCGTTCGTTGGTTTCAGTTTTCAAGGTTTTGAAAATGATCGATTAAACCTGGAGAGGCTCTAAGGGGGGGGGGGTGCTTTTGTAAAAGGCTTCTTCCGCCCATAAACAGACTGTGTTTACTCACACAACGAATTTTATAACATTAGAAGACACTCTATGGCCAGGCGAGGTTGATAATGACGTTACATGTATTACCTACGGACGCTTTCCATTAGGAAACAATGATAACATCACCAAATACTTGGCAATTTGACATAGCATAATGAAGAGCAAGAAGCGATAACATTAGTTTCATTTTAGTCTTACGTGACTCATTATTTCGTCTTTAAATATGGAAATCATTGATCTTCATATTATGCTAAGTTCTTGGAAAGTTTTGTATACAAATTTATATCAGCATTTAAACAAAATTTGCGGATACAAATGAAAAAAAAAATCTGGTCATGTAATTCCGCCATCTTTGTCCTGTCATTGAGTTTGCTAAACTGATTATGTAGCAAGTCTTAGATGTTGTCTTATCTCGTCATGAAGAGGGCTTCCCTTTGTTTTTCGATTTATTTGATAGTTAGCGTACAATATAATATCAAAAATATAATATAACAAGTATCACACTCTTGTTCAAATTCATGAAATTCTTCCGTAGAGATGTTTTCATTACAACTGATGGACAAATTGCCCTACATCGAAGTGATTAAGCACTGAATTGATCGACAGCGCTGTTGGGCGGAAGCTCTAGTGACTGACTAGTCTAGTGACTGGTCTAGTGAAGATGACGCCTGTCCGGAGATCAGAAAATCGTAGGTTCGAATCCTGCTCGAGCACGTACGCCCATGAACTTTTTTTATCATGGCTCCTACTAAAACACTGATCAGTTTAGTGCTTATATCAAGGTCGATGTAGAGCAATTCGTCTCTCAGTTGCAATATCACTCCCTTGTTCCTGTTTACGTTGAGCAATTGCCATATGGTTTCTATCTGCACAATGACACCTATTATCATTTATTGGTAAGATCCACATAGTACCTGAAAAATGGACACGATTTCTGCAGTACTTCTGTTTATAACTTCTGTGAACAACCGACAGACCACATGCAGAAAATTCGAAAGGGGAAAAGGAAAATTGACTTACGTCTTTTAGGAAAGTTTGCTATTCCCAAAATACAAAGAAAAAGGTGTTTCTCGCGTTTTTTAATCTGAAAAAAAAAAAAAAAACCGGAGGTTCTTCAGTACACACCATTTTTTTTTCTTTGTAAATATTTGAAGGTTGCTATTGCTTTGTGGATGTGGCGAAAAAAACAAGGTCTTGGGAGGGATATATTCTTTTATAAACTTTCTCGTTTGTATGTGTTGTACTCAGTACTATAAGATTGAGATTCCAATGAACGGAAAATTTTACGCATTTTTATGTTCATATACAAAAGTCTTGGCTGTACGGACTGGTAGAGAGAAACTGTTTTTCTCACTATCTCTCAGTACATAATTATGTCATATTGAAAGCTTGATCATTATCGTCGAATAAATTCTTCAAGCTTTTAGCAATCGAATTACCTGGGTCATTACAACAACTTAAGTATGTCAGTCATTTATTTTATTTGAATCAACGAAATATACATGATTGTAAGCATATTGTCCCCATTACTTTTGTATCTCATTAAAAGCTCGAGGACCTATCCTATCTTTCTTTATTTCATACACCAGTTGTACACGGTTCTTCATGATTTAACAATAGCTCCTTAATCGTCACAACTTTGTTCAAGAATGTATTGCATATTAGAGCAAGGTAAGCTTATGAATATATCAAAAGCTTTTGGTTTCGAAGACGGACTCCAACCCACATCACGGTCTCTTTAACACACTGCATTCTGCAGTTGGTTTGATTCTGCCAAAATTCCACGTAGACTCTATAGAATGTCTAATAGAAAACTTCTAAAACTGAATCAGAAAAGGATTCATTCTGAATGGTGATTTAGTTGAAATATCTTAAGAGTAGGACAGACACTTCGAAAAGGGGGATATGGACACTCTACTTTTAATAACATGATCTTTGATATGAATGTACTCAAAGATATGCATGTTCATCATATCAATCATTTCCTATCATTTTTTTTTTTTTTTACTCATGGACAGATAAACAAGTCGTAACTGCCTGCATAAAACCATTACTATGTTTTCAATTACCAATGTTTCCCCTACCTGTTTGTTTTTGTTGTTGTTCTTGTTGTTTTGTGGTGTGTTTTTTTTTTTTGCTTTACGCTAAATATTGACACAGGAGTCTCACTGTTTCTAAAACTTATCATGACATTTTCAGATCATTAGCACCTACAACAATATACTTTATAGCTTCCATCAAATCAGCTTTGAGGTTTGCAGCAGTCTGTTTGAGGGATTATTTTGAAAGCATCACCATACAACATGAAGGAAATAAAATACAGAGTATTGTATCCCTTTTCCATCCGCAGCACGTCGCTGTCCTTTTCATTTTCTCTCTCTCTCTCTCTCTCTCTCTCTCTCTCTATTATATATAAATATTCTTTACATATCCAGGTATGTGTAGTGTGTGTGTGTTTGTGTATCATGAATTTGTAATACATATATAATTATATATATATATATATAGGTATAGTGTAGTTTAACACTTACATTGTATTATGTATTTTCTCATGTTTGGAGATAAAGGATGACAAAGGGTATTTGACTGAACCAGATATGAAAACCTTTGACATTTATGTCGTCATCAACTTTTTTTTTGTCAGTGCAACAGATAGCATGATGAAGAATTAAACACAAATGGAGGTGTATTGGACAGAAATATGGACGGAAATATGTGTCATAAAATGAAACAGTAATCTATACAGCTAACCCTATAGTACAATATTTGAACACGTCAT
Source organism: Diadema setosum (assembly GCF_964275005.1). Lineage (NCBI taxonomy): Eukaryota > Metazoa > Echinodermata > Echinoidea > Diadematoida > Diadematidae > Diadema > Diadema setosum. The sequence continues at coordinate 20,495,968 of NC_092700.1, read as the reverse complement.
CTGAACGTAGCATTTCAGGCTTTTAAATGTTTGTTTACTTTTGATTTGTTAGTACTTCTTCCACTGTGCCATGTTGTGTTCTCTATTTGTATGCCTACGTTCAAAATGTAATCATCTGCCACAAATTTCATAAGTTTTGTATTCGTCAGATGTTTTTAAAAACATCATGTGTTGAAATTACGTCAGTTCAAATAATGTCATTCCAAGTACTGTATAGATTATCTGGCTTATAATTTCACCTTATGTTCCATGAGTTTTGTTTTCAGATAAGAAATATAAATATTTTAAATTAAACTTTCAGCCCCAGAAACAATCCATTCTTTGGTTATCTTTTTTTTAAATTCTAATGAAAGTTGAGGATGGTCTTTATGTTAACCATTATTATAATGACAAAGAACAGGTACACGGAAATTTGAGATCAACATCTGCTTTTATCTGTAGCAACTTTGTATACCTCCTTCAAATACGCTTACCTATATTTCTACATTTGAAATCTCTTCAGTGCAACATCTACAGGTAGTATAACGCGAATCAGTGCTCTTTCTAGTGGAAGTGGTAGCAAAGCAAGTAGAATACATGACTTAATTATCTCATTGTGTAAACTATAAATCTTCGAGACAACGTCATCCCTCAGTGGAAGACATACGCTTAAGATTAGAACAATATATTGAAATACAGTATAATATCGCTTAAGGTTAAAGGGAAAACGTAACGCACATGGTGCAGCTATCATTCTATGGCAATTACGAGTATTTAATTTCTCTTTTTCACAGATTAAAAAGAAAACTTATCGGCAACTGAAAATGCACAAATAAAAAAAAAATGTTTCAATTTCATTAACTGATCAGAAGGAGATATTGTATCTCCCTCATTACAAATATAATTTGTTGATAATGATTAACCAATTATTACTACCTTACCTGTAACAACTCAGGGTCAACCATTGCTTTCCACGATACAATGTAATTTGATGCGCGAATTAGTTAGGTGTAAGACAATCGAATCATATTATCTGCAAATATTATTGTGACCGTCAACTCTTAGAGTACAACGCTTTATTCGACGACCTTTCTCTCCTTTACTTTGTTGTTCATGCCACACTTCCCATGTCCCGTTATTCAGGATGCTATTTTTTTTTTCTTTTTAGGTCCTAATATAAGTATCGGTGACTGCTAAATTGGAGAATTTCGATTTTTTTTTTTGGATGATCTTGGGTGTGATTACACTTTTTTTCACTTTTCTTTCTTTTTCTAAATGTTATTGTTGAAGAGATTCCAGTCATTTCTTTATACTGGATGTAGATCAAAATTAATGAAGAAAATTGTCTTTCTAGTAGAGCAGATAAGCCGAAGAATTGTGCAAAATTTGACTAAAGCATGAAACTTTCACCATTGTTAGTACATGGTATAAGATTAATTTTAAGATCGGGAGGTAAGTCTGAATTGACCTCTGATGACCTCTAGAGGTCAATGACCTCAAAATCTAAGAAAATTGATATTTTGCGTCATTGGTTAATGATAAACACAGTAATGATGTACTAAAACTTAATATTTGTCACAGTGAAATGGTCTTTATGTTCCACAGAGCCCTGACAGGTTTCTACCTTTGACCTCTGATGACCTCCAGAGGTCAATGACCTCAAAACGTCCGAAAATTGATATTTTGCATCATTGGTTAATGATAAAACACAGTAATAATGTACTAAAACTTAATTTTTGTCACAGTGAAATTGTCTTTATATTCCACAGAGCCCTGACAGGTTTCTATCTTTGACCTCTGATGACCTTCAGAGGTCAATGACCTCAAAATGTCAGAAAATTGATATTTTAATGCGTCACTCATAACTGAAACACGATAATTATGTACTAAAAACTAATTTTTGTATTATAAAGAGGAATTGCCTCAATGTTCCACTGAGCCTTTCGAGTCAGATTTCTACCTTTGACCTCTGATGACCTCAGATGACCTATGATGAGGCCAATGACCTCAAAATGTCAGAACATTGATATTTGGTGCAATTGGTTGATGACAAACATGATTTAGATGTTATTTTCATTTGTATTACAATTGAATTGTTTTCCTATTCCACAGAGCAAGAGAAATTACTCACGTGTCTCTACCTTTGACCTCTGAGGAAGGTGACAGGTCAATGACCTCAAAATATCAGAATATTGATATTCTATGTATAGTCAATGGTCAACTTTGTAATAACCGATGTACAATCATTTATGCTATAATAGAAGAATCTTGTCATTCCATGGAACATTGGTCATTAGCCTGTGCATTATATCCAACTTTGACCTCTCAGGACAATGAGAGGTCACTGAGGTCACATGTGTAGGCTAGTTACCTGTATTGATGTTTGGCTTCATTGGTGTAATCGTAAATGCTTAATCATGTACAAATCACGCACTGATGTTTTGATCAAAGTATGTATGCATATTCCACAGAGCATTGGTTTTATAGTAACAGGTCTCTGAAATGTGAGAGGTCAGTTACTTCAGAAATAAGCTTAAGTTTCTTGAGTGATGGCATCGACCTCAAATACAACTGTTATGTTTGGGTTAGTTATGTAGACTAGCAAATATAGGCAAATATGGCCATTATCTCGACACTCTAGGAAAACAAGGCCCACGATACTGATTACAGAGTGCTTAATCTCTTCAGTGTAAGTCTCATAGATCTTTTCCCCCATTTGTCGGACTCATTATGGGACTGGTTTGCCTAAGTGTCAAGCTCATGGGCAATATTTGCATAGTTTCCAGCTGGTGGGCCTGTATTGGCCATTGTAAAGCTGGTGGGTTGTTACAGTATGACTGCGATGAATGACTCATGGTCCTGGAGTATACAGTCCACAGCTGCGACATCATGGACCATCTTGAAAACTTCGACATACTGTGAGGCCCAACATGCATTCCACATGAAGCAATCCTGTGTATTGCAACTAGCTATTGCCATCCGAGACCTACCCAGGGAATAGATAAGCATTCATGGGAAACCATGGAGAAAGCGGATTGTGCAAAATATTTTGGGGTTCCAATAGGAGGCTCAGCTGGAATCAAATCGCCACAGCAGCTTAAAAAGGTTATACTTCAACCAAAGACTCTCTCCAGACGAAGATACGAGTATCATAAAGTTCAGGTGTTTTGCTACTCCATGCCGCTCAGGACTGTCCTGGAATATGCATGCATCATCTGGGATCCATTCATTCAGGTGAAACATCATGAAGTTTGGAATGATCCAGAGAAGATATGCACTCTTTAGCTGCAATGACCATCATATGCAAAACAAGCAGTGTTACAGCCACACTTGAAAAACAAAACAAAGCAAAACAAAACAAAACTACAATGGCAATCCCTGTAAGAAAGTACAGCTCAGGCAAATTCAGCGATGATGTTCTGCATCAAGAACCCCACAATATCCACTCCGCAGGAAGTTGTGGCTCTATTGCTGCATTCTTCAAAAAGGGCAAATGACCAAAATGTCAGGCATCATTTGCAAGAACACAAAGTAGGCCTACTCCCAAAAAAGGTGGCGGCTACTCTCGGCCACTGTCTCTTGTATCTCTTTGAAACACTTCAAGAGAGAGATACTCAATATTCAGCTCTGTTATTAAAGATACATATGTCTCTCTTTTTGTTTTTGCATTTGTTTGTTGTTTTTTGCTTCATATAGCTCTTTGGATACCTTCTTTAACCAATTAAGAAAAGGCTCCATGGCAGAATATTACAAGATTACACAGTATAATGAAGAAGAAGAAGAAGAAGAAGAAGAAGAAGAAGAAGAAGAAGAAGAAGGAGAATAGGAAACGAGATCTGCTGTCAATGATGCAGAGCCAATACCAATCATTTCCATGGCAGATCTTAGTCGGCACTGCAAAGGTTTGGATGTCTCTCTCTGTTGACAAAGGATATTCTAAAGCTCCAAGTAAGTCCATGGGGTGGTTTACATTGTCTGGGCATAGAGGGTTGGGTTGGGTATATGAGGATATGATGCTTTGTTATAACAATTAGGTCTGAGATATCTATTTTTTATGTTTGTTTTGACCATCCCGCATGGATCTCCAACGAAAAGGAATGATAATGTGTTAGACCCGGCCGCCACCGTGTTTTTTCAATAGATTTTGATATTACAGTGTAGTTGAGAAAAAAGTAACCGCTCATTGTCCTAGATGGAAGTCAAAATTGAACTGTGTGTGGAATACTCTGCATACAATTTTGGACATACACACACACACACACACACACACAAAATGCATTTTTTTTTATATAATTATTATTTCATAAGCAGCTGGCCATTACAAACCAATGAGACCAGACATCAATATTCTTACATTTTGATGTATATCTTTCAATATCCTCCAGGGGTCAGAGGATCATCGCTAATGTTCATGTAAGTGAAATGAGTACACGCCTTTTGAATTGCTCACTTTTATTGCTATAGAAATACACAATATGTGCATCATGTCAATCATTGAATATTGTATCAGTCTCATTTTCAGTCTTGGATTAGTTTTTCTATGTACAAATGAAATCGTGGCAAAGTAAACAACTTTCACATCAAAATATAAACGAGAGTACTAAAAAAGAAATAGATGTAATAACGTGCAAGGCAAATACCAGGCCTACATCATCTTAAGGTATACAGGTGAAGGAAATCACCTTATTGATAAACAATTAACTTGACTGGGATAGCGACCACTGAACAATATTGTTTCTTAAAACTCTCTTCTTTTCAACAAGTGGAATAAAACACATGCACATACCGGGGCATCAGTTTGGAGGAGGGGTGGGGTGGTGGCAAGGATAGTTGACCCCCACCCCATTAAATTCTGAGATGTGGACTATGTTTTGTTGTTGTTAGTTTTTGTTGTTTGTTGTTTTTTGCTTTTTAGACAGAAAACTGCCCAAGTTTTTCACTTTAAGTGTGCATCGGATTGTTAAAATTTAATTCTGAAATGCAAAATCTCCCTTCTGTGAGAGGGGATATCTCCTTTCGATAGACTCCTTCCCCCTGCTTGGTTCCTTCCACAGATATAACATACTTTGGGGAATGATAATTTCCCTTATTCTATGAAAAATGTTTTTAAGAGATATTTATATTTGAATTCCAAAGATGAAAAGGCTTTCCTATATATGCACGATTGTTCATTTTGGAGGGCAAGAGGCATTTGCCCCGCCTCCCGAGAAAATATAGGAGGGGTAATGGTGGGGACATAAAACTTTGCCTCCAAGTATTTCCTGAGATTGAGATTTTTTTTCTTCACTTTTTTGACAGAAAATGAATTGTCACTGAACATTTCAGCTATGGTATGCACCAGATTAAAAGGCAGAATTTCCTTTGCATACCCCCTTCCCCACACTATCTTTCGTTATGTCCCCTTCCATTTTTTGTTCTATATCATCACAAAGTATGTACTAGATCTTTAATTTCAGTTCCGACATATTAAAGAAAATCCCTCTTGTTGGAGGGGGTAGTGTATCTTTCAATTAACAATACCTCCTCGGTTTCTACCCTTAGATTTGGTACACTCCTTTTACTGATAATTTCCCAAATATTCCATCATAAATGTGTATACTAGATTTTTCTTTTTACATTTCTATTCTTACTGCAAAGGCTCCCTCGCATGGGAAGGATTGGGGGACAGCCCCTTTCATACCCTCCTCTCGCTGTATCAACCTCTCCTCCATGCATTGATTATGGCTACACATTTGGGTATGGACTTTTTTTTTTCAAAATGGTAGTTCAACCAGTGGCACGAGATCATTGAATTGCAAACAAAAGAATGGAAAAGCTCCATAATGTGGGAGGGGGATACCTCCACCCACATCCTTCTGTCGATTGGTCTTCCTCCATAGATGGCTGACTTACTACACATTTTTGATACAATTTCGAGGTATTCCTTCAAAAGTGCCTGTGTGCCAGGTCGTTGAATCTCATTTCTCAAAATACAAGAGCTCTGTCGAATGGGAGTGGAATACCCTACCCTCGCCAACGCTGCGCTTGCCGGGTTCCCATCCATATAGACTTGGTACACCTTGGTGATCCATAATTTTCCAAATATTCCCCAAAACGTATGCATCAGATTCTTAAAAAAAAAAATCTTCGTCTTTGGGAGGAGGGTAGGTGAGATGCGCCCACACCCCATCAACTTCCGTATAATTGATGACGCACACATTAAACAAGAGCTACACTGAATCACTGATTTCAGGTCTAAACCTGCAAAAATCCAATCCCCCACCCACATCCTCCCCCTCCCCCTCCGCTTCATTCCTTTGCACCATGAACTTATGCTTTTACATATTTTCCAAGTTCCCCCCCCCCACGTGAAAACAGATCGACACCCCTTGCTCTGTGCACATACCCGACTTAGATAATTACCTGAAAAGTTCTGCGGAATGAGATAGCCACTTTTTTGGTAACAGAAATGCATGGTTTGTAAGCCCTACATTATAAACAATTATTAACTATTAACTATCGCAATATCAATATTAACATCCTCACATTTCATTCGAGGTATTTGACCTTGTGTGATTTTCATAGGTGAACGGTAATGGCTCGTTAAATAACAGGGCCTACGAGTGCTCTCTAAAACATCATCATGTTTACCATTGATGATGCCAAACTATTCTGATACTTTGAGGTCATTGACCCCTCGAGATCATCAGAGGTCAAAGGCAGAAACTCGTCTGTGTGCCTTGGAATATGAAGACGATGTCATTGTACACAGATATGCTTGTTTTGTACATCTTTACCATGTTTGACCTTTCACCAATGATGTCATACTTCAATATTCTGATATTCTGAGGTCATTGACCTCTCAAGGTCATCAGAGGTCAAAGGTAGAAACCTGTCTGCTCTTTAGAATATGAAGACAATTTCATTGTAAGACAGATATGCTTGTTTTGTACATCTTAACAATGGTTACCATTAACCAATGACATCACAGATCAATAGAATATTTTGAGGTCATTGACCTCCAAAGGTCATCAGAGGTCAAAGGTTAAAACCTGTTTTGTACATCTTTACCATGTTTGACCTTTCACCAATGATGTCATACTTCAATATTCTGATATTCTGAGGTCATTGACCTCTCAAGGTCATCAGAGGTCAAAGGTAGAAACCTGTCTGCTCTTTAGAATATGAAGACAATTTCATTGTAAGACAGATATGCTTGTTTTGTACATCTTAACAATGGTTACCATTAACCAATGACATCACAGATCAATAGAATATTTTGAGGTCATTGACCTCCAAAGGTCATCAGAGGTCAAAGGTTAAAACCTGTCAATGCTCTGTGGAATCAGAAAATGGTTTCCCTGAAGTATAGATGCCTGTTTAGTGAATCATAACCACATATATCATTCACAAATGTCTAAAAACATCAATATTTTGATATTTAAAGTTCATTGACCTCTGGAGGTCATCAGAGGTCAAAGGTAAAAACCTGTCAGTGCTCTGTTGAATCTGGAAATGATTTCTCTGTGATATAAATGCATGTTTAGTGCAACATAACCACATATATCATTTGCAAATGTCTAAAAACATCGATTTTCTGATATCTAAAGTACATTGACCTCTGGAGGTCATCAGAGGTCAAATCAGACTTACCTCCCGATCTTTAAATAAATCTTATGGTATGTACTAACACTGGTGAAAGTTTCATGCTTTAGTCAAATTTTGCACAATTCACGTGATTTTGAGGGCTTATCTGCTCTACTATTCAGAGATGATATAAATTACCTCAATTACAAAAATATACTTTAGGTCATTTAAATGTTGTCTATGCTGAAGAATCCGCTAATTCTATTCAATAAATCTGAGGTCATTGTTATTCCTGCAGCTATTGCAGCTGCTCGAAGTGCCCAATAAATCTTTGCTGCTGCTCTCAGATATATATTTAGTGTCTTGCAGAAGCGATTCATAGATAATTATACTCGAGGAATAGAAACCACAATCATCTCTATTTCGTCAAGATTTTACTTCTCTGAAATGTTTTTTTTTTTTACTTCTAAGACACAGCGATTGTGCTATTCATGAGTTTCCAGTGCCTTTTACATGGAGATGAGGGCGTTCGTCTGCAGCCCATTCATGATGAAGACAGTAAATATCGCTTCATGAACCACAAGGGAAAAAGGTGCATCGACGGTATCCAAATAGCTAGCCTTTTTAAATTGCCTCCATCTCCCCTCCCCACGACAGGAATTCGGTGCATGAATGGTGTACAGAACTTTCCTGTGTGAGTCACCTCATTCCATACTGAATCATTGAACTTATCATAGAAAGGAATTGAAGCTTCTCTAGATTTCTAGGTTACCATCAATGCTCTCCTACTTTGCAATTTATATATTATGTTGAGCTTTGGAGTTATTTTGCCTGTGGAGATTTGGTCTCGGGGAAACCATATCTTCATATAAAGATGCTGTGGTGGGTTCCTCTTTGTCCATGTTCGTATACTGATTTTCGACTATTTCATTGGCACATGCTTCAAGAACGAGATTTTCGTCTAACTCGCGCTCTTCTCTTGGCTTCCTGGAGTATACTGTTACAGAATATAGAGAATTGCTCAGGCCTATCGCAAGAGGGTTATGCTTATCATTTCTCTCGATACTAGCGTAGTCGTGTCCATGTAGCGATTCCCTGATGGGTGCGGATTGGTCGGAAGTTGAAAGAATATCTTCTTTAACTGACCGTTCAGAGACCTCACATCTACCAGCGTTATCTGCAGGTCTGAACCGAGCGGACATATCTCTGTTGATCTCTGGTCCAAAGGATTGAACACAGTTAATGTAACACGTCTTTTCATGTTCGCAACTAACAGGTCTGTGTGGACTTACGTTTGACATTAGATAGCCGTTTCATCAATGTCGTTTTCTGTTGCAGAGAAGTCCGAATATTCAACTAATTTGGCATCTTCCTTTTTCTTTACATTTCTTGACATGTCCATGTATAGCTCTTTCTTGACATTAGATGTGATGTTTTGATACTGCGCAATATCTTCACTATCTCGGTGTAGTATGACGTCACGGAGAGGTCGCCAAATTGTGTCCGGTAGATCGCTGACCACTTGCCCTTCAAGAGTGTGATCCTATCAAGGACAATAAAAAGTAGAGGGTAGCATGTTAATGCATGGTGTTCTTTCGCTGACATTGACTTTTACGTTTATTTCTAGAGATGCGCAATGTGTTTAAAAAAAAAAATGTATTCATCATGGTAACTGATTTGAGATTTGTCGTCCAGAATAACCGAATATATGGCATCACGAGGCTTCTGTCTACATAACTACATGTAATAGATATCAGTGCCATGCAGTGTATCGGAGAAATTTAGAAGCACGTGATATTGGAATGACAATTTACCTGAAATCCAAGCACGAAAACACACAAATTTCAGGTAGCTTTTTAACAAAGGTGTGATTGATTCAAAGTAGAGTTTCTAAAATGCATACGTTACTCTTTTGACCATCAGAGTTAACTTTGCTTATAGAACAATAGTTAACATAAAACTTGCTGCGAGAGAAATTCGTTATTTCAAAAAAGCCATGTATATTCCTTGGTATAGAACCAGGGAGTTAAATACTACAGGGAGTTCCGTTCGAAATTAATGACCTGCATATTCAACAATATAATCCAAGGTGACTACCTCTGCAGAGTTCTGGTAGATGTGATGCACGTCCTCCTGATTAGCTGTGGCGTCACCAGTGTTGTTGCCCCGATGTTCCGGCAAAGGGTGATGCATCGCATCGGTATTGATAGAGGGCAATGAGTGGGTACTGATTTATTTGAATTTTCTGGGCGTCTACGTTTTCTGTTGAGTAAAAACAAACAAACAAACCGACAAAAAAGGCAAAACAAAAACCATACGAGATGAATCAGATGGAGAATGTACGTCTTTGTAATAACATTTAAACACAGATTCGTGTGGAAACAACTTTGGTTAATGAGCACCATTTTTTTTCCCGCAGATTTCTGGAACAAAATTTCCATACTTCGAATGTAGTAAACATGAAATACGTTTACTTTAAATATTAAAAGCAGCCGATCGCCATCATTTATGGTACGTAAACTCCGAACGACCGAAGTTTGTGCATGCAATTGCGCAATGCCAGACTCGGTGCTATATCCATAAACGTGTGGGACAATGCTGCCACTGAGACACGTGTGTGTGTGTGCGTGTGTGTGTACGCATCATGCACAAACATTGTCACCGCGAGCTGCGGTGATTGGAGGAGAGAGACCAGAAGACGCGTGGCTCTTTTGGCCTCTCTTCATGCGCATGCGCACTGAGAGTGTGCGTCCATTCGGAAGCTCTCGTGGCTCGCTCGGACAGCCATTTTGGGTTAGAAAATTTGTAGCATAGAGCTCATGTAGGTTAGCGTGTTGTTCGCTGACCCATTGAGCAAGCGCTATTCTCATTCGGGGTCACTACATTTGATACAGAATGGGGGAGGCAGCGTGTTGCGTTCGTCTCCGTGCCGCACAAACCACTCGCCACGATTGGAGATTGTTTGAATTCCATTGCCAGTCCTTTCATCAAATAACTACTGTGCTTCAGGCAGCGCTTGGCACAGTACAAGATATTTCTCAAATAGTATGAGCGCCTTTCTCTTTTTATGTCAATAATTATTTGTAATACATGATGTATTGCATTGTAAATAAGCGTTACATACATGATGTATCTAATGTATATATATATATATATATATATATATATATATATATATACATTATATATACTTTTATTTATCCGTTTATTCATATGGGGTAAACACACAAGATAATGAAGAGAAAATGTGCTCTCACTTACTTTTTCCAGTGATGGTTGCACCAAACCATAGATAGAATGACAAGTACTAAGGTAGCGAAACATGCAGAGGGTCGAATAGTCAGTGCAGTATATTGTGTCTCCAGGTCTCCAAAAGCTAAAAAATAAAATTCATCAAATTGACCCTTCGTTATCAAATAATGATTGAATGCTAAGCAACATGCTATGAACTTCTGAGCATTCATTCTTTTCTCTCTTTTTTTTTTGGGGGGGGGGGGCGGGGGGTTCAAACTTCTTTTGATCCGTTCTATACCAATGAGGCAAACATGCACAAATTTCACACACAGACGAGGGACAAGGCACTGAGACAGTATGACATGCAAGTGATTAATTGTGTCCCTTTCATGTCGATGTGAAGAAACCGACTTTAATCAAATAGAGAAACAAGTCATCTGAAATGTCTGATCAACATTCAGGCATTGAATTTCCCTGATTTTTATTACTGATGAGTGCATCACAGATTACAAAAGTGCATAAATCGACTAATGTTATAAACATACTGAAGCCTCCCCCCCCCCCCACGTTAAGACTGATTTCAATATTAACAGAAAATGTCACTCAAATCGAAAAGGTCTAGTATTACTCTGTTGTTGATTGGAACTTATGTACTTACAGCAGATACAACATGGATACTACACGAATGCTAATTCATAAATGTTTGAATACTAGTTCACATAACATACAAAATATGCACAATGTAATACTTGGACTTGAAGTACCTTCTGTTATCTGTGATGGGGTTGTGCTGATGTTGACATCGTGACCCTCGTTACCTGTGACAAAACTCACACAAATACGCAAACCTGTACCAATATGACCAACGACGCTCGTGAAACAAGTTGCACAAAAATGTCTCTGACACAATACTGAAATTCAACACATTGTCATGCACACCGTTCTCATACTTGGAGTAAAAGGATGCTTCAGTCGGGTAGTTTCAACGTGGATAGAAGATTCAATAGGAGACCACACCAACTGGTGTTACTGTGGTGTAAATGTGTTCACACCTTTTTTTTTTCAAAAATCAAGTACTTTGTCGGAAAATTTTAGATCGTCATTTTTAAGTTCAAAATCGACAAGAAGAACAATAACTAGGAAAGTATCTTTTAAAAAAATTATATTTTGGAAAGACATCCGGAGGTGTTAATCTAACACCAAAAATGAGCACCGTAAATGTAATACAATCTCGGTGTTTTATATGTAACACCAGACTTTTTGCAGTGTTATTTGCGCTGTAAATAAGCGTTTCGTCATATCTCTGTAAATTCAGCACCAAGGGAATCGGTATTGGGTGCGGGGAATATAAGTAGCAATGACTTTGCGGTGATCTGGTGATCTGTCTCAAGAATTTAACTAAAATATTCAAAAGCTTCTAGAAAGCCTCTTGCTATGATTTGCAGGTGGAAAAAAAAGAGATCTACTTCTTCAAAATAGTTCTAAAATGTGAGTAAGGGTAAAATAACCAACATAACAATGTTAATCTGTGAATTAACACAAGCAGTGTTAAAACATGAAAAACAGTATCAACATTTGTTACGTGCATATTCGTTTAATCATTACGCATGAGAATATTACAGTTACCTTGAATGTATGAAAACCATTGAGCCCTCTTAGGCGTGGCTGGAGTTGATATAATTTGAGCCGAATGATCTTAAGCGCTGGGAAGCCGAGCTCTCTGCAGACTAAATCAGCATCTCTGACATTAAAGTCATCAAAGCAGACGTGTCTGTCTGACTCCAGGACCACTAAGCCATCCAGGGGAGAGGGTCCATCATCCAGCTTTACCGGTGGTATGTCTTGAAATTATAAATTATATTACTTGCCATCTTTTTAAATTTAATTTCTTTCTTTTTTTCACTTCAAAGACCTACTACAATACATGTCACTGGGAGCAAAACATGTCATAGTAATCAATCTACACTTCGGATTACCGCATCTTTATACAAAAGTACATTCAATTATTTATGAGCAAATAGATGACACATGGCTATGTGTAAATTAATGACCGAACCTAAACTTATAAGCCATCGCGAATACGAGCAGACTTATAAGTATACAAATTGGTTCCTACAGTACTGATAGCTCATCGAATATATACAATAGAGAACAATTATTATTCTTGAGTTATATTATTCACGAGGATAAAGGTGTTAAGTTTCTTCCTGATATTGTTGATATGAAAAAAAAATACGTTTAATTCATTTAAGACCTACTTAAGCTCGGGATTGTGAAAAAAAAAAAGGAATACAGAAATGTATCAATCTACTAGATGGAGAAACTAGGATGGAGAAACAGTTTTATTATTAGCATGTTTACGTGGAGGAAATGGTTTCACTGGCGTACCTACCCTTTAAATAGTAAAAATGAATAAACAAATAGATAATTAAATGTAATTTTTGTATTTGGGATAGGAAGGCGAAGAATGATGTTATCGGGGAAATCATTCCCGAATTTACGAATTTGCACTTGACTGCAGTTCTGTTATAATTAAATGCAAAGAACAGCTTCGTCAAGTTGGGTAATCATGGAATTCGTCCTTTGTTGAAAACGTGTCTGCAAATGCACCAGGAAGATCATCGTAGACAATTGGTACATAGATATACCAAAGCCTGTCATGGAGTAAATGATTTGATTTGATCTCTGTTTGAAAAGATAACTTGCCTCATTAATATTTTGATAAATATTCTAATAGCACGCTTGGGGGGGGGGTTACTTGTTCGCGAAGTACACTATTTCTAGATAGATAATTATGATAGATTTTCAATCGTACAGTCTGGGATTCGCCAGAGCAGTGCCACAATCCATGATTTACGTTTCCTTTCTTTTATTTATGTATGTTTCGGTGGGGTTCGGGGGGGGGGAGATAACATAGCCTGGCAATCGAGGATGAATATCAAACATTCGGCGTCCTCTTGGACCTCTCAAAGGCCTTTGACATAATCATTTATGATGATACTGTAGTACAAATTATCTAATTTTGGCTTTAAAGAGAAAATCTGGAGTGTTTCAAGAGTTACTTCTCATGCAGACAGCAATTTATTCTTGTTCATAACGCTGAATCCTGCTATAAACAGTTGACTTGTGGTGTTCGTCAGGGATATATTGTCGATTTTCACAATCCTTCCATTCTCTTTATGATGGTTACCATCAGTATGAGGCCCCGTCCATTCAAGCTTACTTGCTTGCGATGGCGGTCTCCTGCATTCAATTATCTCTGTTATTTACTGAAAAAATACTGTATAATTATTTTATTTTATGTTTTTATGCATGTATACTACGTAATGCAATCACTTATGTGCATCTATTTGTGTATACTGATATATATCTACTTCACTGCACTTGCTATTCTTTGTCTTTGTGCTTTTACAATTTGTATTCAATTTGTATATGATTGAATGCGGAAATTAATCAAATCAAAATATGCTTTGCTTCCTACGGAAATGTATACATATATTTTTATATGAAAGAAATCCACACATTTTTATGTCATTCTGATGTCATTCTGGTCATTTCATTCTTTCTTTTCAGATTATTTCAAATTCGAAAATTCCACTCTTAAGAAGCTGACTATGCAATAGCTGACGTTTTATTTCGACAAAATCTCTTGCTATCATTATTTCGAAAGAAACTAGATAATCACTGTTTATTTTCCGATTCTGTAAGATGCCCTTACACTTTAAATACGATGCCAATAGATGGATAAAGTTTACTTCTCAGACTTTTGAGAGGCATTACCTAGGTTAGTGTACATATGAAGAGTTTGTTCGCATAAACCGATAAGTCCATATTTGCCAAATGGAGATATTTGCGATTTAAGGTCAAGAAAAATAAAGAGAATAATAAGAAAATGTTTGCTTCTTTTGACCATAACTTCAAAAATGTACCGTGTATTATTTTAGTGACCAATATATCATTTAAAAGGTATTATTCTGTACTTTATGACAGAGACCGTACTTCAAAATCTTCAAAAATGGACTTATCGGTTTTTGCGAACAAACTCTTCATATAATCATCTTAACTTAAACAGAACATAGCCTGTACATATAATCCGACGTGACCATACCCTTTTGTGGAATATACAAAAAAAAAAAAAATATTGAATTTTATTGAATCTTAATAAGGAGTCAAGAAAACCTGTCAAAGGCTATGGTAGTATGACAATAATTGCAAAAGTCGCAAGCATTGTACTTTTTGGCAAAGAGAAAGTGTTTGCTAAATCTTCACATTACGTGTCACGACTAATAGAATAAAATGAAACAAAATGACTTAAACAAGCCTTCTTCTACGAGTCGCTGTATAGTCTTTAGTCTTCACATGCATTGAAATCTGTTTATGGAAAGATAATTAACATAATTTAAAAAAAAAATCGCACGTTCTTAACACTAATATGTATTAAAATACGAGGCAATTAATACTTACCGTCGTAACACTTCACGTTCATTTTGAAATTTGCCGCTTTAGACCTATATATGTTTACGTAAGTGCAGTTTTGTCTGATGTGCCAATGATAAAACGGGGTACAGCAAATTATGATTCAGGACCGGAGCCTTAAAGGTAGGGAATCCCATTTGCATGCCTTAAATGAAGAGTTGTGTAAACACAGTGGTATGTTGAAGAGAGTATCATTTTAGAAACTCCCATGAAGTACTGAAAGTGGAAGGTAACATTCAGTACATTTTTATTGACCGTTAGATTTTGAATTGAATTCTTTTCGGGGCTCACCGTAAATTCCAGTACATTACTAGGCTACCTTTGCAGACCCATGCACTGCATGTGTGTCCATCATGTATATTTTGTGAATAAAGTTCATCAAAACTTACAAACATTTCTATATACATTCTTGCCACACACTCTATATGTTATTACATCAGCTCTTATACTTTTAGATTTGTGTTTATAGATAAAAAAAATACAGAAGACTGCAACAAAAAGGCTTAAGTGTGGCTGACACACAGAACTACTGAGTAGTTGAGTTTTGTGCATTATTCAAATTGTAGGTAACTGTTTACTTCCAAATTTCTAAGCAGTGGCCTAAACAAGTCCCCTGAGGTTCATATTTAATGTTTTGCTGCATTTTGGGAGTTCTGTAAAAGGTATCCCCTACCTTTAAATGTTTAGGTAGATATCAAATCCTGTATATCAAATTCCATCCCTACATCGTTGATAGATTGGATTTCAATGAGAAATCGCCGTCCTAAAGGTGCCTGTATAAACCCAACAACTGTTAGCGATGCATGCTTCATCACACCATATGTCGAGGTCCAGTGGCCTTCCCGAGCAGTTGAGAGTGTAATCTGAAGACACAATTAACGAGTGAAAAGGGAGAATTGGTTAAACAGGAGAATGAATAGATTCATTTATTTGCGCATTCATAATCGTTTGTGTTTTGCATTTCACAGTCATTATGTAAGAAATAAACAATTTCTATCAATTGCATTTCCTGCTGTATTTTCTGTTTTGAATTTCAAGGCAGGAAAAGTGCACAAGCACTTCAAACAAATCATCATTGTAACTCGGTTAATTAGAAAGTTGAAGTGCAAGATAAAGCAGTGTCTTAATTACCACAAAAAAGATAAGCAGTATCGTGGGAAGAAAAGCCTTCACGTGACTTCTGTTTTTCCTTCGAAATGCATGTTTTTTTTCTGAGCTGATATTTTCATTTCATTCCATATTATTCTATTTATTTCCATATTCAAATGATACACAGTAATTAGCCTTTAACGAAAACAAAAATAAATACGAAAATCAAAGATACGTTACTACACGTCGTGTTACTTTCCATAGTTGAGGAAGTGAGCAACGGCTGGCAGAGCTGGAGCAAGAAACAGGCAATCAACAGAACCACTGGAGGCATTCTTGATGTCTGTTTAATGAAAATAAATCCCTTGTTCGGTGTAGAATTAGAGTTAATCCAACTTGATGAGAAATATCCCCTCTAAAATCAATGCACAAGGTTTTACCTCCAGGTGTAACATGTGTAAAGAATATGAAAGTATAAGACCTGTCTTAAATGTGGTGGTTGAGTGTAATTCAAAGTGAGTTCCTCAAACATACTGTGGAAAAGTTTAACAGTAGTCAATGCTGATGATGTTATTGTCAACATAATTGGAGATAAAACGTCCGTGCTTGCGCGCGCATCTACTCTGCAATATCCAATATTAGCTGTCTGTAGGTGTGTGAAAGGAAGATTCGGTCCAAAATTGATATTGAAATGTCTTTCTACGTCCCTGCAGCTGAGGAAAGCGGCAAGGAACTATTTATTATAAAACACTTGCCCCTGAAAGGGGTGGTACAGTTTCGGTTGAGATAGGGCTTCAGGTTTCCAACGTCTTATGATGATAATTTTTTAATGTCGGAGAAACCTTTTTATGAAATATTAGGCAGCATATAATTCTAGAGAAATTCAGAGTTTATTTGATGAAACTTTGTTTTGAAATGGCTGAGATATCCAAAACAACGCAATTCCAAGCAAAATTGGGACCCATCTTTTATTTGGATCGCTTTGCTTTACTTTGTTTTTGGATATCTTAGCCATTTCAAAACCGATTTTCACCAAGTCAACTTTGAATTCCTCCTAGGATAATTTGTATGCTCTTTAACAAAAGTTCAACAGTTAAAAGCTGAATCCTCACCTATACCATTACTATATCACCCCTTTAACGGCAGTATAAAAAAATGTAAGGATGAAAACAAAATCAGTACCTGTTTGGTATTGCAAGCTGACAAAGCATGTTGTGGTCCAAGGAATGATTAAACTACCTCGTTCTCCTAGGTAAAACTCAGCAATTTGTATCTGTAAATGAAAATATTAGCTAGATGAATTCCTGACTTTGTTGTTTGTTGTTTGTTGTTGTTTTTTTATTGCAAATGACTGAAAATTGCACTTCACCGATCTGAACCGACTATCTAGTATTTATTTAATATTATTGATTCCGTGTGTTTTTCTGTCAATATGTGTCTGTGTGTCAGCATCTATGTCTCTCACTTGAGATTTGTAAAGGATCTATTTTCACCTACTGTCAGTGTTATGGATTGCAGAAATAATTATTTCCACTGCTGTTACACTTCCTTGCATGTGTAGCATTGCTCTCATTGTACAAAACGTAGGCTTAGCAATCAATCCTCATCAGGATGTCCTGTGATACCTTTTGATACCATATAAATATCTAAAACAAAACTGATGACGTTGCTTGTATCTGTTCTTGAGGCTAGACAATTTTCAAACACATTATCAAGTAGGTCTATAATATCTCTAAGGTACTTCTCCTGTATGTAATAGTTTCAATCCATTCAATTGCAATCTTGCGTGTGATTATCATTGTTTGATTACAATTAAATCGTACATGTTTTGTCTCACGGCAATCTTCATGACAAACAGATATTGCCCCTTCGTTGAATTAGTTTCAGTTATGAGAATGAAATCTAAATTGGTGTGATTGATTAAACCCTGAAGAGGTTTTAAGGAGGTGGGGAGAGCTTATTCCCGGTCATTTAATTAACAGGCTTTGGTACAGCAATACAATTGCTTTTATGAGATTCCAGCCTATTGATGAAGATTGCGCAACATATGCAAATGTGATTTTATGCATTACTACATAATGACTCGTTCCAAGAGCACTCATGAAGTACGCAAACGATGCAAACCTAACTAATTATTTGACAGATTGTCATAGTATTAGTAAGAGCGCATTTGCTCTCTTGAGAGATAGTCATTAGTGACTAAAGAAGATAGCACTTTCCTCTTATGGAAATTATCACTCTACATCATTTTAATACAGTTCTTGGACATTGGTGCACGTATTTGTGCATTCGCACGAAATTCGTGTGTACAAGTCAGCATGAGTGTGAGACCATCACCTCTTCATCACGTGTTTCCTAGGAGTAATTTAAGTGACCAAAGAACTTGCCATCGTTTCATTGCATTGTGCCACGTCCAAGTTATCGCTTGTATGTTCGTAATGAATTTATTTTGCAGAAAAAAAAAGAGCATAAGTGAATATAGGTTATAGGCCTGGAAATCTGAAAATTGAATAGTATAAAAGTAGGTCGGATGCAAAGTTTGATCCTGTTAGGTAGGTCCAGTAGTGAAGATAGCTTCCGTCGAAAATAACATTGCCTAATCTGAAACGCATGCACAATAGTTTTTGACGTGAAGCCGCAAATGTGATGCTTTCAGGATTTTCCTCTACAAGCAAACATAAACATTTATACCCGATTCATTGCTAAGAAAACTCTGAAATGTTGTCCGGACATCGCCATTCAAAGATCCAAGATATCCTGGTTCCATGCTGAAACAGAATACAACGTAATTATGATGGTTATAGTAAATAGGCGCCTTCATTTCGATTTCACCAGCACTGGTCAGACTCGTTCCTGTTCAACATAGTTCTTGATAGATTGATTTGTCAGATTATTGCCAGGACATGTCCTGTCGATGATTCTTGATTTTTTTTTTTCTTTGCCAATCTTTGAGCAAATTTCACGCCCATATTTTGCAGAAGTCTTTGGAAGTGGATAAAAAAGCGCATATATAAACACGCGCTCACACACACAGAACCCCACACGCATATACACGCATATAAATGTACATGAATATATATATATGTGTATATATATATATATATATATATATATATATATATTATATATATATATATATATATATATTATATATATATATATATATATACATACATACATACATACAGACTTATATACATATATATGAAGAGTTTGTTTGCAAAAACCGATAAGTCCATTTTTGAAGATTTTGAAGTACGGTCTCTGTCATAAAGTACAAAATAATACCTTTTAAATGATATATTGTTCACTACATTATAAAGGTATATTTTTGAAGTTATGGTCAAAAGAAGCAAAAATTTTCTTATAATTCTCTTCATTTTTCTTGACCTTTAATCGCGAATATCTCCATTTGGCAAATATGGACTTATCGGTTTTTGCAAACAAACTCTTCATATAATAGTTGGTCACTTTCTTATAGTCTTCACTATTTTTATGATTGATACTTTATCAGCATATTATGAAGAGACAGAAGATGATCTTGATCTTCAAATAGTTTAGCGTGCCTTGTCATGTTTAACGACTATTTCCAAATATTGTTCTTAATTACAGCATTTATTGTTATAAATGACTTACACTTCAGTTGAATATTAGAAAATACATACAACCATTTCAGGTTAACATTAGTGAGGCTGTAACTGTTTCTGCTACCGATGACATCAATAATAATGTTGCCACATTTACCTCTAATCACAACGTTTAATAGTTTCCGCATTAAATTTACTCGATGTGTCGATACTTTGTAAGTTTCTTTGAGTGATCATATCTTTTCAAATCAAATAATGTCGATAAAAACAATTTTCCTAGGTTATTCATTGTTACACAGTGCATAAATACATCGTATTGACAAAACGTCAAACTAGTTACTATAACATATTGAGTATGACCTCATCACCTGCTAATGATTAAAATATATCATTAAACCATCTTACATTCCGGGCAATGGAACTATTCCCCTGAAATTACGAAAGGAAGAAATATATTTTTTCATTGACAGATAATGCATTACGTGTGTTTCATTACCGTGTTTGTTTGTTTTTTTCATTTCTATCTGAGAAGATGGCTGGATAGCCCATATTCATGAAAGCAAATATCATCTTGGACTTCAAACAGTTTGAGTGTTTTGCCATGTTTGGCTGTTATTTTGAACTATCGTTGTTAACTCTAGGATTGCATGATTAAGTGACACCTTAGTTGAATAATTAGAATTCACATACAATCATTTTACGTTAACACCTTTGAAGCTGACATTTTTTTCTGCTTCAATGATAGCAATTATTGCCACATTTGTCTTGAATTTGCTCATTGTGTCGATACCTTGAAGTCTCATTTGAGTATGTACAGAAAATTGCGATTAAAAGTTTATTCATTATGTTATAAACATTTATAGGTATTGTCAATAATTCCACGACGACACGGTCAGTATCTATCAAATCGTGTTGCTGTTGTTTTCCCCGCAATATTGTCAATTCGAAAACTTCACGAATTTCGCGAATGTCTGTGTTTGTTTGTTTTTTTTTTAGATTCGAAACGCAATCATTGTATTCTCTTTTTTCCTAATTTGGGGACTGTGTTTACCGCTTTTGTTGGTCAACGTTATCATTTAAGTTTCGTGCCAGAACAATTTTCAACCTTTGTTTCCTCAATACCATGTTTTCGGTATAGAGGCGACATACATGTACTTTTGATAAAATTCCACGGCATGAACTTACGAGTATGTTGGATGCTAATGTATTCAGTGGAATATTCTTATAATTAACTGGCACAATAAGCAATATTACCATCTATTTCTTGCTATTCCTTCCACTTGCCATGAGTGACTACAAAAAAAAAAAAAAAATCACCGTAAATTTAAGCTCGGGCTGACTGCGTCTGTGAGTCTACTCATCACTGAAAACACGCTGATACCTACACAAACATGACAAATAACAGGGATTAATTTTGAACCATCACTAAAAAGAAAATTAAATTAATTGAGACGTAAGTGCTTACATTACTTTCATGTGTAATGCATGATAAGACATGTAATACATCTACGGTCATATATGATTTTGTTAGAAATTCCAACTACCATAACGAACAGCGATTAAAGGCTTTTAGAAGAAACGTTACATGACGCTTTAATACCAGTTACGTCCATAAACGGTGTCTGACGTTCGGAATAGTTATGAATGGAAATTTGCTTCAAAAAAAAAAAAAGAAAAAAAACCATACATTTTCTACGTTATTATGATCATCACATGTCTGTGAAATTCATGTACATTCCCTCACTTAATGCTAGATTTGTGTCTACAGTGCACGAGTCACGGGTTTTGGCTACATTTGCATATAACTCTTCGCACATCACCGGGTCATCTGAGAGAGATGGTCCTTTTGTTTCATTAGCGTCAATATTGCATTCTTTTTTAGTTTTGTCCACCTTTGCATACAACTCTTGGCAAATTGCAGGTTTCGGTGACAAAGCTGCCCCCCTTGTTTTATTCACCCTTGCATACAGTTCGTCGCTCATGGGGGTCTCGGCATCATGGCGTTTAGTAAAGTTATCAAATTGTCTCAAATTAGGCAGAAGCCTGTTGATGGAATTCTTTTCAGGATTCAGCGAGCTATATTCAGTCGAGTCGAAAACATCAGGGTGATATGGTCTGTCGATGGTTTCAATGTCCTTAGGTACTCCAGGATCTAGCTGAAAGTAATAAACATCTTCAGAAGGCGCGGCTGTTCGGGGATCTGTACTGGAAAAGGAATTACTCTCCCTTCTGTTACAGCAAAAATCAGTCTGTGTCGGACAGATAGCTGGGTGAGATGGATGGTGAACTTGTTCTCTGTCGTCGTGGAAGGCACGATTGATGCGTTCGTAGATATTGTCTTTTGAGATATTTTTAGATTTGGCAAAATCGCCAGATTTGTAAGACTCTGCAGATTCGTTTTCCAGCTCCCTTTTCGCATTAGACACAGAGGCAATTCTGGGATCTTGCGATTTACTAAAGACACTGTCAGATCTATTGGTGAAGTTCAGTACATTGTAACATGTGTCATCAAACAGGCATGCTCCACCATGGGATCTAGAGGCACTTTCCTTTACCCAATTATTTCTATCAATATCAACATCTTGGTAGGTACAGTCCTCATAGTCGTTTTCCGTTTGATCTAGTGATATTCCTTCCATGCCTTTGCAGTTATGAATATTTGGGATATCCACGGAGGTCAATGACGTGGTGACGGTGGTATCCACGTAAGTCTGTGACGAAAACGCATCAGGGGAGATATGCTCTCCACCTGAGGGTTGGGAAGCCCCCTTGGCTCCCTCCGTAGCATCCTGGTAGATATGACGCGGGTCCTCTTCGTGAGCCGTGACGTCTGTGAATGTTATGCCAGGGTGGTTTAGGAAGGGGCGACCCTCTACTTCAGCGTCACTTCCGGTAGTGTTCAATTCAACGTGATCGGCCGAGCTCAGATGTTGGTTGAAAGCGTCTACGGGCTGCATTTGCAATCGCTGGTTCCAAGCTTGTGAGGGTCTACGTTTGTTACTGAAACAATAAGAAAAAAAAAGACAGAGTTGATAATAGCTCTCATGTACTTAAAATGTTCCCAAGCTTTGGGCAAATATAGCACTGTTCATTTATGACGCTTTATTTTTTTAATCAAGTTTATCATGCCTAAAATTTCAGGATACAATTCAGCGGTAAAATACTGTTTTACTATAAGGAATTCAAAATTGCATTTTTAAATGTAACAATACAAGTAACACAAGAAATTATATTTTGTTGTGTGAATACATTTTAAGTTTGTAAATGTGTATTACATTTAATGAGGAAAATATATAAATAGTCATATGTGGATTCCAGCAGGAGCTTAATCCTTCGCTGCGATTCGCTTCATATACAGACATTAAAAAAAAAAAAAATTCATTTACGCAATATTTCACCTTTTCTTGTGATGCTTGTACCAAGCCACGGAGAAGGTGACAAGCAATATGAGAACGAGGAACAGAAAAGTTCCCAGGATGTAGAGGCCTACCGTGATATTTTTGTGAAGATGACCAGACTCTAAAATCATGAAAATATCAGCGAAAATATGATGCAAGAAATTGAATTTCCATGATATGAAAGAGCTTTGACAAAAAATGGAACCAACAGTATACACAAACTATTTTTTAATGCCTTCCCCAGTTATGACCATGGCAGCTGTATTAAGATGAGAAAGCCTATCCCTGTTAGAGTCAATTTTGAAATTAGAACTATTGTTTTTAATGCGTCAGGACAATTTTTTTAATAAAAAAGGCCAAATCAAATGATCCAATAACTTATGTATACAGTGTTATAATTTCTAGTTATCGGTTATTCATTCTCTGTCACATAATCTATCAAACTAGAACGCAAAAAGTTATGTGAATTATGACATTGTTATTCCACAACTATAGAAGAATTCCAATCTCATTATGGGACCCCTGATTTCTTCATTTCATCTCTTTGAGGTTACTGAATATCAACTGTAGCTTGAACAGGTACGTAGGGTGCACGTAATTAACCCTCGCTTTAACAGGTTAAAGTAAAGTAAGTGGTGGAAACATTATGGTCGTAACAAAGAAATCAAATCTGCGTCAAGATCAAAATGATTTAAAGATCATTGACTTTACAAAGAAAAGATAAGAAAGGGGAAATAAGAAATGGACAGGATTCGTTGATTATAAAGTAAAAACACGAAGCTCACCGGAAGAAGTCATTATAAAGGTCTTTTGAAATGTCGTCAGTTCTTCAGTGGGCTGCCATTCGCCTATTCATAAAAAGGAGACGGCGAGTATTAAAGTTGATTTTACAGTACACATATACATACACGCAATTAGAGTGGTTCAACCATTTCTGGTCCCTTCTTACTAGTGCAGAATTCTCCATACCCATTTATTTACACCTAGAGTAACGAATGCTCCAATTTTTATAAATTCTTGATAGATGTCGTGTTAGCAGAATCAACACTTGCCGATAGACATATTGAATCATAATGTTTCATGCTGATGACGAGAATTTAAATTGCATCTGAAAGTAGGACTTTAAGAAGATAATTCACAGATATCGTCAGATAGTCAAATTCACACAAAATGTACATTTCTTCTTTAGAAAAGTAAAGGGGGTTTCACATTAGGGATTGCGTAGGGTTACGTATAGTGTTGCGAAGTGTTGCGTAGTGACTACGCAATACTCCGCCACTATACGCTGTGAAAACGCAACTCTAGGTATGCCGAGGGACGCAAAATAGGTACGCGCGATGTACGCGAAAAATTAACCATGTTTATTTAATTTTTTTTTTGGCGTACCCTCCGCTTTGAGCTCTGATACGCATGTTTTGCTCAAGTGTACGCAACACTACGCAACTGTGCGCCATCTGTACCATGGGCGTAAATCCGGGGGGGGGGGGGGGATGTAGCCTTTATACAAGGCGACTCGCTCTGCGTGCCCCCATATAGCGCGTTTACCCCACAAACCTGTTGGCCGGCGAGCGGAGCGAGCCGCCTTTATCCACTCGTTCAGGGATGTGTACCTTTGTCGTTGTTTTTGCTTTATATTCTTTGACAAATTTGCGTACAAATTTGACGCAGAAAATACACACGGCACCAAGGCAAGCCTCGATCGTAATTATGATTGGTTAACTATTCTTATTCTACTTAATATTAACGAGGCTTGCCTTGGTGCCGTGTGTATTTTCTGCGTCAAATTTGTACGCAAATTTGTCAAAGAATATAAATCAACAACAACGACAAAAGTACACATCCCTGAACGAGTGAATAAAGGCGGCTCGCTCCGCTCGCCGGCCAACAGGTTTGTGGGGTAAACGCGCTATACGGGGGCACGCAGAGCGAGTCGCCTTGTTTAAAGGCTAGGGGGGATGGAGGATATATCCCCCCTGAAATGGAGGAGGGGGGATGGCCTGTACAATCACGCCCCCCCCCCTGAAATTTGAGGGAAAAAATGGAGGAAACAGAAATGTGCTTTTATTAATTTTGACATATTTTTATTGCATGACGTTCGTACGCCCGCCTTCAGAGAGGTAACAGAGCTGAACAGTGTTCCATCTTGTAGGATAATGTATACATAATTTTCTCAAGCGCTCGCTCGTTTCGCTCGCTCGCGAAGAAAGTAATATCGACATAAGGTATGGTCCAGACGTTGACAACGTCAAATAGTATAGGCTTACATGTAAACATGCTATGACGCGAGCAACTCGGGACCATCTGCAAGTTATTTACGAAAACAAACAAACAATAACAAAAACCATACCGCCATAATTGAACCCCCCTCCATTTTCCTGAGTCATACCTGAAACGATGATGACTCTGATACATCTATGGGCATACCCAGGGATGATCAGGGGCGTCGAATCTATCCCGGGGAGGGGGGGGGGGGGCAAAGAGGCATTTTCCCCACCCCTGCGGAAGTGTTGGGGCAGAAAAATCATTTGTCCCCCAAGCAATTCCCGAGATGAGGACAAATCTCGAACTTTCTTTGTGGGAAATTGTCAAAATACCGCCAGAACTATGCACCAGATCGTTGAATTGCAATCATAAGCATGCAAAAGCTCCTGGATCCCTTTCGATAGACTTTGAACACTTTTGAGATTGACGTATTTCCTAGTATCTTATCAAAGAGCGTGCAGCAGACCTTTCACTTACAAAGGGGGGGGGGGATGGTACCCCATAAAAGTATTAGGGACAAACATATCATATTGCTCCTCCCGATATGTGGAAATGTTCTTAACTTTTTGATAGAAAACTGTCTTAATATTTCATCCAAAGATGGCTGAATTTCAATTCTGCAAAATAATACAAAATCTCCCTCGTGTAAGAGGGGGCTAGGCCTACCCCATGCCTCCTATACTCTCCCCGTTCAGTCCTTTCTACTTAATACACTTTAGATTAACATATTCTAAAATGTTTCATCTAAAGTGTGCACCAGGTCTGTTACTTCAGTTTAAAAAATGCAGAAGTTCCGTGGGTGGAGATATCTAGATACCTTCAATTAACGGAGGGTCCCCCCCCCCCCAAAAAAAAAAAAAAAATCAAAAAATCAAAAAATCCTGATGTTGCTGCCAGTAAATGCCAGCAGTTGCGCCCGTTGCGCCCCCCCCCCACTCCTAAATTTCCAAAGCCAAAAAAAAAAAAAAAGCTACAAACGGCAGTTTTTGGACAGTAAACTGTCAAAATGCATTTAATCGTTATGCCTGATTCTCCTGATGTTGCTGCCAGTAACTGACAGCAGTTTCCCCCGTTGCGCCCCCTTAATTTCAAAGACGAAAAAATATAGCTACAAACGGCAGTTTTTGTACTGTAAAATGTCAAAATTTTCAAGCTCGCTCGCTACGCTCGCTCGCTACGCTCGCTCGCATTTGATCGCAATGCCATTCTCCCGATGTTGCTGCCTGTAATTGCCCACAGTTGCACCCAGTGCGTCCCCTTGATGTCCAAAGCGAAAATGTATAGCTAGCCTATCAAACGGTAGTTTTGGGACTTTAAAATGTCAAAATTTTCAAGCTCGTTGGCTTCGCTCGCTCGCATGTAATCGTTATGCTATTCTCCTGATGTTGCTGCCAGTAACTGGCAGCAGTTACGCTCGTTGCGCCCCCCTTAATTTCCAAAGCAAAACAATATAGCTACAAACTGCAGTTTTGGGACTGTGAAATGTCAGAATTTCAAGCTCGCTCGCTCCGCTCGCTCGCATTTAATCGTTATGACATTCTCCTGATGTTGCTGCCAGTACTTGTCAGCAGTTGCGCCCGGTGCGCCCCCTCCCCTCCTTCTTAATATCCAAAGCGAAAAAATACGGTTACAAACGGCAGTATTTGGACTGTAAAATGTCAAATTTTTCAAGCTCGCTCGCTTCGCTCGCTCGTATGGCAAGCCTTTTTTTTTACATTTAATGTTAATTTCTGATATCACAAATTCCATTTTGTGATATAAAAAAATCAAATTTTTGATATCAAGAATTCAATTTGTGATATCAAGAATTAAATTTGTGATATCACAAATTCCCGTAAGTGTAGCACATGAACTTAATTTGTGATATCAAGAAATCGAATTTGTGATATCAAAAAATCCATTCTTGGTATCAAAAATTCAATTTGTGATATCAGAAATTCGAATTTGAGATATCTAAAATTCAATTTGAGATATCACTAAATGAATTTGTGATATCAGAAATTCGAATTCTTGATATCAAAAATAGTTTTCACGTGAAAAACCAATGGTAATTCTTGATATCACAAAATGATTTTTTGATATCACAAATTCGAATTTGTGATATCACGAAATAAATTTGTGATATCACTAATTTGAATTTGTGATATCAAGAATTCTTATTTGTGATATCACAAATGCGAATTTCTGATATCACAAATTCCATTTTGTGATATCACGAATTGAATTATTGATATCACAAAATCGAATATGTGATATCACTAATTCACAGGGAATTCGAGCGTTAGTTTTGCGCTGAAATTCAACTGTGAATTTGAGCGTTTGTTGAGCGCAGAAATACACGGGGAATTCGAGCGTTAGTTCAGTGCAGTAAATCCCTGTGAATTCGAGCGTTAGTTGAGCGCAGAAATACAAAGTGAATTCGAGCGTTAGTTTTGCGCTGAAATTCAACTGTGAATTCGAGCGTTAGTTGAGCGCAAAAATACACAGGAATTTCGAGCGTTAGTTCAGTGCAGTAAATCCCTGTGAATTCGAGCGTTAGTTGAGCGCAGAAATACAAAGTGAATTCGAGCGTTAGTTTTGCGCTGAAATTCAACTGTGAATTCGAGCGTTAATTGAGCGCAGAAATACACAGGGATTTCGAGCGTTAGTTCAGTGCAGTAAATCCCTGTGAATTCGAGCGTTAGTTCAGCGCAGAAATACAAAGTGAATTCGAGCGTTAGTTTTGCGCTGAAATTCAACTGTGAATTCGAGCGTTAGTTGAGCGCAGAAATACACAGGGATTTCGAGCGTTAGCTCAGTGCAGAAAATCGCTGTGAATTCGAGCATTAGTTTAGCGCAGAAATACAAAGTGAATTCGAGCGTTAGTTTTGCGCTGAAATTCACCTGTGAATTCGAACGTTAGTTGAGCGCTGAAATACACAGGGAGTTCGAGCGTCAGTTCAGTGCAGAAAATCGCTGTGAATTCGAGCATTAGTTAAGCACAGAAATACAAAGGGAATTCGAGTGTTAATTTTATGCTGGAATTCAACTGTGAATTCGAGCGGTCTTCTTTTTTTTTTTTTAGCGCAGAAATACACAGAGAATTGGAACATTACTTTTGAGCTGATATTCACATGGAATGTATACTACTACTAACGTTTTTTAGAACAATGTTCAAAATACAAATAACTATAATGAGAGATTTACACATCCATCATTCCCTAAATGATCATCAAGGTATATTCGATGAATAAAAATATTGATACAAATCAATTGTTTGCAACATGTTATCATAAATTCAATGATACTATGTTCACTTTCAGGGCCTACATTAAATTCATCGTTTCGTCCTCAAATTGTCATCTATGACTACATTATTGTTAAATATAATTCATTTTTCATGTGGTAATCCCCTTTACAGTAACACTCTTCCACCACATCGATGATAATTATGTGTGGTTGTATGTGTATGTGTGTTATAAAAGCATACCATGTGTTTGTATTGCGGAGGACCG
Source organism: Diadema setosum (assembly GCF_964275005.1). Classification (NCBI taxonomy): domain Eukaryota; kingdom Metazoa; phylum Echinodermata; class Echinoidea; order Diadematoida; family Diadematidae; genus Diadema; species Diadema setosum. The sequence continues at coordinate 20,466,883 of NC_092700.1, read as the reverse complement.
ATCAAGGGCAATCACCCCTCTGGTCTGTGTTTGTCAGCAGCAGAGAATAAGATAGAGAGACTGTGAGTCATGCAGAGTGCGAGAGGGAGTCGTAAACTTGCCAAATGTCCACCACTGGTGTCGGCTGGTGGTCACATGAAGCAACGTGTTTCTCATAAAGACGTTTTCTCACTCCTCAAAATCAGTCCTCCAGAACAAAGGGGTGTATCCATTTAGACCAATAGTGTTGGGTGTACAGTTTGCATGCCCCAATATGTTCATGATTTTGTAAAATAATTCAAAGTGTAATTTATTATAGGCAAGTTTGGGGAGAACAAAACTGGAATGCACAAGCCCAAAAGTCTTCAGACCAGAGCAAGAAGAGTGAAGATAGGGCCTATCCAGATCTTATGAGGAGTTTATGCAGCAGTATGCATGGCAAACAAACAGAATTTGTAGTAAGAAAAAAGCAGAGGTACGAAGGACGTCAATTTTGTTAATCTGCGCAATGAGAAATTTCTCTTATTAACTCGGAGGAGTAACAGGGGGAGGTCGGGAGAGAGTATCTTTCACGTGACAGAGTAAAGAGAAACTCAAACAAAAGTTGTAAGTCAACCAGTCTCTACCAAATCAGTGGCGAGAAATGGAGAAAAGTAAGAATATAATCTTTGTGACTTTGAAGTAATTGACAACATATCAATAATGACATTTTAGATATGTTGCTAAACGATTTATTTTTATCGATTCTTTTAAAACCAATTCCTAATCACTTTAAATGAAGACGAGTTGCCAAAACTCTTCATTTAGTTTTTTTTTTTTTGAACTATCGTTATATACTATATAAAGATAACACCTGAAACAGGAATATCTGCGCTAAACTAATGCTCGAATTCACAGTGTATTTCTGCGCTCAACTAACGCTCGAATTCACAGTTGAATTTCAACGCAAAACTAATGCTCGAATTCCCTGTGTATTTCTGCGCTCAACTAACGCTCGAATTCACAGTTGAATTTCAGCGCAAAACTCATGCTCGAATTCCCTGTGTATTTCTGCGCTCAACTAACGCTCGAATTCACAGTTGAATTTCAGCGCAAAACTGATGCTCGAATTCCCTGTGTATTTCTGCGCACAACTAACGCTCGAATTCACAGTCGAATTTCAGCGCAAAACTGATGCTCGAATTCCCTGTGTATTTCTGCGCTCAACTAACGCTCGAATTCACAGTCGAATTTCAGCGCAAAACTGATGCTCGAATTCCCTGTGTATTTCTGCGCTCAACTAACGCTCGAATTCACAGTTGAATTTCAGCGCAAAACTCATGCTCGAATTCCCTGTGTATTTCTGCGCACAACTAACGCTCGAATTCACAGCTGAATTTCAGCGCAAAACTGATGCTGGAATTCCGTGTGTATTTCTGCGCTCAACTAACATTCGAATTCACAGTTGAATTTCAGCGCAAAACTGATTCTCGAATTCCCTGTGTATTTCTGCGCTCAACTAACGCTCGAATTCACAGTTGAATTTCAGCGCAAAACTGATGCTCGAATTCCCTGTGTATTTCTGCGCTCAACTAACGCTCGAATTCACAGTTGAATTTCAGCGCAAAACTGATGCTCGAATTCCCTGTGTATTTCTGCGCACAACTAACGCTCGAATTCACAGTTGAATTTCAGCGCAAAACTAATGCTCGAATTCCCTGTGTATTTCTGCGCTCAACTAACGCTCGAATTCACAGTTGAATTTCAGCGCAAAACTAATGCTCGAATTCCCTGTGTATTTCTGCGCTCAACTAACGCTCGAATTCACAGCTGAATTTCAGCGCAAAACTAATGCTCGAAATCAAATGATTTCTTTGCGAAAGATATGTGCTGAAATTCCATGTAACTTAATGATATCACAAATTGGAATTAGTGATATCACAAAAATGTATTTCTTGATATCAAGAATGTGAATTCGTGATATCTCCAATTGAATTCGTGATATCACGAATTGAATTTGTGATATCACTTATTCGATTTCGTGATATCAATAATTGGTTTTGCGTGATAAACCAATGGGTATTTGTGATATCAAAAATTGAATTTGTGATATCAGAAGTTCGAATTTTTGATACCACGAAAGGGAATACGTGATATCAGAAAATCTTTTTAAAAAGTAATATGGCTTGCCATACGCTCGCATTTAATCGTTATGCCAATCTCCCGATGTCGTGCCGGTAATTGCCAGCAGTTGAGCCCGGTGCGCAACCCCCTTAATTTTGAAAGCGAAAAAAAAAATCATATCTACAAAGGGCAGTTTTTGTACTTTAAAAATGTCAAAATTTTCAACGCTCGCTCGCATTTAATTCTTATGCAATTCCCCTGATGTTGCTCCAAGTAATTTGTTGTTTCACACCGTCATTCTGAAAAACTTACAATGTTGCTCAATGACTGCGCTGTGGAAAGTATGACATCTCGTTATGTATTGTAGTCCCCATTAGGTTTGCAGACTGACAGCGCACGCACACACGCGCACACACACATACACTCTCAAGCACGCATAAGCATACACACCCTCAAAATTACTTTTCCACGAGGTGCCCCCCCCCAATGTCTTAACCAACGGTACGCCACTGTGTATGTGTGGGTGTGTGTGTGTGTGTGTGTGTCAGTGTGTGTGTGTGTTGAGGGGGGGGGGGGGGAAGCACCAAGCTTCTCCACCCCATCCCTCCCAAGGCTGCGCCGGTCCAGTTATGGGCTTGTAATCGTGGTGACGGTGACTATCGCCGATCATCCCCCCCCCCCTCCCCCCACGTTAACTCCTCAGTACGGATCTACGCCGTTGATCTGTACGCAACAATACGCCAACAAGCCCCATACACAGCAGAGCACTTTTGGTACTCGCGTATGACACGGCGCGGCGTACTGTTGCGTACAGTTACGTATATATTTGCGGAGACTTTCGTAGATCTGGCATACATTTGCGTGGTGTTGCTTACAGTTGCGTAGCCTACCATTATTGGTGCAGATTTGGCATTCAAATGCCTGACCTATGTTGGAAAACTGTTTGATATATAGTGACCTCGTCTACAGCCACTATGTCTATTTTCCAATTGGTCTACTGGCATATCGTCTATTACCGATTCGTCTAATACCCATTTGGTCTACAACTCGTTTTGTCCAGTACCCATATTGTCTAATAGTCACTTTGCCCACTACCCGTACTGTCTAATGCCCAACTCGTCTAAGGAGCATTTCGTCTACAAAACAATTGATCTAGTAGCCAAATCGTCTACACTCGCAATGTCTATTTGCCATGTCGTCTCATATCTATTTTGTCTACTACTAGTTAGTCTACTCCCACCTCGTCTACAAGTCATTTAGTCTACATTCACTTTGTCTAGTTATCATATCGTCCAACCCTTAGTTTGTCCATACCCAATATGGTCTATACCCATCTGGTCTACTCCCAACTCGTCTACTCCCAATTGGTCTACTCCCAACTGGTCTACTCCCAACTGGTCTACTACCAACTGGTCTACTCCCAACTGGTCTACTCCAAATTGGTCTACTCCAAATTGGTCTACTCCCAATTGGTCTACTCCCAATTGGTCTACTCCCAACTTGTCTACTCCCAATTGGTCTATACCCGTCTACACCCAATTGGTGTACTCCCAACTGATATAGTTTTACTCTCAACAATTTACCCAAACTGATCATTTCCATCTGGTCATGCTAATAATGAATATACCACTTTGTCTAGTGTCCAGTCCGTCTCACTGTCATGAACTATTCATATTAAACCCTGCCCTTGATTAGCACAAAAATCAATATTAGACTATTCTAGTTGTTAATTATTCCGCACATGCTGAATATAAAGACATACTATATCATAGTGAGACATGACTATCCAGTCTACATTCTGGCCGTAAAATAACTAAATAATGATAAACTAGCTCAGTTACAATCCTCCATCACAAACGAATTGTCAGTCATACGAAACAGAATTACATTTCGACCGACCACCCCAGTCCAACCGTGGAGTGTTGAAGTTTGGACATATAAATGCTGCATGATTGCTTCTGATATAAATTACACATCCACCACAAAAATAACACAGTAAGTTTTTCACACTGTGACATTATCTTTTTTTCCTAAAAAATTGTCATAATTAGTACATAAAGATTTAAACCAAATGGGGCACCAAGAGTGTTCGACCTATTTCACTGGGAAAAAAGAAACTGGATGAAGT